>NW_022195489.1:1200000-1514202 GCF_008641045.1 Pistacia vera | reverse complement strand
CAGTCGAGGCCAAAGGAGCCGATGCCTAGGCCATTGAGGCCAGCACCGAGCTGATTAGCTGTGATTGAATCCTTCCAAATCCAACACACAAATGAGAGAGCTGAAAGGGAAGGGAAAATGTATCCTGGAAAGACATAATAAGCAAAGCTTGATGCAAAAACCAGGAAAAAGAATTGTAGCCTGCTAAGTCCCCCTTTTGGTCTCTTATCTTTGTCATGTAACGCCCTGCAGGTTTTTTCATAGTTTATCAATGAAAAGAAAACAATGCTTTGCAATTTACAATTCAATGTATATTGAAGTGAGATGAGTACCTGAATAGAGAGACTTGGACCAGGTTCGCTGGCCACCACATGTAGGGGGAATCAACAAGGTATTTTCTGAATAAACCAGCCCAGCCATATCCAAGCAACTGCATTTCATATAAAAAATAGAAGAACAAATTTACATGTTATCTTTAGAAAACAGACATATATAGATGACATGAAACATCCGTCCCACCTACGTTTTTTTGTGCAGACATGCAAGTAGGTATCAAGAAGTACCTGAGTAGTCTGTGCAAGCAACAAGGCGGCAACTGGATGCAGATTTTTGTGGTAGAACGCCTTGACAATGGTGATGATATGGACAGCATAAACTCCACCGGATCCACAGCTAGCAAATATAGTGATCAATACATGTTCTTTCAAGGTGAATGGCCCCGGATTCAAAGAAAACGACCATGGTGTGAGCGGGATTCGAATAGGCGTTTTCGGGAGAGTTGCAGCCATCAGTTTTCCTACAGGGAGCACAACAATTTGTGCTGAAACTGAACCAATATTCAACTGGTTTTGGCGGAACCCGAAAAATCGGTTCAAGAAGGCAAGAATGCAGCATGATGCTATCCCCAGAACCCACGTTCTAAAAGTTAAAACTGGCTCTGCGGGATCATCAGTTATTGAAACTGTCAGCCGAACTTCCTCAATCGGGTTATCATCAAATTCTTCATCTTCTGCTTGAACAAATAACAAAATTCAGAATAAGTTAACAAGAATAAAAACAAATGGATCATTTCAGAGAGAAAGAGAGATGAATTAATCAATATATACCATTTAACTTGATCTCAGTTTCATGTTTCTCCACAGAAAAAACCTGAGGGACAACACCATCTTCCTCAGTAGCGCTTGCCATCTCTCTCCAAGACAAAGTTGCAAAATGTAACAACTGCTACAAACTTCAATCCAACATCGCAACTTTCAGGCCTGAAATAGAATGAGAATAGAGAAAAGGTTGATAAACCTTTAACCTTTTAATTAATTTTCTTTTTTCCTGGCATGACTCTGGGCCTACCGTAAAATTACCAAACTTGGCAAACCAAAATTGAGAAGAAAAGAAAAAATAGAATGTATCAATAAATACTATATATAGAATATTTTGAATCTACCAAACTGACAAATCACAGTGGATACATGAGCTAGCTGGTAAAACTGTTGAAACTTACAAGTGATTTTTGGGTTTATTTTGTTAAGATTCTGAAACTGGCACTACTTTGCTACGTATGTACTGTGCACAGGCTGGATAAATTTCTATTCTTAAAGCAGTTTATCTCAGAGAAGGAATCATGAAAATTAGCCAGCTTGCATTACAAAAAAAACTATTAATTAAGATTCATTAATGCAATAAATGAAAATAGATTCAAAATATTAACCATACATCCAAAGTTTGTATGATCATCCAATCATATAATGTCATGTCACCGCAAGTGAGATACACTTACCCTATTCTGATTTGAAATAATCCATTGCAGTAAGAATTACCATTCTGATTTGTAAGCAGTTATCTCAATAAGGAAAAAAAGAATGTCCAAGAGAGAAACAGCTAGAATCTGAATACATCCCTGATTGCATCCAAATACAAATTGAAAATTAAGAATTTTAGTTGCAAGAAAGTCTCTCAAACTGTTTTAGTTTTTCAAGAAGATTTATGAATCTGATCCATCGGGATTTTTATCTTTTATTCACCAAACATTTAACCTGTAGGGCATGTTAAAACAAGTTAAAATAACCTATTAAAGAATAATGTGAACACTCTCATGATCTTTATTGACCAAGTAATTTCCATGGAGATGAATATGGAAAGAGGGTCAAACTCAATTTCCTGAAGTGATTAAGCTCATTTGTCTATAATGCCTAGATCGCAGCATGCAATTAAGACACGACAGAAGACCCCTAAAAAAATGCTCAAATTATCATGGTTTTTGTGTTAGGGATTGTGATTTTTGATTACTTGACATGGAAACTTTGGTGGGAATGAGTTCAAAATTCGAGGAGATGGGCAAGGTTTAGGTATGGGAAATGATGAACAATGGCTTGCTTTATTTTATGGGTAAAGCTTGAGGAGGGCACACTTAAGACATGGTTTATTGTCATTGCACAAAATACTATGCATAAAAATTATTGTTATTTTTAAAATAAAATAATATTTCTTTTTGCATGATCTTTGGTGCATTGCACAACAAAGGGGCACAAGCTAGGCTTACCTTTATTTTATTAAAGATTTTTTTATTTTTCTCTTTTGTTAAGTCCAAGTAAGTGCTAGGAGACTGACTAGATCTCCTCAATTCGAGTCCTCACAACCATTAATATAGATGATTACTGGAATTTTTATCCTATTAATAGTTTCAGGGTCTCAAGGGATTAGTTAAGATACTCACAAACTGGTTTAGACATCCTCGATTATCAAAAAAAAATAAAAATTATGTAATGGTATAAAAGTAGTTGTAGAGGATTTAAAAATTAAATAAATAAAATATTTATTTTTAAAAAATAACTCAGCAATATAAAGAATTACCATTCTGATTTGTAAGCAGTTATCTCAACAAGGACAAAAGAATATCCAAGAGAGAAACAGCTAGAATCTGAATACATCCCTGATTACATCCAAATACAAATTGAAAATTAAGAATTTTCCCTTCTCTTTTAGTTGCATGAAATTCTCTGGAACCGTTTAAATTTTTCAAAAAGATTTATGAATCTGATCCATCGGGATTTTTATCTTTTATTCACCAAAACATTTAACCAGTAGGGCATGTTAAAATAAGTTAAAATAACCTATTAAAGAATAATGTGAACACCCCCATGATCTTTATTGACCAAGTAATTTTCATGGAGATGAATATGGAAAGAGGGTCAAACTCAATTTCCTGTAGTGATTAAGCTCATTTGTCTATAATGCCTAGATCGCAGCATGCATTTAAGGCACGACAGAAAGACCCCCCAAAAATGCTCAAATTATCAAGGAGGAAATGAATTTAATTAAAATATTACAAAGAAAAATAACTAATTTTCTCTTTCGATATTATTTATAGATCACGTATTTTATATAATTTACTTATTATAGTTAAAGAATAAATATTTTGAGGGCTAAATATATATCTTTGGAACCATAAAAATTTACTAATTAATATATATTATTTAATAGAATAAAATAATAAATTATTAGTTTATCAACATTGAACTTAATATATGTACATATTGTGTATAGTTAATGTGATATAGGAAATAGCTGTTAGGCCTTATAATTGAGTCATGTATATAGTATATAATTTTGATATATAAGGAGATTATTAATTTATATATCAAGTGGTACTTATGTGTTTTTTTAGGGAATTATTAATTCACCACATTGATCATAAGTCTAGACCAACCAAAAATATTATTTAATCAACATTATTAATTTATCAAGGTAAATAACTTTTTTAGATTTGAAGAGTTTTGATAAAAAAAAAATTAATTCAAAATTTAACTTAATATATAATAATTTTTGTAAGAAAAATGATTATTCTCTTAATAATGCATTAATTTTGTACAACTTGGATGCTATATATAAAAATAGTCCCGATTCGATGAACTTGAAAGAGGGTATTAGAATAACGTTATTCTTCTATACGTATCATTGATTAGCTCTAATTAGGGCTTAATCTTGTTTAAATATAGGATTTGATTTAGTTATATTTGTTTAGAATGTTGGGTTAAAGATAACTCTATACCATCACCACCTCCACCACCAACAACAACAAAAAAGTTCACAAGTAAAATATTATCTAAAAATGTTATCAAGCCTCTAACTATAATCGATCATGTTGATCTAGATAAAGCAAAGTTTGTACAAATTCTTCTCTTTATATTTGAAACCAATATAAAGTATCCATATATCCAGAGAGAAGTCTGTGAAAATATATACATATTAGACATTTAAAGGGTGTTTTGGCTAGCCCAGCAATCCTTGAAGGATTGCCATTGCCATTGCCTTTGGAGAGAAAGAGAAATGGAATTGGCAAGTAGTCACAATGTTGAAGACACTTCTGTTCCTCCTACTAAGTATTCTCAAATTCACGAAACGGAGATCGTTGTCAGAGGTATTATATATTCTTCTCTCTCTATTTATTTACTTGGTGTTTGTTATATTCATGGCACCATGCATCGGCTCGAGAACTTATTATATTCTTGTAAAGACTCATTATGTTTAGGTTTGTGAGAAATTTTTTTTTTTTTTTTCTTTCAATCCTTTGTCGGCACCCGCTGGCTCCGGAGTCTTGGATTCGCGGTCTAGCAATTGGTCTTAGGAAAGTTTTAAAACCCGACCCAAGGGGCAACCCAGCCAAGCTATCGAGTCACGGGTCAAACATCATGCTGACATCAGCATGACATTAGCAAAAAAACAAATTTTTTTTTTAAATGTAGATTTTAATTTTTAATGGGTTTTTAAAAATTTTTCTTCTCTGCTGTGTTGGTTTTGTCGAATAAAAATAGGGAAGGGAGAAGAAAAAAAGCTAAAAAGGGTTACTTTTAATTTTATTATTTTTAAATTTTAATTATTTTTTTAATATTTTACTGTAGTAACGTGAGTTATACCGGTTGGACCAATGTTCATTGGAAAAAAAAACCGGTTCAACTGCGGCTGGAAGCGGGTCAAATGCTATTTCTAGTTTTTTACATGAACCGACTTAGTCTAGCCACTGATTCTCGGTCGAACCGGTTCAACCGGCCGGGCCAAGCCGAGTTTAAAACCATGTTATGAGTCAGGAAGTCTGTCCTAACAGATTCTATAAAAGTTCATTATGTCCCTTTGACAACTATCAATGGCAACCATGGCTTAGGCTAACCCCATCATGCAAAACATTTAAATTTTATTCCTTAAAATTTATTTTCTAATTTCATTTTCCCCGTACATGGAACTTTACACTTTGATCAGTTTTATACTTTGGTCTGTTTCATTTTTTGAAAATTACACTTTGATTTGATTCTGATTCGTTAATCTATTTTCTGATGTAGATGAATATATTAGTGACAACCCAATTGAGGAAGTTAGGCTCACAGTTCCAATAACTGATGATCCCACACAACCAGCTTTAACCTTCAGAACATGGGTTCTGGGACTTACTTCATGTTTCCTTTTAGCATTTGTAAACCAATTTTTTGGTTACCGCCAGAATCAGCTATATGTAGGTTCAGTTTCAGCTCAAATTCTTGTCCTACCAATAGGAAAATTTATGGCTGCAACCCTTNTGCACATTCAAGGACATGAGAGAACTTCTTTTAGTACTTAGAAGTAACTAAGTCCACTTTCACTTTACAAATCAAATCCTTTGAAATTAAATAATTGAGATATCTGACACCAACTACTTTTAAGAGTAAACGACTTTTTCCCACCTAAGGTTTGCTTTAATTAATGACACTTTTCTTATCCAAAAAGTTTTAAAATATCATTTTTTTCATCTAAAATTTATATTCCATTAATATCTAAAATACACTTCACTTTCTCAATCGACATTCGATGAGTTACTAGGAGCTAAGATAAGAGGGTTTTTGTAGAGTTGAGGTCAGTAGATCGAATGATAGTGACCGATCAATATTCGCAACATGAAATCAGCTATGAACAGGAAACTCTAATTTTGTGGAGGCTGGCAACCGACGAGAAATCAGATGTTAGAGTGAGAAAAGTTTTGTAAAGAGGAGATCGGAGGTTTAAATTGTGGTGACAGATATAACTTTTGCCATCGGAATCGGCCAGAATCGGCTTTGGGTAGTAACAGAATATTAACTTTAGGTGAAAAGTAATATTTTGAAACTTATTGGGTGGAAAAGTGTCATTAAGGCAAACTTTGGGTGGGAAAGAAATCGTTTACTCTTACTTTTAATATTTAAAAAAAAAATTCTCTTGATGGCTTAATAATAATATTTAGGTTCCAACACTACGTACATAATTTATAAAAACATGTAATGATTTCAGTTGTATTGATTAAAATTTTAGTTTATTTCTTCAATTTAAAGTATAAATTAGTGTATCATTTTTTGAAATATAACCGAACTTTTTAATTCATTACATTTTCAATGCAGGCTTTGTCTTTGTTTTAGTTTCACAGAACTAATTTACTGACACAGCTTTTTAAAATAACCAAAATTTCTTTTCTTTTGAAATTTATATTAAAATTTCCACACTAAATGATAAAAATACCGTTGAAAGGATGGATTGCTGGTACATCAATTCCAAAAAATTAATTAACAAGTTTGACTTCCTCTAGTGATGTATCCAACTTGCTAGACAAGTTACAATCACACAGCTGTTTTTGTTAAAAGACTTTGACTAAGCTTTACGAACAGTCCACAAATCTTTGCATGTAATTTTTATGTGGTGTCTGCTACTTTGGGGTTAAATGTCATAGTGTAGATTTTTTTGGTACTTAATTAAAGTGATTTGAGAAAACTATTGTTTTTCTTATTGAATTTCATATTACAGTATTTTTTTTATATACAATACAAAGAATGCCAGGTTAGCAATCATTGTCAAATTTAGATCAACAAACACAAATTACTTAAAAGAAACACAAATCAATAAGTTTCTAGCCGTTGATTCTAAACCCAGAATAATGAACACTAATGTCTTAAAGAAGGGAAACCCTTCCTATTGATCTGAAACATTTCATTTCAATAGTATATAATGAAACGCTCTCGTTCTACTTAACTGATTAGCGAAATATTAAGAGAAACTGCATTTTCATCTTCTTGTAACTGAAAGTTAATGACACTCCTTTTCCAGTTATAAAACTTCTTCAAACTTTTGCATTTCTTTATTTCTTTCTTCTGCAAAATTAATCTTTTCCTCTTAATTTGAATTCATCCACAATATTCATTTTATGAAAGTGAAAACATGGTTTGATAAACTCTAATGACGATCTTTTATTTGTAAATAATATTCAAATTAATTTAATCCTATCTCTTGTAAATTTATCATTTCAAATACCATATTCATATGTGTGTTCTATGTAACATATATATAGTACTAGAGAAATTTATCAAAATTTAATTGGAAATTGCTTACTGAATGATTTTAATTAAAATAGAAAACTTAAGGTACATATAAAACAACTACATATTTTGATCACAAAATTGTCAAAAGAAATATTCTATAATAAAATAATAGGAGGAAGTTATCCAATGAGGATTTATATAGAGGACTACAAAAAAAAACTCCAAGAACATAATTATGTAAATCATGGTAAAACTAATATAAAAGATCCCCATGTCAATGAAGTTATTATCTTCATGGTCATTAACTACTGAAGTTGTAGAAAAAATCAAAGCTCTCAACTGGCATGAGGTTTGACACTTTTAAGTTATTCATCCAACCTAAAAGTTTAAGCTTGTAAATAAGGGTTCAACATATATTAAGACCATTAAAAATAACGATTAAAAATAAAATTTTGTATAAATAAATTATTTATCAATTACAGTTTAATACATTCATATAACACGGCTTGACCTTTTAGCGATCTATCCATCTCAAAATAACCAAAATTTATTTTCTTTTAGAAGTTTTATTACAATTTCAACACTTATTGATAAGATGTATATGAAAGAAACAATGGAGAATTGTTGGCTCATTAATTTCATAAAATCAATTAACACCACTTGACCTCCTTTTATTACAATTTCCACATTTACTTTCTTTTGGAAGTTTTATTACAATTTCCACACTTGTTTTTATTACAATTTCCACACTTGTTTTTATTAGGAGACTTTGAATAAGCTTCCGTCAATAGTCCACTAACTTTTGCATGTGATTTTTTGTTCAATAATGTTCTTGTAGTATTATCTAAAAATGTTATCAAAACTCTAACTATAATCGAACATGTTGAGCTAGATAAAGCAAAGTTTTGGTATAAAGTCTTCTCTTTATTTTTGAAACCAGTATAAAGTATCCAGATAGCCACAGAGAAGTCTGTGAAAATATATACATACTAGACATTTAGAGAGTGTTTTGGCTAGCCCAGCAATTTGCCATTGCCTTTGGAGAGAAGGAGAAATGGAAATGGCAAGTCGTCACAATGTTGAAGACACTTCTGTTCCTCATAGTAAGTATTCTCAAACTCATAAAACTGACATCATTGTCAGACGTATTATTCTTCTCTCTCTCTTTATTTACTTGGTGTTTGTTCTGTATAGATATATTTTATAAAGGATATATTTTATCAGCCAACTATTCAACATTCAACGCCCACCGTTTAAAGTGGAATTAAGAGAATCATGATTAGGAGTTAAATCCAGATGTGCAATTGGACTTTTTGTGCATCCTTATCTCAACCACTGCACATTCAAGGACATGAGAGAACTTCTTTTAGTACTTAGAAGTAACTAAGTCCACTTTCACTTTACAAATCAAATCCTTTGAAATTAAATAATTGAGATATCTAACACCAATTACTTTTAAGAGTAAACGACTTTTTCCCACCTAAGGTTTGCCTTAATTAATGACACTTTTTCTACTCAAAAAGTTTTAAAATATTATTTTCTCACCCAAAGTTTATATTCTATTAATACCCAAAATACACTTCACTTTCTCAGTCGATATTTGATGAGCTACCAGGAGTTAAAGTAAGAGAGTTATTGTAGAGTAGAGGTCGGTGGATTGAATGATGGTGACCAATCGGATATTCGCCGCATGAAATCAACTATGAACAGGAAACTCTAGCTTTAGGATGGCCAACAACAGACGAAAAATCAGGTGTCAGAGTGAGAAAAGTTTTGTAAAGGGGAGATTGGAGGTTTAAATTGTGGTGACAGATATAATTTTTGCCATCAAAATTGGCCAGAATCGGCTTTGGGTTATAACATAATATTAACTTTGGGTGAGAAAGTAATATTTTGAAACTTATTGGGTGGGAAAGTCCCATTAAGGTAAACCTTGGGTGGGAAAAAAATTGTTTACTCTTACTTTTAATATTTAAGAAAAAATTCTTTTGAGGGCTTAACAATAATATTTAAGTTCTAACACTACTACATAATTTATAAAAACATGTAAGGATCTCAGCTGTATTGATTAAAATTTTAGTTTATTTCTTCAATTTAAAGTCTAAATTAGTATATCACTTTTATGAAATATAACTGAACTTTTTAATTCATTATATTTTTAAGGCACGTTTTGTTTTTGTTTTAGTTTCAATGAACTAATTTAATGACATAACTTTTTAAAATAATCAAAATTTCTTTTTTTTGAAATTTATATTACAATATCCACACTAAATGATAAAAATGCCGTTGAAAGAATGGATTGCTGGCACATCAATTCCAAAAAAATTAATTAACAAGTTTGACTTTCCCTAGTGATGTATCCAACTTGCTAGACAAGTTGCAATCACACAGTTGTTTTTGTTAAAAGACTTTGACTAAGCTCTAGTGAACAGTCCACAAATCTTTGCATGTAATTTTTTTGTGGTGTCTGCTGTATAAATTGACACCTTGTGTTAGTTTCTACTACTTTGGGGTGTATATGTCACAGTGTTGACTTTTTTGGTACTTAATTAAAATGATTTGAGAAAACTTCAGAAAACTTTTGAGAGAAAACTATTACTTGTTGAATTTCAGATTACAGTATTTTTTTATGAACAATACAAACAATGCCAGGTTGGCAATCCTTGTCAAATTTAGATCAACAAACACAAATTACTTAAAAGAAACACAAATTAATAAGTTTCTAGCCGTTGATTCTAAACCCAGAATGATGAACACTAATGTCTTAAATAAGGGAAACCTTTCCTATTTATATAAAATTGTGAAACATTTCATTTCAGTTGTATATAATGAAACACTCTCATTCTACTTAAGTGATTAACGGAATATTAAGAGAAACTGCAATTCCATCTTCTTGTAACTGAAAGTTAACGACACTCATTTTCCAGTTACAAGACTTCTTCAAACTTCTGCATTTCTTCATTTTTTTCTTCTGCAAAATAAATCTTTTCCTCTTAATTTGAATTCATCCACAATATTCATTTTATGAAAGTGAAAACATGGTTTGATAAACTCCAATGACGATTTTTTACTTGTAAATAATATTCAAGTTAATTTAATCCTATCTCTTGCAAATTTATCATTTCAAATACCATATTCATATGTGTGTTCTAAGTAACATATATATAGTACTAGAGAAATTTATCAAAATTTAATTGGAAATTGCTTACTGAATGATTTTAATTAAAATAGAAAATAGAAAATTTAAGGTACATATAAAATAACTACATATTTTGATCACAAAATTGTCAAAAGAAATAGTCTATAATAAAATAATAGGAGGAAGTTATCAAGTGAGGATTTACATAGAGGACTACAAAAAAAGTAAGATAATTATGTAAATCATGGTAAAACTAACATAAAAGATGCCTATGTCAATGAAGTTACCATCTTTATGGTCATTAACTATTGAAGTTGTAGAAAAAATCCAAGCTCTCAACTTGCACGAGGTTTGATACTGTTAAGTTATAATCCCACCTAAAAGCTTAAATTTGTAAGTGAGGGTTTAACATATATTAAGACCAATAGGCCCCCTCACAACAAACTTTGATTTTTTTTTTTTTTCCTTTATCCAGTTTGTATGTGGGGATTCGAACGTAAGATTTTTGGCTTTGATACTATGTTAAATTGCCCTCCCACATAAAAGCTCAAGCCTTTATCTCTTCAATTTAGTAGGATCTAAGTTGTATCAATTAAAATTATATTTTATCTCTTCAATTTATAGTCTAAATTAGTGTACCACTTTTATGAAAGCAAATCCAAACTTTTATTGTAAAAATATGTAGTGATTTCTCTTTTTATATTTGTCATAAGTGATAACATAATTTTCCACAAATTCAAGAGTTATATTAATGTAGCTAGCTTATTATTTTGTTCTTAGATCACATCATATCAATATATCTCCACTTTATTTGATTCATTTTGGGTAAATAAATGATTTATTAATCACAGTTTACCATTAAAAGTAACTATTGTAACTATTAAAAATTAAATTTTGTGTAAATAAATGATTTATCAATCATAGTTTAGCATTAAAAATAACTATTAAAAATAAAATTTTGTGTAAACAAATGATTTATCAATTACAATTTAATACAACCATATAACACGACTTGACCTTTTAGTGATCTATCAATCTTAAAGTAACCAAAATTTATTTTCTTTTGGAAGTTTTATTACAATTTCCACACTTATTGATAAGATGTATATGAAAGAAACAATAAAGAATTGTTGGCTCATCACTTTCATAGAATCAATTAAAACGATTTGACCTCCTTTTATTACAATTTCCACACTTATTTTCTTTTGGAAGTTTTATTACAATTTCTACACTTGTTTTTATTACTATTTCCACATTTGTTTTTATTAGGAGACTTTAAATAACCTTCAGTCAATAGTCTTCTAACTTTTGCATGTGATTTTTTGTTCAAAAATGTTCTTGTAGTATTATCTAAAAATGTTTTCAAAACTCTAACTATAATCGAACATGTTCATCTATATAAAGCAAAGTTTTTGTACAAATTCTTCTCTTTATTTTTGAAACCAGTACAAAGTATCCAGATAGCCACAGAGAAGTCTGTGAAAATGTATACATACTAGACATTTAGAGAGTGTTTTGGCTAGCCCAGCAATCCTTGAAGGATTGCCATTGCCTTTGGAGAGAAGGAGAAATGGAAATGGCAAGTCGTCACAAGGTTGAAGACACTTCTGTTCCTCACAGTAAGGATTCTCAAACTCATAAAACTGACATCATTGTCAGAGGTATTATTCTTCTCTCTCTCTTTATTTACTTGGTGTTTGTTCTATATAGATATATTTTATAAAAGATAATATGTACCACAGTCCACAAACTATTACTAAATGTTTCTTCCTATATATTCATGGCACCATGCATAGGTACGAGAACTCATTTTTCTCTTTATATCATATGTGTTTATTATGCATAGATAGATTTTTCGAAGAGTAAGAGTTGTGTTTTATTTTCCGCTGCAAAGTTTATGTTTTTTTATTATGTATTTATTTCATATTTTGAATTGTAAAAGATATAGAAAAATCTGATACCATAAGTTTCATTTTGTAAAAAAATTACGTTGCATTTATTTATTTGCAAATGATGTTATATGTATTTGTAAGGAAAAAAAAATGAGTGCTTATAAATGTTTTAGATAGAAGAGTTTTATAATGTTTTAATTCATAAATACGTTTCATAGTTTTCCCACATCTCGGTCACCTGAGTCTCATGGGTACATTCGGAGCCTACGAGATAGGGAGGGTCAGGACATATCGTGTCAATAAGACTCGTTATGTTTAGGTTCTTTGTGTCTACCAACTGTCTCCGGAGTCTTGGATTCGCGGTCATGCAGTCTCTTGTTACTTGGTCTTAGGAGTCAGGAAGTCTGTCCTGACAGATTCTATAGAGAGTAAAGTTCATTGTGTCCCTCTGACAACTATCAAGGGCAACCATGGCTTAGGTTAACCCCATCATGCAAGATATTAAAATTTTATTCCTTGAAATTTATTTTCTTATTTCACTTTCCTCGCACATGGAACTTTATACTTAGATCAGTTTTACACTTTGGTTTGTTTCATTTGTTGAACATTACACTTTGATTCTGATTCGCTAATCTATTTTCTGATGTAGGAGATGAATATATCAATGACAACCCAATTGAGGAAGTTAGGCTCACAGTTCCCATAACTGATGATCCCACACAACCAGCTTTAACCTTCAGAACATGGGTTCTGGGACTAACTTCATGTTTCCTTTTAGCATTTGTAAACCAATTTTTTGGTTACCGCCAGAATCAGCTCTCTGTAGGTTCAGTTTCAGCCCAAATTCTTGTCCTACCAATAGGAAAATTTATGGCTGCAACTCTTCCGGAAAAACAATTCCGAATTCCCTTCACACCATTGTCGTTTTCGCTGAATCCGGGGCCTTTTAACCTGAAAGAACACGCGTTGATCACCATTTTCGCCGGCTGTGGCTCCAGCGGCGTTTATGCAGTGAGCATCATTACAAGCGTCAAGGCTTTCTATCGTAGACAGCTGCACCCAGTGGCAGCAATGTTGTTAATTCAAACAACTCAGGTAGATTTTTGTGCATTTTTTTTTTTTTTTTGGAGATTCCAAGCCTGTTTGATTTCAAATTTGAGATTGATTCTTTTGTTTTTTAATGTGTAATTCAGTTGCTTGGATATGGATGGGCTGGCTTATTCAGAAAATACCTTGTTGACTCTCCATACATGTGGTGGCCAACAAACCTGGCACAAGTTTCTCTGTTAAGGTATTAACCAACAAAACCATATGCAAAGACTTGAAGTTTTCAGCTACTTTCTGATATTGCAAAGCTTACGCGATCTGCAGGGCGTTGCACGAAAAGGAAACGAGGCCTAGAGGAGGAGTAACCAGGCTACAATTTTTCCTCCTTGTTTCGATATCAAGCTACGCGTATTATATCATTCCAGGCTATCTTTTCCCAACACTAAGCTCTGTTTCGTTTGTGTGTTGGATTTGGAAAGACTCAATCACTGCACAGAAGCTTGGTTCAGGTTTGAATGGACTCGGCATTGGTTCATTTGGCCTTGATTGGTCTACTGTTGCCAGCTTTTTGGGAAGTCCTCTAGCCACTCCCTTCTTTGCCATTGCTAATACCTTAGTTGGGTTCTTTTTGTGCCTTTATGTGCTTATTCCAATTTCTTACTGGACTAATGTTTATGATGCCAAGAAATTTCCCTTATTTTCCTCTCACACTTTTGATTCCAATGGCCAAACTTACAACATCAGCAGAATCATCAATGAGAAAACTTTTGAGTTCAATAAAGCTGGCTATGATGAGTATAGCAAA
Organism: Pistacia vera; assembly: GCF_008641045.1. Lineage (NCBI taxonomy): Eukaryota > Viridiplantae > Streptophyta > Magnoliopsida > Sapindales > Anacardiaceae > Pistacia > Pistacia vera. The sequence continues at coordinate 1,500,033 of NW_022195489.1, read as the reverse complement.
CTCTATCTCAGTGTCCTGTTTGCATTCGTTTATGGACTATGCTTTGCCACCTTGACGTCTAGTCTTTCCCATGTTGCATTGTTTGATGGAAAGTAATCATCATCTTTAATAGTATGATCTTGATTTCTCATTCTACATGTTGACGTTTCTGATGAACTATTGATAATTGTCTTGCCTAGGACAATTTGGCAAATGTGGAAGAAAACAACTGCTGCATCTAAAGATCATTTTGGGGATGTGCACACAAGACTAATGAAGAAGAACTATGATGAAGTACCTCAATGGTGGTTCCAGCTTATCTTGATAGGAATTATTCGCGCTTTCAGTCTTTGCTTGTGAAGGATTCGGTAAACAGTTTCAGCTTCCATGGTGGGGACTCATACTAGCCTGTTTCAAGCATTCTTCTTCACATTACCTGTTGGGGTGATTCAGCAACCACAAACATGGTGATTTTCAAAATTTACTCTAATTTACGCGTATAAGACACGACAACTCAGAAGCTAATATTTCTCAATAAAAATTGTGTAATAATCTGCAGGGACCACGCTAAATGTGATTAAAGAGTTAATCTAGGGTACATGTATCCTGGTAGGTCTCTAGCCAATGTAGTTTTCAGGCTTATGGCCGATTAGCTGGTGCAAGCTCTAGTTTATTGGATATTTCAAATTAGGCCACTATATGAAAATCCCTCCCAAATCCATGTTCTTGTACAGGGAAATGTAATTCACTAAGTTTTCAGATTTTTTTTAATTCTATAATTTCTGTCCTTCACCTTTGTCAATATGATTTTCAGTTAGTAGGAACTATTGTGCTTCAACGTCTACTTTGGCACATCCTGGTGGCTTCTCACAACCATTCCCAACATTTGTGACACAAATTTGCTGCCAGAGGGGAGCCCTGGACATGTCCGGGGATGATGGTTTTCTACAATGCTTCAATCATCGGGGCTTGTAGGACCTCTCAGAATGTTCACGAACCGAGGCTCTACCCGGGACTAACGGTTCTTCCTAATAGGCCCTCGCCCCAGTTCCGGATGGCTCCTCTCACGAAAATACCCAGAAAAGAAATGGATCAAGAACATCCACACGCCGATCATCCTGGCGGGCCACTACATGCCATACGCTAAAGCTGTGCATTACCTTAGCTGGGGAGCTGTTGGAATCTTCTTCAACTTCTACATTCAGAAGATATAAAATGTGGTGGGCTAGATATAATACATTTTATCAGCTGCTTGGATGCTGGGCTTGCCTTCATGGGTGTGTTGCTCTATTTCACCCTTCAATCACATGACATTTTTGGCCCAGAATGGTGGGGTTTGGATAGCACTGACCATTGCTCTGCAAGTGCCCCATCGCTCCAGGAATGAAGTCCACCGGATGGCCTGTGCTTTGACATTTCTTAAATGCCTGAGAAAGCTTGAGAAATTCTCCTTCTCAATCTCCAAGGATGATACAGATTGTGCATATTATTCGCATGTAATTTGTTAATAAGTTTAGGTTGTCTTGGACGGTAACCAAAATCCGAGTGATTTGAACAAATGGATTTGCTTGTATGAGTATTGGCTTGATCAAATATCAAAAACTTTTATAAGTAATAACATTTATTGCATGTAAAATAGAGTTACACTGAGAATGTTTTAAAGGCACATGATAAGATTATTAAAAAGAGTTAACAACTTTTTCCTACCCAAATAATAGATTAATGATATTTTCTTATCCACAGACTTTTAAACTACCACTTCAATATCTAAATCTCTATTACGGTGGCAAACAGAGAGCAAATTTGGTCTAAGCTATTGGGTTTTTTTAAGAGGGGAGGTTGATGAGTCTTTCGATGATAGAAGGTTAGATTTTACTGGTTGGGATCGATCAGAATTTGATTTGCGAGTGGGTGGTTGCACAAACTCTAATTGCTCGATTGTCGATAAGTGGTCGGGTCGACGAAAATAGGGTTTGAGGGGTCAGGTGTATAATTACAACGAGATTGAAATCAGAAAAGATTATAAATCTGGATAATAAAGTAATATTTTAAATATCTGTAAATGAAAAAGAGTTATTAATGGATGGAAAAAAAATGGTTTACTCTATTAAAAAATAAATAATAAAAATGAGTCACATCAACATATTATGGACCTGTGACACCTGCCAAAATGGACCGATGACCTAGTTTTAAGAATTATTCCAGGGCCTTTGGATCAGGTAGTGTCATGGAATCTAAGAGCAAGTGACAGACAACCAACTGTTCAAGAAAGTGACAAATGGTTCTAACCTCTTATTTCAACATCCAACGCCCACCTAGATTGCTTCCCTTTCACCATTATTAAACTTGCCTAACATTAGCATTAGATATCTATTAATAATAGACTAGCTAATGGTCTTCATCATTTATAAAAGAACAGTGCACACAACTGGTAAGATTTTGGATATCTTTAACGATAGAAAATAGATACCAACTCGTAAGATCGACATTATCTCAACTAAATAGACATGTTTAAAGTGGAATTAAGAGAATCAAGATTAGGAGTTAAATCAATATGTACAATTGGACTTTTGGCGCATCCTTATCTCAACCACTACACATTCAAGGCCATGAGAGAGCCTCTTTTAGTACTTGGAAGTAACTAAGTCCACTTTCACTTGATAAATCAAATCCTTTGAAATTAAATAATTGAGATATCTAAGACCGATTACTTTTAAGAGTAAACGACTTTTTCCCACCTCAGGTTAGCCTTAATTAATGACACTTTCTCTACCCAAAAAATTTTAAAATATCACTTTCTCACCCAAAGTTTATATTTCATTAATACTCAAAATACACTTCACTTTCTCAGTCAGTGTTGGGCAAGTTACTAGGAGCTAAGGTAAGAGGGTTTTTGTAGAATGGAGGCCGATAGATCGAATGGTGGTGACCAATTGAATATTCGTCGTTGGAAATCAGCTCAGAACAAGAAACCCTAGCTTTACAATAGCCAGTAATCGACGAGAAATTAAGTGTCAAGGTTAGAGAGGTTTTATAGAAAGGAGACCGAAGGTTCAAATGATGGTTACGGAGAGAATTTTTGTCGTCAAAATCGACTTTGGGTAGTAATGAAATATTAACTTTCTGTGGAAAAATGGTATTTTAAATTTTTTTTGGGTGGAAAAGTGTCATTAAGGCAAACCTTGGGTGGGAAAAAGTGGTTTACTCTTACTTTTAATATTTAATATAAAAGTACCCATCACCTATCATAAATCCTGCATATGCTATGTTCTCTATACAACTGTCATGTTGAAAACCATTTTCAAAGCTACCATTCACATTGATGGTTAAGATTTGGAGTTTTATTGACATAACACAAATAACGTGATACGGTTGATGACTTGATATACAATAGACCTTTCACTATCTAAAATGAATTAAAATATGGTACGTCCGATATACAATAGATTTTTCAGTTGCATAGTAGGCTTTTGCAACCTGCTACATATGATGTAAGGAAGATTTTTCTATGGTTTCCAACCCTCACCCTCACGGTTAAAGACTTATGTAGATCTCCAACACTCTCTTTCATAGTCAAGCCCATACGAGGGTCATGCATACGATTAGAGGTAGTTTGACAATCCACCGTTGGTAGCTAATTCCTTACCCAATAAGACCTTATTGAATGGAATGATTATTTTCTTTTATAAACAAGTTGGTTTAAGCGTGTTTAGTCGATGTGAGATCTTCAACAAGATTATCCCGGCTGTGATACTTCCTATGTATAATGGGATTATTATTTTTCTCTTTTTTCGGCTGTCTGAGGTGGGCAATGAGGCCACACCTGCAGCCGCTTATGCGGCTGTATTCTTTTTTGTCTTCAAGCTTTTGCCCCTTACCTTAATGAACAATCACATACTCCTGATCTAGCCACAAGACTAAGGATGAGGTCAAATACAAGAAGCTAAAAGCAATCAATCTATGTAACTCTGATTAAAAGAATCAAACAGAACCTAAAGCTACCCAGCCTCAGACACCACCCGTGCTGCAAATATTCCACACACTGTGGTACCAAAACCTGTGGGTACCATTTCAGTCAAAGAACAGTAATTTGAACGTCTAAAATTGCGGGCTTTTCAGATTTAAAACGTTTCTCAACTCTTTCATTATCTCCTTTCACTCCAAAGATGACCAAGACTTTTAAAAGTATAAAATTGTTGAAAAATGCTATCCTTACAAAGACAATACAAAGAGGGTTACAAAGTGACATCAACAGGAAGGAAAAAACAAAGAAAAAACGAAAAAAGAGGGAGAGAGAGAGAGAGAGAAATCATGAAGATGAAGGGTGAAAATTGTCTTTGTATGTCCTCTTTGTTTTTGTCTTTGTAAGATTAGTATTGCTGAAAATTGTTTTTCGACAAATAACCTTTATCATAATTATCCGGATCCAACCAAGTATATATTGTCTATATCCTAGCATCAGGGACATCTGTAATGACTTCACAACTCACAAGGGAGCGAAATCTAAGAGTTGGGGGATTTGTCACATTGCTAGCAAAATTTCAGGAATTAGTAGACGCGTTTTGAGTAAAAGATGTTTGTGTGAAACTCAAAAGCAAATCCGTGTAAGCTTGGACTCAAAGCTGACAATATCTTCTTGGTTGAACCTTGATTTAACATTAACCCATACAAGTTTAATTTTTGGTTTCATGCCATCCACCCAAAAACAGATGAACAAAAACTTCCCCACCTTTCATGAGATAATCCTTTTATATAAAGAAAATATTTTATACAGTATGGGCTAGCTGATTTATGTCAGCCAAAGATCACAGTAGAATACAAAATTTCTGACAAAATTTTGAGAAACTGTCATCTCATTTCTATAAAAATTTATACATTATGGCAGATTTCAAGCATGAAAACTGGCTTCTCACCATAAAAGGCTCCATATTTCTACAGTCTGTAACATGGCAACTTGCAGGATTGTGAACAAGAGAACAAGAAAGGATTGAGATGGACCAGCTTATCAGTCAACATAGTGGGAAATAATATAATTCAGGATATTAATTATTATATCTATCTTGATAATTCAGTCACACAAACTCATATTCAAGGCCTACAATTGTTTATTAACATAATTAATCACCATCTTAGTTAGTACAAATTCATCGAAATCAACGTGCCCGTCACGCGATTAAGAGATTAAACACCAGTTAAACATCTCTTAATCAAGAACACTATCATTACAAATCAAATTCAATGGTACGCCATCCCTGCATTCAGAAAACTATAAAAAAAAAAAAAAAAAATTAATTAAAACTTTCTGTTTTCTTCAGCTTATTCACATTGGAACCATCTTTTGCAACAAGAAATGAGACAAGTAAAACATCTTATCAAACTTGTAAACTTCACCAACAGTTTTCTAAAGACAAGGATTTCACATCTTTCTCACCATTTTCTTTGATTATTATTATTATTTTTTTTTTTTTTTTTAAGTTTTTAACTCCATTCTTTCCGGACAGATCAGATTTCCAGAGAAGACAATGCTATAAAGAACAAACAGTCAACAGCAACCAGAATCTACACTGGCTAATATGCCGGCCATCTGGTATTTGCTATTCCCCAAGGGGAAAGGATTTCATCCCGTCTATATATTCATGTGTATTTCCGAAGTATAATAATAATAACCAAAAATTCAAACTAAAACATAAAATATATTATTTACGAAAAGGTTAGCCGAACAGTCAGCTCTGTGGTTTGCTCTTACAAAAAGACTTATAGATAATATATCGAAAATCTCAATTATTTTAAACAAGGGATATATTCAAAGCTCTGCAAGTTTCAGAAGAGGACTAACATATTAGGCAGGCATTACATATGTGAAAAGGCTTCCTAGATAGAATAGAATGGTCCTATCCTACCCTTTATCATGTGAGTGGGGACAATTGTCCCCATGGCATTTAGATAGAAGTGTGGTGGGGTTCAGTTGATATATCTAAGATTTCTTGGGGCTTTTTTTAACTGCCCCTCATAAGAGAAAGACAAAAAAATTGCAAGTTTGAATGCAGAAAATGAAAATGTGATAAGATCAGCATTATTGCTAGAAATAAATGCATGAAAACAAGATTTTTCCATCACGAATCTTTAGAAATAAATGCATGGAAAGGGATTTTTTGTGGAAATGTTTCCAGCTAATATATGAAACTTCTTTCAGTGGCTTACAACTTGAAATATATAATTGAAAATATTTTACTCTTTGCCAACTACATCAAGAAATATAGGCTTAATATTTAATGAATGAAGTTAATGTTTGGCGTACTAACTTAGAAAACGATATAATAGCTTTAAAACAAGAAACTATAGTGAAGACAAGTACTTGCATCTATAAATGTGTATCCCTACTGGCATTTGTAAATCTAATAAGCATTGCCATCTCTGTCCCTGAAGAGAAAGGGAGAGATGGGAAGCTTTGTTGAAAATGGAGTCCCTGATGCCAAGTCACTTGAGACTGAGAAGAAACAACAAACTGATATTTATGCAGATGGTAAATTTTTTTTTCACTCTCCCTCAAAACTGGACTTTCATGCATGATTTTGATGAATGCTGCATATTTATATATATAAGAAATGTTTTTTGCAGACTTTGGCCTACGTTTTAGTCACTCTTTAGAAGTGTGAAAGCAGGCAGTTTGTTGCACAATGTTGTAATTACATTTAGCAAGTCATGTTATTGTCAATTTGTTGATGCAGGAGATGAGAAAGATGAGAACTTTAATGACAACCCAATTGAGGAAGTGAGGCTTACGGTTCCTATCACTGATGATCCTTCGATGCCAGCGTTAACCTTTCGAACATGGGTTTTGGGGATAATATCATGTGCCTTGCTTGCCTTTGTGAACCAATTCTTTCAATATCGCCAGAATATTCTAAATGTTGGCCCAGTTTCAGCGCAAATTCTTGTGCTCCCAGCAGGAAATCTAATGGCTGCAATGCTTCCAACAAAACCAATTCGCGTTCCATTCACACCGTGGTCCTTTTCATTGAATCCAGGGCCCTTCAATATCAAAGAACATGTGTTGATCACAATTTTTGCCAGCTGTGGATCGAATGGTGTTTATGCAGTAAACATAATTACAATTGTCAAGGCTCTGTATCTCAGACCTCTGAATGCAGTAGCAGCTATGTTGCTTGTACAAACTACTCAGGTTGGTTTAAATAATTTTTTTGAAATACTTTCAGCTGCCATTGAATTTTCTCCAACAGATACCAAAAATAATAACTGTACAATAACATCTTATTAAGAGGTTTTTTTTTTTTTTTTTAATGGAATTCAGCTGCTAGGATACGGGTGGGCTGGTTTATTCAGAAAATACCTTGTTGACTCCCCTTACATGTGGTGGCCTATCAACCTGGTTCAAGTCTCCCTGTTCAGGTACTCATGCTCTCTCTCCCATATTTTTACAAAATCATATGGCAGATGATGAAGTTCAATGAAGAGCTACTTTCTGGTATTGAGAAACTGATAAACATGCAAACTGCAGAGCATTACATGAGACGGAAAAGAGAATCAAGGGAGGACTAAGTAGACTACAGTTCTTCCTTCTTGTTTTCATATCAAGCTTCGCGTACTACACTGTGCCAGGCTATCTTTTCCCTACACTGTCAGCTCTCTCCTTTGTATGTTGGATATGGAAGAATTCAGTAACAGCTCAACATATTGGTTCAGGCCTCCAAGGCTTCGGCATTGGCTCCTTTGGCCTTGACTGGTCTACTGTCGCTTACATGGGAAGTCCCCTAGCCTCACCCTTCTTCGCCATTGCCAATATCTTTGGTGGATTTGTTTTGTTTCTCTATGTTCTTATTCCCATTGCTTATTATACAAATCTTTATGAAGCCCAGCGATTTCCCATAGTTTCTCCATACACCTATGACTCTGCTGGCCAACTTTACAATGTTACCCGAGTCCTCAATCAAAAAGATTTTGATCTTGATCACTTTGGCTATAAAAATTATAGCAAAGTCTACCTCGGTGTTGTGTTTGCCTTCAGCTATGGATTGAGCTTTGCAACACTACTGGCTTGTTTGTCACATGTTGCACTCTTCGAAGGAAAGTAAGAATCTTCAGTAACATCTCAATATCTCATTCTATCATCTTCTTTTCTTTCCTCGGAACGAATTTTCTTGTAGTATGTTGGTAATAATGATTTTGTTTTCCTTGTTAAAACAATGAGCAGAAAAATTTGGGCAATGTGGAAAAAAACAACTTCTGCAGTTAAAGATCAGTTTAGTGATGTGCACACAAGACTGATGAAGAAAAACTACAAAGAAGTACCTCAGTGGTGGTTCCACATTATATTAATAGTGACATTTGCTCTTTCAATCTTTACCTGTGAAGGGTTTGGTAGACAGCTTCAACTTCCATGGTGGGGAATTGTGCTAGGTTGTGCCCTGGCATTCTCTTTCACATTACCTTTCGGTGTGATTCAAGCCACAACTAACATGGTACTTGCTAGCCCAATTACGTGTTATTTCTATATAATTATAAATAAAAACCATTAGGGTATCAAATTATTTTCAATATATGCATAAAAAGCTGTTTCTAAATGATGTGTTAATCTGCAGCAACCAGGGCTAAACGTGATTACAGAGCTGATTATCGGGTATATGTATCCCGGTAAGCCCCTTGCAAATGTGGCTTTCAAGACCTATGGCTACATCAGCATGTCACAGGCCCTCCTTTTTCTTGGCGATTTCAAATTAGGTCACTATATGAAAATCCCTCCCAGATCCATGTTCTTTGTTCAGGTAATTCAACTATTCACAGAGCTTATGCTAATTGCTATCTCTGTATATATATAATTTATTTTAATTTTGTCAATATGTACCTTTAGTTAGTGGGAACTCTAGTTGCTTCAACTGTCTGCTACGGCACAGCATGGTGGCTTCTTACATCTATTCCTCACATATGTAACAAACATTTACTACCAAAGGGGAGTCCATGGACATGCCCTGGCGATGTTCTTTTCTACAATGCTTCAATCATCTGGGGAGTTGTCGGACCACTTAGAATGTTCACAAACCATGGTATATACCCACAGATAAACTGGTTCTTCTTGATTGGTTTACTTTCCCCAGTTCCGGTATGGCTGCTTTCGCGCAAATTTCCTGAAAAGAAATGGATCAAGTATATCCATATGCCCCTAATCTTTGGAGGAGCAGGGGGCTTGCCATTTAATAAACCTGTACATTATTGGAGCTGGGCAGCTGTTGGAATTTTCTTCAACTATTTCGTTTTCAAACAGTACAAGGGATGGTGGGCTAGACATAACTATATCTTATCGGCTGCTTTAGATGCAGGACTTGCCTTCATGGGTGTACTGATCTATTTCGCCGTTCAATCCCATGATGTCTTTGGTCCAGACTGGTGGGGTCTCGATAACGGTGACCATTGTCCATTGGCAGGCTGTCCTAGTGCTCCAGGGATTGAAGTTGAAGGATGCCCTGTGTTCTGAGGTGAATAAGTCCCGTTACTGAAGTTATAGCTAAGGCTGCGTGTGCATGAAGTTTGAAAATAACTGCAGCCCGGGCTTTACACGAGGAAGTGAATGGAGAAGACAAAGCTGTAAAATCTCAATAACAAAAGATATCTGTAGATTCACATACGACAATCATGTTGTACATTAACATGTGATCATTTAGTTATTGAAGTTTCAAATCATTTCAAAATGCTATGAGAAAAAATTTGCTTTTTAAGCTGAAGGGTCATGAAATATTAGAATGATACAGTGATATAGATTTTAATTTAACAGTGTCAGATGTCAANCTTTTCATCCAAGGATAAACCAAACAATAATAACAACATACAGACTCAACTAAGGATAAATCGATAAACATTCGAACCATTCATCAAATCTTAACTACGTACCTCAAGTGGGGTGTTACACTTATAGTCATTAGAACTATCAATGAACCTCTCAGGAATAAAACTCTTAGGTTCATCCCAATGTACAAATCTTCCTTAGCTATCTCCAATAATCACCATATGGTGAGAATATTACATCAGTTGAACCATAAGAGATGATACTTGTTGCTGGATTATAAGGCCTTGATGCAAATGTAATATCATGAGGGGTCCATATTTCTTGGCCAAATCTCTGAGTCTGCGAGTTGGTGGAGAGCCTACAAGTGGTGCAAATTTCCAATCAGAGGCAGTTTCAGTGGCCCTGGAGGTAGATTTGAAGTTTCATTATTGTTTTTGAATGTCTTCCCTATTTTCAGGACCATGAGGATAAAGAGAAGAAAGGTGAGAGGGATTGAGAAGTTGGAGAATATGAGCTCCATGAGAAAGTATAATGAGGATTGGACTATGAATTGAGAATTAGATATAAGCAATTATATAAATATATATATTTTTTTTCCCTATAATTTGGAACCTTAAAAATTGTTAATAGAGTTTTTTAATCATCATCTTCAAAATTATTTAATTCGAAATTGATATTTGATCTACCGTTGCATTGGATCAGCATTGGGAATCTCCACACAGCTGTTATAGTCAATGAAATAAGAAATATATATAATCAAGAGCAGAATCTTAGTATTACGTATAGTCGTTGGACAAATACAAAGTTTGATGATTTCAATAATATATTCTTTTAAATATGTTTCAAGTTTATTTTACAATAAGATGTCTCAGAACATGCTAAAACCAACACAACATGTGAAGAATTCCATTAAAGAAGTCCCCTGTGAAAGCACACCCGATCAATAATTTATGTATCACTTCTTTCATAGATTTTTATAATAGAAAGGAAAGAGCTGGAAGATGGAACCTCATAGTCTATTTTGTCACTAGTTTCAATAATTCTTGATTATAAACACCAGTATTTGTAAATGTTGACATTTGTCAAACAATGGACTGGCGTCGACAACTGTTGACCGGCCGCCGTGTCTGGGATTGACCATCATTGATTGGTCATTACATTTTTATTTTTTAGTTAGAATATCTATTGTTAAAGTAAAAAAAAAAAAAATGAATTTATAAAAATAGTATTAATTCTTTGTTTAAAAATATAATTAATATTATTAACTTACCTTGAATATTTAATGATGAGGGTATTTTAATCACTTATCACACATATCATTGCTTCCCTCAATATTCAATCTTATAAGTAAACAAAAGAATCATAATTCATTTCATCCTTCATTCACTATTCGAATCTCTACCGTTTTCCTTTTCCCTTTCCCCATCAATACAATTCCAACAAGTAAACATGGCAAGTGTAGTTAAAATATCAAATTTCAAAGCAAATTATCTTGACAGTGCTGATTGAACACTCTATTAAAAATTTCTAGGTTTTAACTAGTTGCAGTAAAACATTGTTGTTTCTCCAGAAAAAGTAAATACAAAAGAATAAATAGTCAAGGAAATTGTAGAGTCATTAGCCAGTTTTAACCAATACTAAGATGCATAAACGTTGAAATTATCTATTCAGCGCAGGCTCAAATAAAAGCAACAGCTATTTGTTTATGTTAATCTGTCACTATCTACACCGATAGTCCAAGAGGTCAAGAAAAAAAACAAAGAACCAACCCAAAGATCATCTTAAGTTAATTTCTCTGTACTTACTAACAACCATTAATAATTTATCTGTTGATGTGGTGATGCTTTGCTGGAAATGTTTCAAGTGGTCAAGTCTACAAGTTTGTGTTTGGAAGATGCAGAAGGTTACATGTAGCAGTGTTCTTAACGTGCATGGGAGTGCTTTTGTGTAATAACTTGTTTAGGAAATTAAGGGTATTTAAGTAAAGTGTATTAGAAGTAATATGTGTGATGATTTTTGAATTTTGAAAGCTGTAATGTCTACTGTAGTTGGTGTAATTAGCAGAGAGTTGTTAAGTGCTATATACTGTCTTTCTTCAATGAATATGACAAGCTTTCTGATCAAAATTAGTTTCTTTTTACGGTGCTCTGTTTTTCATTCTCTCACATTTTCTCCGGCTGAAACCAACAATTGGTATCAGAGCCAACGTAAAAGAAACCAGAAACTTAGTATTCTAAACCTTTCGTTTACACAACACACTCCATTCTTAGCAAAAACTTAGCCTGCATCTGCCTTCTTTCTCCTCTGCATCAGACGCAAAAAAACAGAGCATGGCAACACAATCTACATTGATGGCTCCATCGGTGTTCAATGGAGAACATTACCACATCTGGGCAGTAAAGATGAAAGCCTTCCTTCGTGGACAGGGACTGTGGCAGTATGTGGAAGAAAACCGACAGCCACCATCACTTGGACAGAATCCCACGTTGAACCAGTTGAGGATGCATGAGGAAGAAACAGCCAAAGCTCCGAGAGCTCTTTCTCATATACATGCTGCTGTGACTGATCTTGTTTTTACAAGAATCATGGCATACGAAAACCCCAAAGAAGCATGGGATAAATTGAGAGAAGAGTACATGGGGAGCACTACAACAAGGAATATGCAGATTCTTAATCTAAGGAGGGAATTTGAGATGCAAAGAATGCAGGAAACTGAAAAAGTAAAGGATTATGTTGATAGACTAATGAATGTTGTCAACAAAATCAGGCTTATGGGAGTGGAGTTGGCTGACCGAAGGGTTGCGGAAAAGGTTTTGGTAAGTCTTCCGGAAAGATTTGAGGCCAAAATTTCTTCTTTGGAGGACTCTAAGGACATTACTCAGATCACATTGATTGAGCTTGTTCATTCTCTCCAAGCGCAAGAACAAAGGAGACTCATGAGGCAAGAAGACATTAGTGAGGGTGCATTGGTTGCAAGCTTCAAAGGCAAACCTGCACAGACACAAACAAGGAAGTATGCTGGAGATAGAAAGGGGAAAGAGAAGAGTAGTAATCAGTGGGAAAGGGCTGGTGGAGTGAAAGAATTTCCAGCCTGTACTCATTGTAAAAAGAAAGGGCATTCGGAGATAAGATGCTGGTTCAGGCCTGGTATACAGTGCAGAAGTTGCAAGCAATTCGGGCATATTGAAAGGGTGTGTAAGAACAAAGGAAACCAGCCAACACAGCAAGCAGCAATTGGAGAGGATCAGCAATAATGTTAAGAGACTGAACAACTTTTTGTGGCCACTTGTTACACGGCACAAACCAGCAGTGAAGCTTGGCTAATTGACAGCGGCTGCACAAATCACATGGCTGCAAACCTGCAAAATTTTGTGAACCTAGATAGATCATATTGCTCCAGAGTAAAGATTGGAAATGGTGAGTTCATGGAGATTAAAGGCATAGGAGATGTTGCTGTCCAAACTTGGTTAGGTATAAAGTTAATCTCTCATGTGTTGTATGTTCCTAGACTCAGCCAAAATTTATTGAGTGTTGGGCAGATGATAGAGAAAGGTTATTCCTTGCATTTTGAGAACCAAGCATGTACAATACTTGACCCTAGAGGAGTCGAATTGATGAGGGTAAAAATGCTAAGGAAAAGTTTTCCGGTTGAGTGGAAAACCACCAGTGAATCTGCCTTGTTAACTAGATAGGAGGAGTCAGAAATGTGGCACAAACGACTTGGACATTACCATTATAATGCCCTCAAAGAGCTGAAGAAAGGGAACATGGTCCAGGACTTACCAGAGATTGAAGAAAAGAGTACCATTTGCAGTGTTTGTCAAATTGGCAAATTGAGTAGACCTTCATTTCCTTCGGATCAGTCCTGGAAAGCAACAACAAAACTTCAGCTAATCCATTCAGATGTTTGTGGTCCTATGTAGACAGCATCATTGAGAGGAAGCAAGTATTTTATACTTTTCATAGATGATTATACAAGGATGACTTGGGTGTATTTTTTGAAGCTGAAAAATGAGGTTCCTGCAGTGTTTAGAAAGTATAAACTGATGGTGGAAAATGAGGCTGGAGCAAGGATCAAAGTGTTCAGAAGTGACAATGGAACTGAATTTACTTCAAAAGAATTCAGTTCTATTTGTCTTGAAGCTGGAATCAAGCATCAATTTACTACACCATACACCCCACAGCAAAATGGGGTTAGTGAGAGAAGAAATATGACCATCATGGAGATGGCTAGGTGCATGTTGGCAGAAAAACAACTTCCTAAGTGTTTTTGGGCTGAAGCTGTAAACTCTGGAGTTCATCTTCTGAATAGGCTGCCAACAAAGTCAGTTAAGGGACAAACTCCAGTTGAAGCTTGGACTGAAATTAAACCTGCAGTGGGGTATTTAAAAGTGTTCGGAAGTGTAAGTTATGTCATGGTTCCAGCAGTGAAGAGAACTAAACTAGATGATAAAGCTGAAGTTGGTATTCTCATCGGCTACAGCAGTCAATCAAAAGGTTACAGAGTGTACATTCCTAAAACAAAGAAGATTGTGATAACAAAGGATGTAAGGATTGATGAAAATGCAATGTGGAATTGGGAGAGTAAACAGATTGAGGTTGACAGGTACATGCAGCAGCCGATTGAAAATGTGTTTGATGAAGGTGAAATTGAAGCAGATCAGGAATCATCAGTTTGGGGAACCAGGACCTTGGCTGATGTCTATGCAAGGTGCAATGTGGCTGCATTGGAGCCAAGAACATATGCTGAAGCTGCTGGATCAGATGCTTGGAAGAATGCTATGCAAGAAGAGATCTCTATGATTGAGAAGAACAATACATAGAGACTAGTTGAAAGACCTGAAAATAGAAGAATAATTCAGGTAAAGTGGATTTACAAACTAAAGTTAAATCCTGATGGCACAATCCACAAACACAAAGCAAGACTTGTAGCAAAAGGATTTGCACAACAACAAGGGATGGATTAAACTGACACATTTGCTCTGGTAGCTAGACATGATACTATAAGGTTGATTCTTGCCATGGCAGCCTAATTTGGTTGGAAAATTTTCCAACTTGATGTCAAATCTGCCTTCCTAAATGGCTACCTGGAGGAGGAGATTTTTGTGGATCAACCTGAAGGCTACCAGGTGAAGGGTGAAGAAGGGAAGGTGTACCTGCTAGAGAAGGCTTTGTATGGCCTAAAACAGGCACCTAGGGCCTGGTATAGCCGCATAAATGAGCATCTTAACAGCCTAGGCTATGTACGAAGTCCAAACGAACATACCCTTTATGTCAAAGAAGCTGAAGGTGATCTAATTGTGGTGTCATTGTATGTGGATGACCTTCTGATGACAGGGAGCAATTCAGACCAGTTGAAGATGTTTAAACAATCCATGCAATCTGAATTTGAGATGACAGATTTGGGGGAGATGACATATTTTCTTGGTATGCAAATTTTTCAGTCCAAAAGTGGAATATTTGTGCATCAAGAAAAGTATGCAAATGAAATTCTCACAAAGTTTGGAATGGAGAATTGTAAATCTGCAGATACACCCTTGGTTTCTAACCTGAAGCTGAGTAAAAATGATGGTGAAAAGGAAGTGGATGAGAGTGTGTTTAGAGGCCTGGTAGGCTGTTTGTTGTACTTGACAGCCACACGTCCAAACCTGATGTTTGCAGCGAGTTATCTCTCTAGATTCATGAGCTGTCCGAGTGAATCACATCAGAGAGCAGCAAAGAGGGTGTTAAGGTATGTGAAAGGAACTTCAAATCTGGGAATTTGGTTTAGAAGAGCAGAAAAATTGGTTCTGCAGGGGTACACAGACAGTGACTGGGGAGGTTCCGTAGATGACATGAAAAGTACCTCTGGGTATGTGTTTTACATCAATAAAGGTGCCATTGGTTGGTTGTCAAAGAAGCAAGACTCAGTGGCTCAGTCCACTGCAGAGGCAGAGTACATTTCTGCCGCAGCAGCAGTGAACCAAGCTGCATGGTTCAGAAAAATTCTGGCTGATTTGAAGCAAGATCAAGATAAGCCAACCTCTATATGGTGTGATAATCAATCAGCAGTGGCAATGGCAAAGAATCCAGTCCTCCACGGCAGGACCAAACATATAAAGATTAAATTTCATGCAGTTAGGGAGGCTGAAAATGATGGGGAAGTGACTTTGCTGCACTGCCGGGGTGTGGACCAGATTGCAGACATTATGACTAAGAGTCTGCCTAAAGCCAAGTTTGAGGAACTAAGACTCAAACTTGGTGTTTCCAGCATGTGCATCAAGGGGGAGTGTTGATGTGGTGATGCTTTGCTGGAAATGTTTCAAGTGGTCAAGTCTTCAAGTTTGTGTTTGGAAGATGCAGAAGGTTACATGCAGCAGTGTTCTTAACGTGCATGGGAGTGCTTTTGTGTAATAACTTGTTTAGGAAATTAAGGACATTTAAGTAAAGTGTTTTAGAAGTAATATGTGTGATGATTTTTGAATTTTGAAAGCTGTAATGTCTGTTGTAGTTGATGTAATTAGCAGAGAGTTGTTAAGTGCTATATACTGTCTTTCTTCAATGAATATGACAAGCTTTCTGATCAAAATTAGTTTCTTTTTACGATGCTCTGTTTTTCATTCTCTCACATTATCTCCGGCTGAAACCAACATTATCAGAACTTATGATAAAGTATTTAAATCTATCTTAGTCAACGGAATTAAAAATAAAATATCAGTTCAATTAAATACTCAATAAATGTGAATGAATGATATGTCAATGCCACATTTGTTTGCATATCGAGTGGTGATGTATAAATACAACGAAAAAAAACTCTCATGTAGTTTTTGTGTTTTCATCTTTATTGAACTTACCCAACAGTTGAATCCCATCTGATTGTCTATTAAAAATATTCAAACCTTTTTTGGCGTATTTGAACTCATGGACATAACTTGTGCTGTCAATGTTTTAGACTATAGAAATTATGTTGTGGCTCATTTGTCATGGTGCTGCTGCGGTTGTCAAGTTCTGTATTGGAGTTCTTTCAGTCTAATGAAACATGTTTTGCGTCAGCCTCAGCCTCAGCCTCAGCCACTGCTTTTTTTTTTTTTTTTTTGGTAACCGGAGTGTTCAGGCCAACTTTAGTGCACCTCAACTAATCCTTGGGTCGATTGAATATCTTACAAGCCCAAAGCATCTGGTAAGTCACAATTTGATAGGTGGTCTCAAAGTTCAAACTCAAGCAATCAATGAAGAGAGCAAACTTCTTTGACCGCTAAGCTAATTCTTTGGGATTATTCACCCCTGCTTTGTTTTGCTTCATGAACACATGGTCTTCTATCTTTTTCTCATGGCAATTTCATAACAATGATGTTAATTGCAGTTTGGACAAGATCGCTAGCGACCCATAAAGAATTCTTATCATAATTAGGTTGCTACTAAGTGTTAGTACTATTATTTGTATTCACTCATATATTCATTACTACTATTATTTCTGACAGACATAGTATTATTCAACAGAATTATATTAGCGCGAGGCAGAGGTAGTTACATTAAAAGTGATCATTTTTAAAATTACGTCAATCTCAAACTAACTAATATGCTTATTGGTAAATGGTGGCAGAAAACATAAACAAACAGAAATTGATTACTTTAGAGCCTAAGCATTAGGCTATGGATGATAGGGAATGGGAATCAGGCACAGATCATTTTTCCTTCTGAGTGTAGCACCAAAGGACTCGGTCATGTCCAAATCTTCATTCTTCATTCCATCAGGAAGTTTCCAGTCAAAATGATACAGCAACATTGCTAGTGGAAGCTCCACATTGGCAAGACCAAATGAAGCTCCAGGGCACATTCTCCTTCCAGCACCGAATGGGAGGTACTCAAAATTAGTACCCTTATAGTCATTAGAACTATCAATGAACCTCTCAGGATTAAAACTCTCAGGTTCATCCCAATATTCTGGATCTCTTCCAATCGCCCATGCATTAACAATGACTTTCATATCGGCAGGTACATTGAACCCATTAATCTCACATTTCTCTCTACATACTCTTGGAAGTAACAAAGGAACAGCAGGATGCAACCTCATAGTCTCTTTTATCACTAGTTTCAAGAACTTCATTTCAATAATACCTGTTTCGTCAATATTTTCCATTCTATTAAAGACTTCCCTCACTTCAGCTTGTGCTCTTTCCATTACTCTTGGATTCTTTATCAATTCAGAAATTGTCCATTCCAATACTGTCGAAGATGACTCGATGCCAGCACCAAACATGTCCTGGAAAAAGGAGTTACATGTTTATAAGTTTAAACAGTAACATACTAATTAAAACAAGAACAGAGAATAAGTTATGCATTCAACTCCAAGGGGTGAAGGTACTTACAAGGATTACCGCTTTGATGTTTTCATTAGTTAATGGAAATTGAAGATCGTTTTGCTCTTGAAGTTTCAAGAGGACATCAACCAGATCTTTATGTCCTTCACTCTTGTCAGACTTCTTGCGTTCGTTGATAATGTTTTCAACTAGTATGTCAGATTCTTTATGCAGCTTCCGCATATACCGATTCGTCCCGCTGATGGATTCGAGCAATTTAATGGAAGGAAACAGATCTACAATATTAAACCCTCCCAGTGCCTCTGCCATATCCTTGACAGCAGATATGAATAGTTCTTGGTCAGCTTGACGCACTTTACCAAACACTGCCCTCGAAGTCACAGCATATGTTAATTCACTAATTTTACCCGAAAGGTTAATCACTGACCCTGATTTTGATTCAGTCCATTCAATTAGCTTAGCGATCTCTTCTTCTCTCACCGATCGGAAAGACTGAACTCGTTTAGCGCTTAAAAGCTCCAATGTACAAATCTTCCTTAGCTGTCTCCAGTAATCACCATATGGTGAGAATACTAAATCAGTATAACCATAAGATACGATACTTGTTGTAGGACTATAAGGCCTTGATGCAAATGTAATATCATGAGTTTTCATCACTTCTTTCGCGAACTTTGGCGATGAAACAATAACCGCAGAAATTTCTCCAAGCTGTAGATGCATAAAGGGTCCATATTTCTTGGCCAAATCTCTGAGTCTGCAAGTTGGTAAAGCGCCTACAAGCTGGTGCAAATTTCCAATCAGAGGCAGTTTCGGCGGGCCTGGAGGTAGATTTGAAGTTTCATCATTGGTTTTGAATCTCTTCCCCATTTTCAGCACCATTAATAGAAAGAGAAGAAAGGTGAGAAGGATTGAGATGTTGGAGAATATGAGCTCCATGAGAAAGTATAGTGAGGGTTAGACTATGAGTGAAGGATTAGATAGAATCATCTATATAAATAATTTCTTCTCCAAAAATTGTATTAGAGAATTATACTTTAACTATTCTGACATTGCATCAGCTTTCGGAATCTCCACCTAGTTATTCCCAACACTGAAAGACAGAGAATAAGACAAAGATGATGTTCTGGTTTTTTTATTTTTTTATTATTATTATTATTTTTTATACTTTGTATTTTCAACTACTTCCAATTATTTATTAGAAAGATTGGATTAAATATTAAACTGTTTTTGGAGTTAATGAAATTAAAAATAAATAGATTATAATTGATGGTTAATTAAAGATAAAAAAAGTAAAAACCGGACACGAATCTCAAATCACACGTGTTCATGAAACTGCAGGGCACATGATCTTCCAGCACCAAATGGGAGGTACTCAAAATTTGTCCCCTTATAGTCAACTGACCAATCAATGAACCTCTCCGGATCAAATCTCTCAGGCTCATTCCAATATTCTGATCTCTTCCAATCGCCCACGCATTAACAGTGACTTTGGTTTTGGCAGGTACATTGAACCCATTAATCTCACATTTCTCTCTACATTCTCTTGGCAGTAAAAAAGGAGCAGCCGGATGTAACCTCATAGTCCCTTTTATCACTAGTTTCAAGAAATAATGAAACAATTTAGAGTAATACAAAATCAAAAACAGTAAACACACATAAATAAAGAAAAAAAATAATACGCGCGATTTACCTTAGTTCACCTAATTAACAGGCTACGT
The DNA here is from genome assembly GCF_008641045.1 of Pistacia vera. Lineage (NCBI taxonomy): Eukaryota > Viridiplantae > Streptophyta > Magnoliopsida > Sapindales > Anacardiaceae > Pistacia > Pistacia vera. The sequence goes on along the minus strand of NW_022195489.1, from coordinate 1,480,237 downwards.
TCAGCAGAGTCAATATTATTGATATTGAAATATTGTCTCACCTCTCTCGTTACAATAAATGTAATTTGCTCTATGATTTGCTATCACACACATACAAGAGAAAAATAAGTTTATATATTAGGTTTAAAGAGTAAAATCTAATATTACAAGGATTTATTTTCCTAAGCCCAAACCTAATTAGGAATTAATTACTTAGAGAAATCCTACAATAGCTTTTCATGGAAAAGGCCTAAACCACCTATGGAATTGGGGGTAGTCCACGTGACCGTTATTGTTGAAGTGGTTGAACAACTCTCCAACAAATAACACCTGTTTCATCAACATTTTTTCATTCTGTTATAGGCTTCCCTCACTTCAGCTTGTGCTCTTTCCATCACTCTTGGATTTTTTATCAGTTCAGAATTTATCCATTCCAGTACTGTAGAAGAAGTGTCCGTGCCAGCTCCAAACTTGTCCTGGAACAAGGAGTTACATGATTCTGAGTTCAACACTAAACTGACTAAGTAATGGAATTTCAACTCCAACTTCAAGAGGTGAAAGTACTTACAAAGATTACTGCTTTTATGTTGTCGTCAGTTAATGGAATTTCAAGATCACCTTGCTCTTGAAGTTTCAAGAGAACATCAACCAGATGTTTTTCTCCTTCACTCTTGCTACGGTTCTTGCGTTCGTTGATAATGTTTTCAACTACTCTGTCAGATTATTCATGCAGCTTCTGCAAATAAGGATTCTTTCCACTAATGGATTCGAGCACGGAAGGAAACAGATCTGCAGTATTAAACCCTCCCAGTGCCTTTGCCATTTCCTTGACAACAGATATGAATAATTCTTGCTCAACTTCACATATTTTACCTTTGTTAGAGTTTCTTTGATCAAATATAATAAAACTATACTCAGATATCAACAATCCCAACAAGATTAAAAAGCAATCAACCACAGAACAATCAATAGGCATCAAGATATAGAGAGAGAAAACAAGAAAAATAAAAGAGACAATCAATTATAGTGGTTCAGCACTTAAGGCCTACGTCCATTCTTCAAGGCAAGATAATATTTCATTGAATCAGCAATACAGATCATATTAACCTCTAAACCCAATAACAAAGAAGAATCACACCTAATTAATTGATAAACCCTAGCCCCCTTTGAATCCAATCAACTCTGTCTCACTCTTTGTTAACCAAGGGTGAGTTTTTATACAATCAAAGGGTCTTAGCATCAGCTTCCACCTGGAATCAAGCTTCCTTCCAGCCGTAGGATGAAGATCAAGAAGAATCTTAACTGAATGGTGCGACATTGCAAAAGAAAGAGAGCAACTGAATTTGTTTTTGCTGTAGGTGAATGAATACCACGTAGACAAGAGCTAAAAGTGGTCCTCCATTCTCTAAAATGGCACCACTTTAATAAGCCTCCATATTTGACGTTTCAAACATTTCGAAAACTTGCTGACTTGGCTAGTGACATGGCAAAGAAGTGCCAAACTCATCACAACCTAAGATAGCCCTTGAAGTGATAGTATATATTGATTCAATTCGCCAATTTTTTCCAAAAGGTTAATCACTGATCCTGATTTTGATGCAATCCAATTAATTAGATTAGCGATGTCTTCTTCTCTTACCGATTGGGATGATTGAACTCGTTTTGTGCTTAAAAGTTCCAATGCACAAACCTTCCGTAGTTGTTTCCAGTAATCACCACATGGTGAGAATATTATATTCTTATAACCATAAGATATTATTCATGTTGCTGGATTATAAGGCCTTGATGCAAATGTAATATCATCAGTTTTCATCACTTCTTTTGTAACTTTGGAGATGAAACAATAACTGCAGAAATTTCTCCAAGCTGCAGATGCGTAAAGGGTCCCTATTTCTTGGCCGAATCTCTGAGTCTGCGGGTTGGTAGAGAGCCAACAAGCTGGTGCAAATTTCCAATCAGAGGTAGTTTCGGTGGCCCTGGAGAGGTAGATTTGAGGTTTTATTATTATTATTTTTTTAATCTGTTTGCTATTTTCAGCCCGGTGAAGAGAAAGAGAAGAAAGGTGAAAAGGATTAGGAATTAGTTGGAGAATATGAGCTCCATGAGAACAGTATATTAAGGATTGGACTCTGAAGCAATGATTAGCCAGAGACATCTATATATATTTTTCCCCAATAATTATCTGTTCTGCGCAGGCTCAAATAAAAGCAATAGCTATTTGTTTATGTTAATCTGTCACTATCTACACTGATAGTCCAAGAGGCGAAGAAAAAAAAGAAAAAAAAATCAAAGGTCATATAAATATTGGTGAGTTATTTTCTCTGAACTTATCAACAACCATTAATTATTTATCTGAAATATCGGATAAAGTATTTGACATCAATTTAGTCAATGGAATTAAAAATAAAATATCATTTCGATTAGATACTCAATAAATATGAATGAATGGTATGTCAATCAAACAATTATGCCACATTTTGTTGGGAAATGCAACACCTACACCATCTTTTCACAAACTCCCTCTCTCAACTCCAACATGACAGCTTACAATTGGTCAGCTCATAATGCATCTCACCTAATAAATTGTGATTGACCAATTGTGTACTGCCATGTCTGGGTTGTGAGAAGAGGTTGTGGGTGTAGCATTACTCCATTTTGTTTGTATATTGAGTGGTGTTGTATATAAAACTCTTTTATGTAAATTAATGCAGTATGACTCTTCGATTGACATAGTATTATTCAATAGAAAAATATTAGGGAGAGGCAGAGGTAGTTACATTAAAAGTGATGTAGATGGTAAAATCTATGGTTGCGGAATAGGGGGTATGATCCCATGAGGTTGAGGCCACCAACAATACATTGCACCTACAAAGACAAGAAAACAAGCATGAAGCGAACAGAAAGCATCGGGGTGGTGTTTGCCGTAGGTATTCCAATGTTCAAGTCAGCAAGGCTGAATGAGACTAATTTAGTAAGGGTTAGGGAAAGAGAAGGTTAACAGAAATTGAGTCTAAGACTAAGACTACGGCAGTGATGTAAGGCTCTCGAGAGTGAGAACTATGAGGGTAGAAGGCGTAGTGTTCCCTTAATGTGAGACGACTGGCCTCTTGTTTAAATAGCAACTATAGGATCTTCGAGTCCTAGTAGGACTGTGAATCCTTGGAAGTTGAGGTTTAGTGAATAGGAAAGACTTTGACTCCCTTACCTCAGTAGGAGACGGAGTCTCAATCGGTCTAAGATACAGATCTTAGAGGAATTAGGATAGTAATGGATCTCTTCAGTAGGATCCAAATAATGCAGGGATAAGTAGGCAACCTTGGGGTCTAAGTAAACCCTAGGTCGAGTAGGTGATCTTGGATTAATGGGCCCAGACCCAAACAAGCTGATGGTGAGATCTAAACGAATCGGGGCCTTTACTGATTGGGCTCAAGCAGTGAGCAACATGGTAGGTATAATACGCAGGCCCAATATGCGAACTCTGTCATGGGCCCAATCAGAGTTAGGCCATGACTCCGAGCTTTGCTGAAGGTGTCTTTGTCTTTGGGCTTATTGAGGCTGAGGACATTTTTTGGCCCTAACAATCTCTCCCCCCCTCCCCCACCAACTCTCTAAGTTAAGGAGTACTTAGCTTAGAGAGTAGTTATTACTGCGTGAAGGTATGCGTAGTTGGCCTTCCCATCGGGTAGGGTGAATATTAATGTAGATGCCAGTTCTTTAGTTCATAGAACCAAATACTGAGTGGAGTCCATCATAACTGACTCACTCAATGCACCAGACCAAGTGCTAAATATGACGTGTAGGTTGAATTTATTCTTGCTTGATGTATCAAGCCGAGTGAAGAAAAGCAATAAGCAGAGATCTTGTTCGATGCTTCGAACCGAGGGAAGGTATGAGGCAATCTATTGAATGGTGTCCTCAGTTGGTGCATTGAACCAAGTGAGAGGATGTGCAGAACATTCCATGTAGGTGTCCTCACTCAGTGCATTGAACCGAGTGAGAGGATGTGCGGAACATCCCATGAAGGTGTCCTCCCTCGGTGCATTAAACCGAGTGAGAGGATGTGCGGAACATCCCATGAAGGTGTCCTCACTCAGTGCATTGAACCGAGTGAGATGATGTGCGAAACATCCCATGAAGGTGTCCTCACTCGGTACATTGAATCGAGTGAGAGGATGTGCGGAACATCACATGAAGGTGTTCTCACTTGGTGCATTGAACTGAGTGGAATACGTTAGGGTCATGTCATTCTGGTAGTGGTGCCTTCGGCTGATCAGTTGAATCCAAGTGAGTCAGTGTATGCACACTTCCGAGCAAGTGGCTAGTTCACTTGGTCGGGTTGATCAAGTGGTTGGAAGTTGTGTTCCTTCTTGGCGGAGTTTGTCGTGAGGCTAAAGAGTCGAGGTTAGATAATATGTTTGATGATTATTCCACTCGGTTGGGTGAACCGAGCGACTAGGTGTGAAGTGTTATAAAGGTGTTTGTTTGAACATGAGAGATAAATAGTTTGCACATGAGGAACGCCTTCTCGGTCGGATTGACCGAACGATGATACTAGGTGCGTGCATCCAGTCATGTCCTCCATATGCGCGAGCTAACGACATGTGTGCGGCGGAGATCTCTTCTGCTTAGGTAGGAAAACAAAAAAGTTGCTTTGTCCCATAACCAATCGAAGGCCGCCATGTGTATCGTTTACCAGCTTTTGTCAATAAAATTGATGAGGTGATGAACACTTTATCTTGTCTTCCATTCTCTTTCTTCCCATTTTCTTCCTTTTTTCAACTTTTTTTAGCAGCAGTGAAGAGACTTTAGGGGATTCCGACCATTTTCACAGTAAATAATAGTTCCTTGTGCTGCTTTCCATTTCCTTTCACCCTTTCTTTGTTTTTACAGTATTTTTGAAGAAATTTGGGTGGAGTTTGGTAGTTTTTTTTTTTTTGGAGGGTCTGAAAAATAGGAGGTGTCATGTTTATTTGTTTTGAACTGGGTAGATTTGGTGGCGATTTGATTATTTGGTTTGGCCTTTAGGAGGTTTTGTGTGTTTAGGATCGATTTGGTATGGTTATCTTGGTGTTTGATTTGAGATTTGGAGTGATCGAAGGATTTTGGTCTGCATTTGAATGTTCTGGGTTTTCTGGGTTTAGGGAGGATAGAAGATGAAGTCGATTTATTTGTGCTTCCCATTTAGCTCATCTTGGTCTATTTGACCTGGTCGAGTGGCATGGTTTGAGTGAGAGGAAGTTTGGTTTTTTTAGTAAGGGTTAAGTCACATAAGTCATTTAGTCTCCCAAACTGAGAGGAGAGGGATTTGAATGGGGGGAATCTTGAGGTAGTAGGCACTCAGTCACCCTAACCGAGTTGAAAGCTTCATAGAGGTAAAGAGTTAGAGATTGGTTTTGGGGCATTTGTCAGTCAATCACTCTAGGCGAGTGGAGCTTTTGAAACTAAAGATAAGGTTTGGTATTGGAGACCAATCGGTCACCCGGGTCGATTAGATAAAGAGTTGGATGTCACAGTCAGAATCTAGCGACTTGAGTGGGGTAGAGATGAAGGTTATGAATGAATACGAGAGGGCCCCACTGATGGTAGCGATGCCAGAAGGTGGAGATGTTCTAGTCGGCATACCAAAGGGGATGAATGTTGCTGCTTCTAGGCCAAGGGATGCTGCTTTGAGTGACAATGATTCAGATGGGCAAAGGATGAATGGGGAAGACTCTGATGAAACTGATGGTTCTAGAAATTTGCCCTCTACTAGTAGTGGCTCTGAAGATGAGCTAAGTCAGCCTAACAATAGGATACTAAATAAGGACTATCTGCCCTTATTGAAGGAGAGCGACGTCTAGCGGATGAGGACGATGTACCACATTCCAGAATTAGTTCAGATTAGGGTGCCCAAGTCGTACAAGAGGGTCGACTATGAGCCTGAACCTACTAATTGTTGAGGAATTTGCGATTATAGAAAGACTAATGAAGAAGTTAATCGTTCTGAGCTCGAGTGAGTCCATTGAGAGGCATCGTGAAAAGAGAAAGAGAGGCTCTTTGATTAGGGAGGAGAGGAGAGCAGGGTGGAGGATGTGATTGTGACTACACTCAGATAGTCAGTTGCGACCAAGGGTGGGTCGTCCAAGGCGATGGTCTTGGATGAAGAGAGCGAGAAGCTTACTTTTAGTATCCCAGCTTCTGTGTCAACTTATTTGGATGTCGCTTCCATGAGCAAGTTGGCCGATTCGTTCCTATTTCTAATGGACGAGAGACGACTAAATCAGATGGGCGCAATTGTAGCTATTGATTGAGGGGTTTCCCATGCTTTCCAGTATGAATCAGGCTTTTATCTTACTATACTCGTTGTGACTGAACACTAATCAAATGATTTTATGCAGGCTTTCACAAGTAGCCTATAGCTCAAGAAGTCCATCGTGTCATAGGAGAAGAAAATACAAGACATTTCTAAGTCCAATGCCAATCTATGACACAGAGAGGCGACAACCCAGAAGGCCAAGCAGGAAATCCAACAGCTAGTGAGAGAGGTCGAGGTCGAATTGGAGCAGTTAAAGAAGGAGCTAACTGAGAAGAACGCAAAGGTTGAGTCACTGAGCGAGCAGTGCCTCACTATTGCTACGACGCTATTGTCAAGGCTAGAGGAGAGCTGATGGTGGAACCCGGATAAGGATATCCAACTCTTGCAGGAGGAGGAGGAGAAAGTCATTGGTCAAGTAGATTACACGGAGGAACAGGTCAATGATTAGATACTTGACCTCGCTAGTCAACCAGGGTGGTCGACTACAGATGATGCCGGTGACCAGGCTGCGGGGACAACTACTAGGGTCGGTGACAGGGTGATCGAGTCTGAGATAGGTGAGATGACTCGTACTAATGGTATGGGGCATGATGCCTCTTAGACTTATGTTTATTTTTCTTTATGTATTTTTGGGGCCTCAGTTGCCTTTTCATAGAGTATATGCTTTTTTGTATTAGATACTTAGCGTTTGGGGCTTTTATGATTCATCTTGTGTTTCCATTTTATTACTTTCTTCATAGATGGATGGATTGATTGATTGTAGATGTGTGGGGGGTTGAACCCTCTTTCCTAGGTAGCGCCTTATAGATGTAAATTGTTTAGGTGAAATGTCATAGCTGAGTCAGCGTGGTTCGATTCGAGTGTGTGCACCAATTTAGTTAGTTTGAGCCAACTGATTGTATTTGTGATGTAGACAGAGCCAACTGGCTGAGTCACCAGTGCCATTTGAAGGTGATTTTATAGGGCCATGTCGGTATGAGCCACTGGAGTTGTAAGCCATCGAATTGTTGAGTCGGTCTAAGCCAATCGAATGTGTAAATTTGCATGAATTGTTAAGTCAGTCTAGGCCAACTGAAGGTATAAGCCGATGAGTCGGTCTAAGCCGACTGAAGGTGTAAGCCAATCAAGTATTGTGTTGGTTTGAACCGATTGACACTATAGTTTTGTTGATCATAATTTATTGCTTCAGGCCATGAGGCCGAGTGAAGCTGAGAGTCGAATTTTTCATTTGAATCTAGGCCGCGAAGTTGATTGATAGTGAATTAGTCAGTAGTGTGGTCGAATGGCTTTCCCACTCCATTCGGTCGTGAATTATTAGGTCAGTCTGGTCGATTGAAGGTGTAAGCCGATGAGTCGATCTAAGCCGACTAAAGGTATAGGAGGTGGACAGGCCTATCCATCCTTTTTTAAAATAAGAACAAAAATAAAGAATTGACGTTGAGACAAATCTTACTAAAAAGAGTAGCGTTTGAGGTGGATTGCATTCCAACTATTGTTAATGTCCTTGCCCTCAGGGGTTTGATGTCTGTACGTGCCATTTCCTACTTCCTTGGTGATTTTGTAAGGTCCCTCCCAAGTAGGACTAAGCTTGCCACAGTTGATATCATTAATGTTTTGAAAGACTTTGTGGAGGACCAAGTCGCCTCATTTGAAAGTTCTTACTCTGACATTAAGGATTGTAGTGTCAAGCGGCCTCCTGTTGGTAGATGGCATTGTAGATATTTGCTCACTTACGTAGTTCATATATTGTGTCCAAGTTCTAACAAAGGTTCTGGCTGTTGGCTTCTTCCTCTGACCATTGAAGTCTAGTTGAGGGGATCGATACTTCGGCTAAGATGACTACCTCAGAGCCATATGTAAGGGAGAAAGGGGTTTCGCCAATGGACGAGTGGGCTGTTGTTTGATAAGACCAGAGTACCCCTGATAGTTCATCTGTCCATGCGCCTTTAGTTTTTCGGAGGCACTTCTTTAAAGTCTGCATGATTGTTTTATTTGATGACTCAACCCGGCCGTTCGACCGGGGGTTGCAAGGGGTAGAGAAGTTGAGCTTGATCCCTCACATATCACAAAAGCCTCTGAAGTCTGAGTTGATGAACTAGGACCCATTGTCGGTGACTATTTCCTTTGGTATTCCAAATTTGCAGATGACATGTTTCCAAATGAAGGCCTTTATCTCTCGATCTCTGACTTGGGCGAGTGCTTCAGCCACTTAGTAATATAGTTGGTGACTGTCAACATGAAGACTCGTTACCTGGGTGTGGTCAGGAATTGAGTCGCTTAGGTGGGAGGTTTGAGACATGGGCAAACATTTGGCAGCTATCACATTTCTTCACATAGGATGATAAGTTGGTGCGCATAGTTGGCCAATAGTAACTAGCGGTGATCACTTGGTGGGCAAGGTTGCATCCTCTTGCATGGTTCCCACATTTGCCTTCATGGAGTTTGTTGAGGACATAATTGGCTTCCTCTAGGCTTATACATTTAAGGTAGGGGCCTGAGAATGGCTTCTTAAGGAGTTGGTCCTCGTAGAAGGTGAATCTTGCAGCTTTGGCTCTTAGGTGGCGTGCTTCATTTTTGTTAGTTGGAAGCTCATTATGTTCCAAGTATCTGATTATGAGGGTCATCTAGGAGTTGACTGGGTCAACATCCATCACTTCTTTAGGCTCTTTCAGGTTAGACGACTTGCTCGTTAGATGTTCCTTCCAGTTAGTTGGCCATTGGAGGAACAATAGTGAGATTGATGACTCGGAGGAACCTTGAAAGGCTGAGCCTAGGTTAGGAAGTGCATCAGCATGGGTGTTCTCTACTCTTGGGACTTAGGTGATAGAGAATTCTTGGAAGGTAGAGTTCTTTTACCAAGTTTAAGTAAGTTGTCATCTTCGAGTCTCAAGCCTGGTAAGTCCTTTGTAGTTGGTTGACTACAATCTCCTTGGCTAGAGAGAGTCTGGCAATCAAGGCTTTGTATTTGTCTTCATTGTTTGTGCACTTGAACCCACACCGTATGACATGTTGGATGATATCCCCTCCTGGTGTAACAAGTACGATGTCGAGCCCACTTCCATTCACATTACTTGAGCCATCCACTGAGATAGTCCACTTTGAAGATGATCTGCTAGTCATGCACAATAGTTATTTTTCTGCCTGGGCGGTAGTGTTAGGGGTGAAATTTGTAATGAAGTCTGCCAACACTTGGGATTTCATAACGGCGTTGTTGGAAGGATACATCAAACTCACTAAGCTCTACTGTCCATTGGGTGAGTCAGCCTGACAACTCAGGCTTGTAAGTTCAGGCTTGTAAGTATTCTGTTGAGTGGGAAGGAAGTGAGGACGACTATAGAGTGGCACTAAAAATATGGTATAAGCTTCCTGGATGCATGGATGATGGTGAATGATAATTTCTCCAGCTAGCTGTATCGTGTCTTGGTATCAAGGAGTGATTTACTTATATAGTAAACTGGTAGTTGCTTAGCATTTTCTTCTAGGACTAACACTACTGAGATGGCTGTTTCTGAGACTGCCAGATAGGTGTAGAGCTTTTCCCCAAACAAAGGCTTGGAAAGAAGTGGGGGAGAGGTCATTAACCTCTTCAGCTATTGTAGGGCTTCTTCGCGGGTGGGGGTCCACTCAAACTTCGTAGATTTCCTAAGTGCGGCGAAGAAGAGGTGGCACTTGTCAACAGATTTGGATATGGAATGGCTTAAGGCAGCCACTCATCCTGCAAGGCATTGAACGTCTTTGATGCAAGTCGGTGATGGTATGTTCAGGACCGCCTGGATCTAGTCAAGATTGGCTTCTGTCTCACACTGATTCACGATGTATCCCAAGAATTTACTTGACGAGACCTCGAACGAACACTTGGCTGGGTTGAGCTTCATGTTGTATTTCCTGAGAACAGCGAAGGCTTGGCTAAGGTGGTCAAGGTGTTGCTTAGCCATGAGAGACTTGACGAGTATGTCGTCGATATATACTTCCATGGTGTCTCCAAGGTGTTCAGCAAACATTTTCTTGACCAGCTGCTTGTAGATGGCCCCTGCGTTCTTAAGTCCAAAAGGCATTACTTTGTAGCAATAGGCTCCCCTCTCTATGATGAAAGTTGTTTTTTCCCGATTGTTCGGGTGCATCAAAATCTGGTTGTACACCGAAAAGGCATCCATAAAACTTAGGAGTTCATGGCCGGCGGTCACGTCGACCATCATATCAATGTGGGAATGTGGGAAGGAATTCTTGGGACATGCCTTATTCAAATCTGTGAAGTCTATGTAGACCCTTAATTTTCCCTTTTTTTTCTTCAGGACTACCACGTTTGCTAGCCAGTCGGGATAATGGACTTCTCTGATCAATCTGTTACTCAACAGCTTGTGAACTTCCTCATTAATTACTTGGTTGCATTCTGGAGCGAATTTCCTTTGTTTCTGCTTCACTAGAGGGTGATCTGGATCCACATGAAGGTGGTGGTGGTCGCCTCAAAGTTGATGCCTGTCATGTATGTGTGAGACCAGGCAAAGCTATCCTAATTTTACTTGAGGAAGTCTATAGGTCGCTCCCTTATCTCGGGCTTGAGGCGAGAGCCTATCTAGGTTTTTCAGTCGTGATGGTCCGAGTGTATCTGCACTTCATCCAACTCTTCCATGGATGGTTGATCTGGCTTAGTTAGAAGGGTTGGATGGTTCTGTAGTTGCTATGAAGCATGACTCTTACCTTTGAAGGTGTTTTTGTAGCAGTCTCTCGAGGCTTTAGGATCGGCTTTGATCTCTCTTACTCCCCATTTTGTTAGAAACCTGATAGTTTGATAGAAGGCGAATGTGACAGCTCACATGCCATGGATCCAAGGTCGACCCAAGATGACATTGTAGGGTGAGGGGCAATCAAGCACCAGGAAGATAGTTTGCTTGTTGATTTCGCTGGCATAGACAAGCAAGGCGATTTCTCCAATGGTGTACTTCTGATCAGAACTAAACCCGACTAGGATGGTTGGGCGTTTGTTGATGTTTGACTCATTCGGTCCCATGGTTTTCATTGCTTTAAGGAAGAGGATGTTTACTGAGGATCCCCGTCTACGAATATTCTATTGACTAGGATGTTGGCAATTTGAAGGGAGACGACTAAAGCATCGTGATGAGGGGCGACTAAGGTGGCTGGTTTGTCATCTGCAAACTGAATGATCTGGTTGGTATTTGCCCAAGGAGATGGGTGGATGGAGATGGCTAGCTTGAGCGTGCCACTTGGCTAAGGAATAACTCACCCTATTGATTTCCAACCCTCGAAGATAATGGAGCAAAACCCATTCGATGTCGGTTCCTAGGGAAGGGGAGATGTTTCCTTCGAGCTTCTCTAGTTGACTATATTCTTCCCTTTATCTGTCAACAAGTCCCATAGATGTCCCCTTTTCAATAGTACTGCTACTTCCAATCTTATTGCGATGCAATCGACGGTGTTATGACTATGGTCGCCGTGAAATTCGCACTACTTGGTTGTGTCCCTCTTTGCGTCAAGATTGAGCCTGGCCGGCCACTTCACGGTGTGCCCCATCCCTTTCATGATTGCCACGGCCTGAGCTAGATCAACTTAAGGTTGTACTCTAGTTGGCTAGCGATCAATTGGCTCTTTGATTCTGCTTGAATTGCGGGACAAGGGTTTATAACGGGGCTCATATGATCTAGACTCTGGCCTTCTTTCACTCTGCCTTTGGAGACAGTCATCATATCTAGCATGCCTCATTCGGTTCGCCTTGTCTTCCTCCTATCTGATTTGGATTGCTGCTTTGGCTAGGGCGTCTTCCATTGAGGTGCGGCCAAGTTTTGTCAGGTCTTTGTATAGTTCTTTATTTGGGAGGAGACCCTTTCTGAAAGCATCTACCACTGTCTCTGGATTATAGGATGCGATGGAGATTTTTTCTTTATTGAATCTGCTGACGTAGTAGACTCTATACAGGTCGGCTGACAACTTCTTGAGTTTCTTGCTACTAGCAAATTTCTCAACAAAAGTGTCGATGAGCAAGGCGAATAAGCTGTTTGAGTTGTTTGGAAGGTTTGTGTACCATTGAAGGGTTGGCCCAGAGATGTTGGAGCTAAAGCTTTTCAGGGTATTGATGTGGTGAACCTCTGCTGCTTGTATGAAGCTATATGGTTATTTGGGTCAGTTGTGCCATCGTAAAGCTTCATGCTAGGGATGGTGAACTTGTGTGGCATCTCGGCTAGAGCAATTACATATATAAAGAGTGAATCGGCATAGTTGTGGGCTTGGTCCTTCTTGGTTGGGATCGGCACTCCAGGTATACGCCTCATCATTGCCTCTATATCCACCAATCTTTTGGCCAATATATGCTCCATGGGCGAGGCGAAGGCCATCAGGTTGGCTTGGTTTATCATATGACTCGTAGTCGGCATGTTTGGTTGAGTCAAGTCATGTAAAGCAGATTGGTGAATTGTTCCATCGCGTGCCACTTGGTAATTTGGATCTCCATTCATTCCTCTAGGTTGGATGGCTCCCACTATGACTGATCAGGTGTTTCGGCCAGCATGGATAGTGAGTAGGGTTATTTGGGAGTCACTCAGTTCGTGGGGATGGATGGACTCGAGCGTGTGGGATTAAAGGTGAGTTAGTCCATTCGACCCACGAGGGTGAATCGAGGCGAGTGGATTTTTGGTAGGAGTGCTTGGTTGGAGATGAGGCGGGATGGTAAGGATGGGTGACTCTTGTGCGGTAGGCTTTGTGTTGCTTGGATGCCTTGATCTTGTGCCTGGAATGGGTTGGCCAAAAGCGGCCCTGTTTGCTATCCTAACTCAGTTGGATTTTGGGCTAAGCCATTCACTAGTGTTGAGTGGAGTTAACATGACCGAGTATCCGTAGTGGTCAATCTATGATTTGGAGTCCGAAGAGGTTGCATAAATGGAACTGGCGTGCGGAAACGATTAGGTTGTACCTGACAAGGCTGAAGCTCAAGGTCATAAAATTGACTCACCTTTTCTTGCAAAGACGAGTTTTTGACCCGGATAGAGGCATTTTCGGTCCGGATGGTGGCGTTCTCGGCTTCTAATATTGCCACTTTGTTTGAATGTTGTTGCTTAAGATAGTTAGAGCTTCGAGCCTGGCCTCGAGACCAGGATTGGTGCTGTTTGAATTTTCAACCGTAGGAGTATCCTTGCAAAGCAGGGTTTGAAAGATGAATGATTGCCAGAGGCCCCACAGTAAGCTCCAAACTGTAGATGGTAAAATCTATGATTGTAGAATAGGGGGTATAATCCTATGAGGTTGAGGCCACCAGCAATCCGTTGCACCTGTACACACAAGAAAACAAGCGTGAAGCGAACGAAAAGTACCGGGGTGGTGTTTGCCATCGGCACTTTGACGTTTAAGTTAGCAATGCTGAATAAGGCTAATTTAGAAAAGGGTTAGGGAAAGAGAAAGTTACCAGAAATTGAGTCAGAGAGTAAGACTACGGTAGCGATGTAAGGCTCTCAATATTGTGAACTATGGGGTTAAAAGGCGTAGTGTTCCCTCAATAAGAGAGGACTGGCCTCTTGTTTAAATAGCAGCTGTAGGATCTTCGAGTCCTAGTAGGATTGTGAGTCCTTGGAAGTTGAGGTTTAGTGAATAGGAAAGGCTTTGACTCCCTTACCTTAGTGGGAGAGAGAGTCCCAGTCAGTTTAAGATACAGATCTTGTAGGAGTTATGATAGTAATGGATCTCTGCGGTAGGATCCGGATAGTGTCGAGATAACTAGGCAACCTTAGGGTCCAAGAAAACCCTAGGTCCAGTAGGTGATCTTGAATCAATAGGCCTGAACCCATACAAGCTGATGGTGAGGTCTAAATGAATCGGGACCTTTACTGATTAGGCTCAAGCAATGAGCAACATGGTAGGTATAATGAGCGAGCCCAATATCCACACTCTATCATGGGCCCAATTGGAGTTGGGCCATGACTCCAAACTTTGCTGAAGGTGTCTGCATCTTTCGGCTTATTGAGACTGAGGACATTTTCTGGCCCTAAAAAGTTATAATCTTGAAAATTACAGCAATCTCAAACAAACTAATGTAGTTACGGGTAAATGGTGGCATAAAACATAAACAAACAGAAATTAGTTACTTTAGAGCCTAAGCATTAGGCTATGGATGTTAAGGAATGGAAATTAGGGAAAGAGCATTTTCCCTTCTAAGGGTCTCACCAAAGGACTCAGTCATGTCCAAATCTTCATTCTTCATTCCATCAAGAAGTTTGCAGTCAAAATGATACAGCAACATTGTTAGTGGAGGCCCCACATTGGCAAGACGAAATAAAGGTCTAGGGCACATTTTCCTTCAAGCACCAAATGGGATGTACTCAAAATTGGTACCCTTGTAGTGAATAGAACTATCAATGAACCTCTCAGGATTAAAAGTCTCAGGTACATTCCAATATTCTGGATCTCTTCCAATCGCCCATGCGTTAACCATGATGTTGGTATCGGTAAGTACATTGAACCCACTAATCTCACATTTCTCTCTACATACTCTTGGAATTAACAAATGAACAGCAGGATGCAACCTCATAGTCTTTTTTATCACTAGTTTCAAGAACTTCATTTCAATAATACCCGTTTCATCAACCTTTTCCATTCTATTAAAGACTTCCCTCACTTCAGCTTGTGCTTTTTCCATCACTGTTGGATTCTTTATCAATTTAGAAATTGTCCCCTCCAATACTGTCAAAGATGTCTCGATGCCAGCACTAAACATGTCCTGGAAAAAGAAGTTACATTATTATGAGTTAACCACTAAAACACTAATTAAAAACAAGAACAGAGATTAAGTTTTGCATTCAACTCCAAGGGGTGAAGGTACTTACAATTATTACCACTTTGATGTTTTTGTTAGTTAATGGAAATTGAAGATTGATTTGCTCTTGAAGTTTGAAGAGAACATTAACCAGATGTTTATCTCCATTACTCTTGTCAGACTTCTTGCGTTCATTGATACTTGTTGTTGGATTATAAGGCCTTGATGCAAATGTAGTATCATGAGTTTTCATCACTTCTTTCGCGAACTCTGGCACTGAAGCAATAATTGCAGAAATTTCTCCAAGCTGGAGATGCATAAAGGGTCCATATTTCTTAGCCAGATCTCTAGAATGAACCTCTCAGGTTCAGTCCAATACTTTGGATCTCTTCCAATCGTCCACGCATTAACCATGAGTCTGGTTTTGATGGGTATATCAAATCCATTAATCACACATGCTTCTCTACATTCTCTTGGAATTAACAAGGGAATAGGAGGATGCAGACTCATAGTCTCTTTTATAATTAGCTTCAAGAATTTGATTTCTTCAATGCTTCCTTCATCGATTTTCTTCCCTTTTCTTCTAAAGACTTCCCTCACCTCAGCTTGTGCCTTCTCCAGTATGTTTATATTTTTCACCATTTTAGACATTGCCTAATCTACAGTTGTGGCTAATGTCTCAATACTAGCACTAAAAATATCTTGAAAAGAAAATTTATTTACCAATCTGAGCTAAACCATTTGACAGAAATTAAGTTTCACACAACCCACTTGCTATATTAATATTACTTGTATATTCCACTTGGAAATTAGGAAACATAAATAAACACCAACTTAAGTTCAAATATGAGAATTGAAAAAACTTACCAAGATTACTGCTTTGATGTTCTCAGTAGTTAAGGGAAATTCAAGATCACCATGCTCTTGAACTTTCAAAAGAACTATAGGTTTTTGAGTCTGATTATGCTAAGAGAAAGAAGGTTAACATGCATGAAAGAGAGAGTTACAAAAGAGAGAAAAATTCAGTTTCAAGTCTACTATGTTTTCGCTCATTAACAGGGGAACATAAATACATGTTTTCATCATTGTTACAACTACTCTACAATGAGAACTTTTTTCAAATACACTGCAATCTAAACAACTCTACTAATACACATTTACAATGACAAATGTTGGCCTTAATCACTGGCTGTCATCACCTAAACCATCACATATTACATTCAAAAAATCAACCAAAAAACCAACATTTTACAGACAGCCTACAGCCAACTCAAACATGGCGCCAAACATTCAAACTTGAATTGCAAAATAGTTTCTAGCAAAATATCACACACTTTTACACTCCTCCTTGATATTCTTGCTGGAAACTTCAAGTTTGAGTCTTAATTCTTCAAACTTGGATTTGCCTAAAGACTTAGTCATTATATCAACCACTTGCTCTTCTCCCTTGCAATGAATCAGCTTCCCTCACTACATGGTATTTGATTTTGATGTGCTTTGTACGACCATGAAGGACTGGATTTTTGGACATTGCAATTGCTGATTGGTTGTCGCAATACAACACATTAGCCTGAATCTGTTTTAAGCCTTAAATCCTTCAGAATTCTTCTCAGCCAAACCAATTGGTTGATAACAGCAACATATTCTACTTCTGCTATTGATTGTGCTACGACTTCTTGCTTTTTTGAGATCCAGCTTATGACACCTGACTTTAAGAAAAAAACATATCCAAAGGTACTCTTCATATCATCCAAAGAGACACCCCAGTCACTGTCGGTGAAACCATACAAGTTGAGATTTTCAGCTTTCTTGAACAAAATTCCTAGGTTTGGACAACCTCTGACATACTTGAGAACTCTTTTTTTTTTTTTCGCTTGCAATGCAGTTCACTTGGTCCATTCATAAATCTGGAGAGTAAGCTTGCTGTATACATGATGTTAGGCCTTGTTGCTGCCAAGTACAATAAACACCCAACAATGCTTCTGTACTTAGTTTCATCAACCTTAGCAGCTCCATCATCTTTACAAAGCTTCACATTTTGCACCAATGGTGTGTTGACAAACTTGCAATTCTCCATTCCAAATTTCCTAAGAAGTTCATTAGCATATTACCATTAGGAGATTGATACACTTCCATTCCCAAAAAGAAACCCATTTCACCTAAGTCAGTCATCTCAAATTCATTGTGCAACTCATTCTTAAAGTCATTCAGCCAAGTGGAATTGCTTCTTGTCAACAGGAGGTCATCAACATACAAGGATACAAACGTTCTTTCATCACCAATCTCTCTAACATATACGGTATGCTTATTTGGACTCCTTGCAAACCCCAAACTGACTAGGTATTCATTGATCCTCCTATACCAGACCCTAGGGGCCTGTTTTAGGCCATACAATGCCTTCCTAAGAAGATACACCTTATCCTCTTATCTTTCAACTTCATACCCTTCAGGTTGCTCTACAAAGATTTCTTCATCAAGCCACCCATTTAGGAAACAAGACTTCATATAAAGTTGGAAAATTTTCCACTTGATTTGGGCTGTAATTGCAAGTAGAAGTCTGATTGTGTCATGCCTTGCAATTGGTGTGAAAGTGTCAGAAAAGTCCACCCCAAACCGCTGTGCATAACCCTTTACTACAAGCCTTACTTTATACCTGTTAACTGAACCATTTGTATTCAATTTCTTCTTATAAATCCACTTCATCTGAATAACTTTCCTTCTAGTAGGTCTGTCCACCAGTTCCAGGTTGCATTTTTCTCAATCATCCCAAGTTCCTCTTCCATTGTTGTTTTTCACTCTTTTACTCTGGCTGCTTTAGAGTACCACATTGGTTCTATCAAAGCCATGTTACATTTCTCATAAATCTCTGCCAAAGTCGTTGTTCCCCTGACTGGAAAATCTGCTTCAGAATCTAAACTGAAATCTGAAGCATCCTGGTTGTCTATCAAATCTCCTCCTTGCTCCAACATCTTACTCTTCTTAACTTCATTTCTTTCCCAATTCCATAGAGCTCCTTCATCTGCCTTCACATCTTGGTTGACTAGAAAATTCTTTGTTTTAGGATTATATCCTATATGCTTTTGACAAGCTGTTGTACCTAACAAATATTCCAGTTTCAGCCCTCTCATCCAGTTTACTTCTCTTGCCGACGAGTATGTGTGCAGAATAAATACTTCCAAACACTTTAAGGTTGTTAAAGCTTGGCTTTACTCCATGCCAAGCCTCAAATGGAGTTTTGTTGTTGAAGGCTTTAATTGGCAACCTATTCAGCAAGTATACTGCTATATTAATAGCTTCTACCCAGAAAAATTTAGGAAGCTGTTTCTCAAACAGCATACACGTTACCATCTCTATTATGGTATTGTTTTTCCTTTCACTCACACCATTTTTCTGTGATGTGTAAGGACTACTCAGTTGATGCTTTATTCCAACTCCCACACATAATTCTTCAAACTAGTTTGAGGTGTATTCTGCATCATTATCACTTTGGACAGTTTTGAAGCTTAAACCAGTTTGATTCTCCATCATTTGCTTAAACCTCTTAAACATTGCTACCACTTCTCCCTTTTGCTTCAAGAAATACACCCAACACAACCTAGAAAAGTCATCTATAAATGGAAGGAAATACTTACTGCCATTCAAGGAAGACACTTGCATGGGACCACACACATCTATGTGTATGAGCTGAAGTTTTTTAGCAGCTTTTTAGGCTTGGTTTGCTGGAAAAGGTTGTCTACTAAGTTTACCCATTTGACAGATTTGGCACACCCTTTCTTTCTCCTCAATTTCAGGCATGTTTTGAACAAGGTCTCTCATCTTTATCTCCTTAAGACATGTGTAATGAAAATGGCCAAATCTCTTGTGCCAAATTTTAGTTTCATCAAGTTTGGCAGACAAGGCTTGTGAAACTGATTTTTTCCATTCAATTGGAAAAAAATTTCCTAACATTCTCACTTTCATCAATTCATTGCCAAGGTTATCAACTACAACGCATGACATGTTCTAAAAATGCAAAGAGTAGTTCTTTTCTAACATTTGGCCCACTTTGATTAATTTCAGGCACATAAAGGACATTTGAAACGTATTTTGTACCTGATGGAGTTGAGACAACAACCTCATCTCTTCCCTTGACTTCCACAAATCCTCAATTGCCAATCTTGACTCTAGATTGATAGGACTTGTCAATGCTCACAAAGCTTGCCAGATTTGGGGTCATGTGGTTTGTACAACCACTGTCAATCAGCCATATATCACCACAAATCTTCTGGTTCTAACATGAGGCCATAAAAAGCTGATCAGCTTCTGAACTTGGCTGTTGAACCTCCACCACCTAAGCCTACTACTCCTGCTGATTTCCTCTGTTTTTACACACTTTTTCTATGTGACCGAATTGTTTACATGACCTGCATTGTATGCCAGGTCTAAACCAGCACCTATTTTTTGGATGGTTCCTATTTTTGTAGTGCAAACATGGAGGAAATGACTTCACTCCACCACGTTTTCCTCCATGATTATTACTCTTCTCTTTTCCCTTCTTCTCACCAACATATTTCTTGTCTTCCCTTTGGTACGCTCTTTCTTTCTGACTTGCAACCATGGCTGCCTCATTTGAGTCTTCTTGCCTTAGTAGCCTTCTCTGCTCCTGGGCTTGAAGTGAGTGAACCAATTCAGCCAAGTTGATCTAGGACAGGTCTTTAAAGTCTTCTAAGAATGAAATTTTTGCTTCAAACCTTTCAGGCAAATCGACCAAGACCTTCTTGACTATCCTCTTGTTAGTCAACTCTTCCCTAAGCAACTTAATTTTGTTCACCACAGTCATAAGTCTTTCCACACATTCCTTGACAGATTCAGCCTCCTGAATCTTAAGTACCTCAAATTCTCTCCCTAAATTTAAGACTTGCATGTTATGAGTCTGGCTACTTCCTCCAAACTCTTCCTTGAGGATGTCCCAAGCTTGTTTAGGGGTCTCACACGCCATGATTCTAGAGAAGACTTGGTCAGTGACAGCTGAGTGTATACAAGACAAAGCTCTTGGAGCTTTGGCTGCCTCTTCTTCATGGATTCTCATTTGGTTGGCTTGGTCTAAGTTGGAGAACTTGCTTCTCCTCCTCCACATATTACCACAAACCATGGACTTTCAAGTAGGTTTTCATCTTGACAGCCCAAATATGATACTGATCACCATTGAAGATAGGAGAAGAAAGTTGGGTTGGGTTTGATGCCATGAGGAAGCTTCATTTATGGTGGTTTTTTGGGTCCTGAAAGATCAAGATCAGCTCTAATACCAATTGTAGGTTTTTTAGTCTGATTATCTAAGAGAAAGAAGGTTAACATGCAAGAAAGAGAGAGTTGCAAAAGAGAGAAAAATTAAGTTTCAAGTCTGCTCTGTTTTCGTTCATTAATAGGGGAATATAAATACAAGTTTTCATTACTGTTACAACTACTCTACGGTGAGAACTTTTTTCAAATACACTGCAATCTAAACAACTGTAACTAATACACATTTACAATGACAAATGTTGGCCTTAATCACCGGCTATCATCACCTAAACCATCACATATTACATTCAAAAAATCAACAAAAAAACCAACATTTGACAGATAGCCTAAACCAACTCAAACATGGCACCAAACATTCAAACTTGAATTGCAAAATAGTTTCCAACAAAATATCACACACTTTTACAAGAACATCAACCAGATCTTCATATTCTTCACCAATTTTTAATGTTGTCTGACCCTTCTTGTTTCATTGATAATGTTTTCAATTATCCTGTCAGTATATTTATGCATCCTGTTGGTGTTATGGCCGAAGAAATACAAAGAAAAGAAAGAAAAAATCTGGAAGAGAAGAGGAATATCATTTCATTATAGAGGACTGAAAATATATACATCAGTACAACCTAAACTCTCACTGTTACAACAACTACAGTAAAGACAAATTACAAATTTAAATTTGAACTCTAATAACTGACTAAAGCGTACTCAAAATACATCAATTACAAGTCTTAATCACACGTAAACCAAGATTCAAAAGTTGCACCAAACTGCAGCTCACACACACCCACTGCAGCAGCTGATTCCATTGGCATCAAAATATTTAAATTGCAAACTGGAACATAATGCATTTCCAGCAAGGTATCACTTCATCAACACTCTTCCTTGATACATTTGCTGGAAACACCAAGTTTGAGCCTAAGATGTTCAAACTTGGCTTTGGACAATGCTTTGGTCATAATGTCAACAGTTTGTTCTTCACCCCTGCAGCTTCCCTCACTGCATGAAATTTTATCTTGATATGCTTGGTCTTGCTGTGAAGCACTGGATTTTTGGCCATGGCAACTGCAGACCGGTTGTCACACAGTATTGGAGTTGAACTTTTCTGGTTTTGCTTCAGGTCTGCCATAATTTTTCTAAGCCAAATTGCTTGGTTCACGGTTGCTGCAACAGATATATACTCTACTTCTGCCGTGGACTGAGCCATAGTTTCATGCTTCTTTGACAGCCAACATATTGCACCAGAGTTTATGTAGAACACTTAACAATAATCAATAAACACATATTCATAAACTTGGGCTACATCTTAGCCCTAGAAACTTTATTTATTTCATAATCAAATAAAAATAAACAACCATTGTAAACATATGTTCAAGAAAAAGATAAAAGAAAACTTCCCTAGATGATGAACCAAAACCCCAAGAGTTGTTGTTTTGATTTGCAAATAGCGGAATCTCCTCTCTATCCTCTACTCAATCTCCTTCCTAAATAATAGTTGAAGACATCTATTTATAATGCTAGGGTTTTAGGAGTGTGTTTACAACAATCCTATTCAGATTGAAACTCTTGAATCTGGAAAAATTCGTAATTACATATCAAATTTTTTAGGAAATCGTTGTTATGCCGCGACATGCACACAATCTTCAATTTCATCTGCCATTGTGCTGTGGCATGTGCACAATCTTTAATTTCATCTGTCGTTGTGTCGCGGCATGGGTAGACTTGTGCCACAACACAAAAATATGCTCTTTTTCTTGTATGGAGCTTTCTTAATTTGATGAAGTCTTCAACATACGAATTGTAGATCTTTTAGTCAACTTTCCAATGCTTCAATAATCATCACTAAATGAGGTCTACAACTTCAGATATCATCGAAATCCTGAGGCATGCTCAATACTTAAACAATTTTTCCAGATTTTGTAATTAATCTTCAAAATGTCATAACTTCCTTGGTTTTAACTTCGAATCTCGAACCGCTTGTTTCCAGTTGCCACAAATTCCCTCACCAACATAATTATTCATCCGAATATTATTTTTAAGCATTTATAATTTGAAAACATATAAAAAATACCTGTCATCCCATAAAAGATATTTATGAAATAATTAAGTCAAATCACACAATTTGAACCTAATTTCTCATAAATAATACCAATAAACCACTAAGTAAAAGGGTATTTTCAAGCACTTATCAGAGTCCAAGGAAGAAGAGGTAATTATGAATTTAGGATCCTTTCCTAATTTAAACCTTGACCTGAGCAAGTATAGTAAAGGAATAAATATAATATATAAAAGAAATAGATTTAGCAATATATGAATAAAATAAACAAATGACACTAGATTGATACATTAAAGTTAAAGAGAACTCAGATAAGGAGAGAATATTATTTCATTAAAATTCATGAATATAAAACCAGCCCATATTCTGACNAGAAGAGGAATATCATTTCATTATAGAGGACTGAAAATATATACATCAGTACAACCTAAACTCTCACTGTTACAACAACTACAGTAAAGACAAATTACAAATTTAAATTTGAACTCTAATAACTGACTAAAGCGTACTCAAAATACATCAATTACAAGTCTTAATCACACGTAAACCAAGATTCAAAAGTTGCACCAAACTGCAGCTCACACACACCCACTGCAGCAGCTGATTCCATTGGCATCAAAATATTTAAATTGCAAACTGGAACATAATGCATTTCCAGCAAGGTATCACTTCATCAACACTCTTCCTTGATACATTTGCTGGAAACACCAAGTTTGAGCCTAAGATGTTCAAACTTGGCTTTGGACAATGCTTTGGTCATAATGTCAACAGTTTGTTCTTCACCCCTGCAGCTTCCCTCACTGCATGAAATTTTATCTTGATATGCTTGGTCTTGCTGTGAAGCACTGGATTTTTGGCCATGGCAACTGCAGACCGGTTGTCACACAGTATTGGAGTTGAACTTTTCTGGTTTTGCTTCAGGTCTGCCATAATGTTTCTAAGCCAAATTGCTTGGTTCACGGTTGCTGCAACAGATATATACTCTACTTCTGCCGTGGACTGAGCCATAGTTTCATGCTTCTTTGACAGCCAACATATTGCACCAGAGTTTATGTAGAACACTTAACAATAATCAATAAACACATATTCATAAACTTGGGCTACATCTTAGCCCTAGAAACTTTATTTATTTCATAATCAAATAAAAATAAACAACCATTGTAAACATATGTTCAAGAAAAAGATAAAAGAAAACTTCCCTAGATGATGAACCAAAACCCCAAGAGTTGTTGTTTTGATTTGCAAATAGCGGAATCTCCTCTCTATCCTCTACTCAATCTCCTTCCTAAATAATAGTTGAAGACATCTATTTATAATGCTAGGGTTTTAGGAGTGTGTTTACAACAATCCTATTCAGATTGAAACTCTTGAATCTGGAAAAATTCGTAATTACATATCAAATTTTTTAGGAAATCGTTGTTATGCCGCGACATGCACACAATCTTCAATTTCATCTGCCATTGTGCTGTGGCATGTGCACAATCTTTAATTTCATCTGTCGTTGTGTCGCGGCATGGGTAGACTTGTGCCACAACACAAAAATATGCTCTTTTTCTTGTATGGAGCTTTCTTAATTTGATGAAGTCTTCAACATACGAATTGTAGATCTTTTAGTCAACTTTCCAATGCTTCAATAATCATCACTAAATGAGGTCTACAACTTCAGATATCATCGAAATCCTGAGGCATGCTCAATACTTAAACAATTTTTCCAGATTTTGTAATTAATCTTCAAAATGTCATAACTTCCTTGGTTTTAACTTCGAATCTCGAACCGCTTGTTTCCAGTTGCCACAAATTCCCTCACCAACATAATTATTCATCCGAATATTATTTTTAAGCATTTATAATTTGAAAACATATAAAAAATACCTGTCATCCCATAAAAGATATTTATGAAATAATTAAGTCAAATCACACAATTTGAACCTAATTTCTCATAAATAATACCAATAAACCACTAAGTAAAAGGGTATTTTCAAGCACTTATCAGAGTCCAAGGAAGAAGAGGTAATTATGAATTTAGGATCCTTTCCTAATTTAAACCTTGACCTGAGCAAGTATAGTAAAGGAATAAATATAATATATAAAAGAAATAGATTTAGCAATATATGAATAAAATAAACAAATGACACTAGATTGATACATTAAAGTTAAAGAGAACTCAGATAAGGAGAGAATATTATTTCATTAAAATTCATGAATATAAAACCAGCCCATATTCTGACTGGCATGACTCTTCGATCATTGAAAGTAATAATTTTGAAAAGTACATCCATCTCAAACTAACTAATATGGTTATTGGTAAATGGTGGCAGAAAACATAAACAAACAGAAATTGATTACTTTAGAGCCTCAGAATTAGGCTATGGATGATAGGGAATGGGAATCAGGTACAGATCATTTTTCCTTCTGAGTGTCAAACCAAAGGACTGTTGACCAAATGTTGAAAGTGGCAGTTTTGTAAATAAACACAAATGTTATGCTGTTTGTGTAATTAGACGCAGCTGAGTAATTAGGCGCAGATGTTATACGGTGTAGTTTCATTCTTCTTTATATAATAGAAGAAATTGTAAACTCTAATTAATGAAAACTTTAAGCTACTGAATCAGCTTTACTCTCTGGTTTTTCTTTCTTTTACAAGTTCTTTCGTTTGTTTTTGACTAGGACTCGGTCATGTCCAAATCTTCATTCTTCATTCCATCAGGAAGTTTCAAGTCAAAATGATACAGCAACATAGCTAGTGGAAGTTCCACATTGGCAAGACCAAATAAAGATCCAGGGCACATTCTCCTTCCAGCAACAAATGGGAGGCACTCAAAATTGATACCCTTATTGTCAATAGAACTATCAATGAACCTCTCAGGATTAAAAATCTAAGGTACGTTCCAATATTCTGGATCTCTTCCAATCGCCCATGCGTTAACCATGACTTTGGTATCGGCAGGTACATTGAACCCATTAATCTCACATTTCTCTCTACATACTCTTGGAATTAACAAATGAACAGCAGGATGCAACCTCATAGTCTCTTTTATCACTAGTTTCAAGAACTTCATTTCAAAAATACCTGTTTCATCAACCTTTTCCATTCTATTAAAGACTTCCCTCACTTTAGCTTGTGCTCTTTCCATCACTCTTGGACTCTTTATCAATTCAGAAATTGTCCACTCCAATACTGTCGAAGATGTCTCAATGCCAGCAGCAAACATTTCCTGGAAAAAGGAGTTGCATGATTCTGAGTTTAACCACTAAAACACTAATAAAAAACAAGAACAGAGATTAAGTTTTGCATTCAACTCCAAGGGGTGAAGGTACTTACAATGATTACCGCTTTGATGTTTCCGTTAGTTAATGGAAATTGAAGATTGTTTTGCTCTTAAAGTTTGAAGAGAACATCAACCAGATGTTTATCTCCTTTACTCTTGTCAGACTTCATGCGTTCGTTGATACTTGTTGCTGGATTATAAGGCCTTGATGCAAATGTAATATCATGAGTTTTCATCACTTCTTTCGCGAACTCTGGCGATGAAAGAATAACTGCAGAAATTTCTCCAAGCTGTAGATGCATAAAGGGTCCATATTTCTTGGCCAGGTCTCTGAGTCTGTGATGTGGTAGAGAGCCAACTAGCTGGGGCAAATTACCAATCAGAGGTAATTGCGATGGCCCTGGAGGTAGATTTGAAGTTTCATCATTGGTTTTGAATCTCTTCCCCATTTTCAGCACCATTAAGAGAAAGAGAAGAAAGGTGAGAAGGATTGAGATGTAGGAGCATATGAGCTCCATTAGAACAGTTCAGTGAGGATTGGACTATGAACTAAGGATTAGATATAAGCATCTATATATATAATTTCCTTTTCAACTAGAAAATTATACTTTAACTACTCTTGTATTGCATCAGCTTTCGGAATCTCCACCTAGTTATTCCCGACACTATAAGACAGAATAAGACAGATGATATTCTGCTTATTTATCAGAAAGATTGGATAAACGATTAAACGGCTTTTGGAGTCAGTGAAATTAAAAATAAATAATATAGAAAAGTGCAAAGATTACAATGGATGGTTGATTAAAGAAAAAAAGAAGGTAAAAACAGGACACGAATCTCAAATCACATGTGTTCATGAATGTGTTCACAATTGTAACTTCAAAGTAAAACTTACATAATAATTACTAGAATACAATAATACCCCAAATTAGAATTACAAAATTTCCCTCAAAGAAAATAAAGTCTCTTTTTTGAGCCATACATTAACCAAATGAAGGCACTATCAGGTCCATTCTTCCAAGGTCTTGAACCCTAGAATCTTTTCTTTTCTTCCAAGGCACAATCAAGTTGAGCCTATGCAAATGGCTATCGATGATAAGGTATAGGAATCAAGCAGAGATCATCTTTTCTTCTGACTGTCATACCGAAACACTCGGTCATGTCCAAATCATCATTCTTCATTTCATTAGGGAGTTTCCAATCAAAATGATACAACAACGTTGCAAGTGGAAGCTCCACGTTGGCCAGTCCGAATGACATTCCTGGGCACACCCTCCTACCAGAACCAAATGGGATGTACTCGAAATTATTTCCCTTATAGTCAATAGAACAATCAAGAAACCTCTCTGGAATAAAGCTCTCAGGTTCAGTCCAATATTCTGGATCTCTTCCAATCGCCCACGCATTAACCATGAGTCTGGTTTTGATGGGTATGTCAAATCCATTAATCACACACGCTTCTCTACATTCTCTTGGAATTAACAAAGGAGCAGGAGGATGCAGCCTCAGAGTCTCTTTTATAACTAGCTTCAGGAATTTTATTTCTTCAATGCTTGCTTCATCGACTTTCTTCCCTTTTCTTCCAAAGACTTCCCTCACCTCAGCTTGTGCCTTCTCCAGTATTTTTGTATTTTTCACCATTTCAGACATTGCCCAATCTACAGTTGTGGCTGATGTCTCACTACCAGCACTAAAAATATCCTGAAAAGGAAATTTATTCACCAATCTGAGTTAAACCATTTGACAGAAATTAAGTTTCACACAACCCACTTGCTATAAAAATATTACTTGTATATTCTACTCGGCAATTAAGAGACAAAAATAAACACCAACTTAAGTTCAAATATGAGAATTGAAAACCTTACCAAGATTACTGCTTTGATGTTCTCAGAAGTTAAGGGAAATTCAAGATCACCATGCTCTTGAACTTTCAAAAGAACATCAACCAGATCTTCATCTTCTTCACCAATTTTTAATGTAGCCTGACCCTTCTTGTGTTCATTGATAATGTTTTCAATTATCCTGTCAGTTTGTTTATGCATCCTTTCTAGTTGAGGCCTGATTCCACTCACAGATTCAAGAAATTTAATAGACGGAAACAGATCAGCAATATTAAAACCTCCTGCAGCAACTGTAGCTTCTTTGATAATTGATATGAACAAGTCTTGATCTTTCCATTTGTTGCCAAAGGCTGCCCTGGAAGTGATACCATATGTTAGTGAGTGAACTTTTTCGGTAAGGTTGACCGGTGATCCTGCTTTTGAAGCAATCCAATCAACGAGAGTAGACACCCCCTCCTCTCTTATAAATCGGAAAGACTGGACTCGTTTCATGCTTAAAAGCTCCAATGTACAAATCTTCCTTAGCTGTCTCCAGTAATCACCATATGGTGCAAAGACAAGATCAGTAGACTCATAAGACATAATTTCTGTTGCTAGAATCTGAGGCCTTGATGCAAAGTTTACATCATTAATTCTCATAACTTCTTTCGCAAACTTTGGCGATGAAACAATAACGGCAGAAATTTCCCCAAGCTGTAGATGCATAAAGGGTCCATATTTCTTGGCCAGATCTCTGAGTCTGCGATGTGGTAGAGAGCCTACAAGCTGGTGCAAATTTCCAATCAGAGGCAGTTTCGGTGGGCCTGGAGGTAGATTTGAAGTTTCATTAGTGTTTTTGAATGTCTTCCCTATTTTGAGGACCAAGAGGATAAAGAGAAGAAAGGTGAGAAGGATTGAGAAGTTGGAGAATATGAGCTCCATGAGAAAGTATAGTGAGGATTGGACTATGAATTTAGGATTTTCCAGAACCATCTATATAAATAACTGCTCCGGCATTGCATCAGCTTTTGAAATCTCCACCTAGTTATTCCCAAAACTAAAAGACACAGAATAAGACACAGATGATATTCTGCTGATTTATTTTCTTGTTATTTTCAGCAACTTCCAATTATTTATCAGATAGATTATAATGGATGGTTAATTAAAGACAAAAAGTAAAAATCAGGGTGAATGTTTTAAATGTGTTGACAGCTGACACGTTCGAACTGGACCTTGTAGACAAACATTAGTGGCAACTTTAAGAGCTTGTTTAAATGGACTTAACGTATACAAATGATACAAAAGCTGTAAAGATTAAACCAAACGAGCAAATAATAAATTACAACATAATACATAACCAATTTGTGTGGTTCACCAAAAATGGACATGATTTTAACTAGATAAAGAGAACAATAACTATACAATGATCTTTAGTATCGGGGATTTTTGCTCACAATTATAACTTGAAAGTAAAACTTATATACTAATTACAAGAATACAATAATACCCCAAATTAGAATTACAAAATTGCCCTCAAAGAAAATAAAGTTTCTTTTTAGCCATACATCAACAAAATGAAGGCACAATCAGGTCCATTCTTCCAAGATATTTAACCCCATAATCTTGTTATAGTACTTAATTAAATGAAAAATATCGATCATACCAAACTATCCTGTTGAGTTCATATGCGATGTCCCAATACATGCTAAAACAAACACAACAATATTAACAATTTCTTTAAGAAGTCTGAATACTTTAAAGAAAAGCATGAGAATAATCAGTTGAACTTGAGACTAAAATATACTTTTGGAGTTTGACAAGGGTTTTGCAAGCATATAAAATCGTGCAAGTAATACAGTTTGAATAAATGGATATCAAACCCTAGAGAATTATTAGTCCCAATTACCAAAACAAACTATCTTATTGCTATTTGATTAATCGAAATTTTATGGAATGGATTAACTAAAACTAATCTAAAGAAGATTGCAAAGAACACGTTGGTTATAAACAATTTGACTAAACTTATGACACATATTTCACACTAATTTAATCATATGTATTGATAATTATTGCTAAAATTATTTCAATTTTTTATAGGTCAAACTTCATAGAATTCCAATAACTTTCTCTTGAACAATTACCAGATTAACCCTTTATTACTAACCTTAAATATCTCTAAATTTGATTTAAGTCTTAAGAGCTCATCACGCTCTATATATGAAATTTACCAAAGCCTCATAGATCGTGGTAGCCTATCTTTAGTATTCGCTCAATCAATGATTTTATTATATTAGACCAAATAGATACAATCTCGATAACCTAGTCCATTAGATCAATCAACCCTCGGTACCAAAAGAATTAAAGCATTAAGAACTATAATAAAACTTAGAAAAGAATGCTTAACAAAAATTAACAATAATCAATCAACACATATTCATAAACTTGGGCTACATCTTAGCCCTAGAAACTTTATTTATTTCATAATCAAATAAAAATAAACAACCATTGTAAACATAAGTTCAAAAAAAAGATAAAAGAAAACTTCCCTCGATGATGAACCAAAACCACAAGAGTTGTTGTTTTGATTTGCAAATAGCGACTAATCTCCTCTCTATCCTCTTCTCAATCTCCTCTAAATAATAGCTAAATACATCTATTTATAAAGCTAGGGTTTTAGGAGTGTGTTTACAACAATCCTACTCAGGTTAGAACTCTTAAATCTAGAAAAATTCGTAATTGCATATCAAATTTTTTAGGAAATCGTCGTCATGCCTCAGCATGCACACAATCTTCAATTTCATTTGCCATTGTGCTGTGGCATGGGTTGACTTGTGCCACAACATGCGCACAATCTTCTATTTCATTTGTTGTTGTGTGGCGGCATGGGTAGACTTGTGCCACACCACACAAACATGCTCTTTTTCTTGTTTGAAGTTTTCTGAATTTGATGAAGTCTTCAACATACGAATTGTAGATCTTTTAGTAAGCTTTCCAATGCTTTAAGAATCATCACCAAATGAGGTTTACAGCTTCAGATATCATCGAAATACTGAGGCATGCTCAATACTTAAACAATTTTTCCAGATTTTGTAATTAATCTTCAAAATGTCATAACTTCCTCGTTTTAACTTCGAATCTCAAACCGCTTATTTCCAGTTGCCACAAATTCCATCAACAACATAATTCTTCATCTGAATATTATTTTTAAGCATTTATAACCTAAAAATATACAAAACATACTTGTGATTCCATAAAAAACATTTATGAAATAATTAAGCCAAATCACACAGCTTGAACTTAATTTTCCACAAATAATACCATTAAACCACTAAGTAAAAGGGTATTTTCTAGCACTTATCAAAGTCCAAGGAAGACAGAGTAATTACAAATTTAGGATCCTTTCCTAATTTAAACCTTACTGAGCAAGTATAGTAAAGGAAAAATTAATATATAAAAAAATAGATTAGCAATATATGAAAAAATAAACAAATGACATGGATTGATACATTAAAGTTAAAGAGAACTCAGATAAGGAGAGAATATTATTTCATTAAAATTCATGAATATAAAACCAGCCCATATTCTGACAGGCATGACTCTTCGATCATTAGAAGTAATAATTTAAAATTACCATCCAAACTAACTAATATGGTTATTGGTAAATGGTGGCAGCAAACATAAATAAAGAAGAATTGATTACTTTAGAGCCTAAGCATTAGGCTATGGATGATAGGGATGGGAATCAAGCACAGATCATTTTCCTTCTGAGTGGCAACAAAGGACTCGGTCATGTCCAAATCTTCATATTCATTCATCAGGAAGTTTCCCAGTCAAAATGATACAGCAACATTGTGAAACCCCGTTTTTAATCCTAATACATATAAAATTCTGTATGATTTTATTTTTTATGGAAGGGGATTTCTGTTAGTTTTTAAAAGTTTTATTGGGAATGAAATTGCAAGATAAGGAAGTGCTGGGTTTGCATGTAACAAGGGGCAAAACCTAGAGGTTTATTCGAAGAAATGCTGATGTGGTAGGGGTTTAGCAGGATTACTATAACTAGGGGCAGAAGCATAAATTTAGAAAGATTAAAGATATAAAAAGAAAGAAAAGGGGCTGATTTGGCCCAAATGAAGAAGGAGACGAAAGCAGGGGAAGAAGCGGGAGCAGAGCAGAAAAGAAAAGTTTTAAAAAACAAGGGAGGCTGATTTTCGCCCAGATGAAGAAAAGAAGAAACGGAGAAGAAGAGAGGGAATGGGTGCGGCTGAAAAAGGTAGAGTGAGAGAGAAGAGTGGAGGAGAGTGCAGGGAGCTTCGGTTGCTAGATGTGAGTGGATCTAAACATTTTCCTTAAAAAACTTAAGCTTATGCCTTGCATGTTGATTCCTTTTTCTACCGTCCATTTGCTTTTGCAAATCCTTACAAGCATGATGTTTGTAAGTGGAATAGTAGAACTTTGCATAAAATCATGTTTTTAGTGAAATGATTTTCATGTTTGTGCATAAATGCCTTACCTTCAAATTTATTTAGCTTTGATATGGTTATATTCATCTCTGTAAACTATCTTTGGCATGCATGTGATGATTTTATATAAATGAAATTGGAAGTAAGTGTGGACATGCATGTATAATAATTATGCCTATACCAGATGTTGTTGAATGGAAAGCAGATTTGTGTTTCCGCCTGTTTGTTTGGTGATGATTGAGAATTCCAACTAATTTTGGTAGGGCTGGTTTGTCTGGAAATTAATTGGTGGCAGTAATGGTTGGAATGAAGGGTATGGAAATTATGGATTT
The DNA here is from genome assembly GCF_008641045.1 of Pistacia vera. Taxonomy (NCBI): domain Eukaryota; kingdom Viridiplantae; phylum Streptophyta; class Magnoliopsida; order Sapindales; family Anacardiaceae; genus Pistacia; species Pistacia vera. The sequence goes on along the minus strand of NW_022195489.1, from coordinate 1,447,991 downwards.
CATATATTGATTAATTTTGACAAGCATATGTGCATTTTATGCATATTCACAATGTTTGTGATAGAAGAAAATTATGGAAGCAGTATGTTGGATATGGTGGCTGAATTGTGTGTTGACTGAAATTGGAGATTAATGCAATAGGTTTATAGGGTAGAAAATATATGTTGATCCTAAAGAACCAAGAGTTATTAAAGTAGTTTTTGGTTATAAAAAGTTATGCTGTGAAATTCTGACAGTCCGAACTTCTGAAAATTTTAATATGTTTCGGGTTTGCAAATGAAGCTAAATTTTCAGATATTTTGTTTTAGACTTATTAGAGATTGGTTGAAAATTGATTTCATCCCAAATTCGAAGTATTGGATTTTTTAATGAATTTTGAATTCTGCTATGAAATTCTGGAATTTCATGTTTTCTGTAGAGCATGCATTTTCACGAACTGAAATAATGCACTATACTTATCCAAATTGAGTGATTTTAAATTCTGGTGAATCCTATATGTGTCTAGTTTAATTCTGGAGAGTTTCAAGGTTTAGATTAAGGGCTGAATTGTTAGAATTTTACAAGTCAGTAACCTCCATTCTGGATACAGTTGGCAGATTTAAATGGGTTTGAAAGAAAATTGTGTTTTAAATAGTTATTGATTCTGAAGTGACTTGAAAATATTACTAGATCAACATATATTTGTCTTGATGCCCCATGAAATATAGCTTGATTTGGTGAGTGGTTAACCAATCTTCTTCACAAAAGCTTAAATCCATGTTTTATGTTAATTAGATTTATTTTTTAAATGTTTGATGAATGTTGGTTATATAGAATTTATATGTATTCACGCTATATGAATAAAATTTGTGAGAGTAGAGAACTTGTTGAATTGTATACGGTGAGGTTGAGGTTCGTGATTGGTAGATGGTTTCTTGTAAAAAGAAAAAGAGAAGGGGTGCATTCTGTCAGTTTTGAAAGTATGTTTTAAAACTTGCATTCTACCCCCATTTTGCATGGAATTATACGATTTGGCATGATTTACTTTTATATGAAATGTGGTATATATCTTATGATTATGTGGACAATGCTATGGAAATGTGATGTTGAAAGTAATTTTTAATCTGGGTTAAACTGTTAGTTTTAAAACTTGTTTGGAAACTTTCAGTTTCTCCCTGGATGTGATTTTTGAATTTATGTCATATATGCATGATTTATACACATATGTGGTATGTTCTTGACTTATATTGTTACTTGAGATTAACAAGAGATGCATGATTAAATGAGAGTTTAGTGATTTTGATAAATATACTAAATGAGAAACGAAAAAGGGTTGATTGTCAGTTTGGGGCATGTTCATAAATCATATTTTCCCCCTTGGGCATAAATATCATATTTTCAAGCAAACTATGCATTTTTTTCATGAAGAAAAGCATGTTGACTATATATAAGAGTAAAAGTGGTTTTCAAACCACCCTACGAAGTACCCATCCCCCAGAGATACAGATATTGGCTCTGCCGAGCGATGCAGGATTCCGCGGGTATGACAGTTTCAGATTTTGCTCTGCGCATGCGTATGACAGATTTTATTGGCTCTGCCTGGGGTTGAGGGTCCGCCAGGTAAGACAGTTTCAGTGGCTCTGCCCGTGCGATGATAGATTTGCCGGGTATGACAGATTTTATTGGCTCTGCCTGGGCGTTGAGGTCCCCCAGGTATGACAGTTTTTAGGCTCTGCCGTGCGATGATAGATCTTGCCGGGTATGACAGATTTCATTGGCTCTGCCTGGGTGTTGAGTGGTCCGCCAGGTATGATAGTTTCAGTGGCTCTGCCGCGCGATGAAAGATCTTGCCGGGTATGACAGGTACATCCCTTGCTCTGCCTGTGTGTGGGACGCCCACCAGGTAAGACAGATTTCCCCGAGGGTACAGTGCGGTGAGAGTTTTCTGTTATTAACATCAGAATCAGTTTTAGAATGTTCAAAAATCACATTCAGTTTTTAGTATCTGCTACGAGCGATAGCCTCAAAATGAGTTTTAGAATGTTAAGAGAGCCTTCAATTTAGCCACAGTTTTAAAATAAGATATCAGCTTATAGTTTTCAGTATCAGTGAAGCTACAGTATCCGTTTAAATTTCAGTTATCAGCATAAAGTTTACAGTATTCCAAAAATCGTTATCAGTGCATAGCTTCGAAAAATCAGTCTTCAATTTTATATCATCACAATAGTTATAAATTTAGTTACAGATTTGTTTTGAGAGTCATGAGTGTTCATTGAATGATGGTTTGGATGTTTGTAGCATGTCTAGTAGAGTATTATTTTCATACTCATATGCATATGAGCGATGACATAGAGGTTGCAGCATGACTTATAGGAAATATTCTTCCCAGAAGCATAAGCCCTTCAATTATGTTTTAAGTTTCCAGAAAAAGAATTTTAAGCATTCAATGATGAGCTATAATTCAGAATTTGTTTTCAGCTTAAATGATGAATTACAGTATTAGAACAATTTAGAAAACGAGTTTACATGCATACAGGAATGATTTAGTTACTTCCATAACACGTTCACAGAATCATGTTGTTTTCAGGATTTCATAAGAACTATTGCATGCCATGACTATTGTTGAAGAATGTTTTGCAAACTCTCCCAATCCCCACTCACTGAGTATTTCAGCTCCCCCCTTTTTAGACCCTTTTTCCCAGGTTCACAGGAAGAGTCGTGCTGAGGAGTGATTCCTCTCGAGTTGGGCTCTTACGTCATCGACTCATCATGTGTGTAAAAATGTCATGCTTGTTACCGCTATCGAATTATGTTTTATCCTTATGTTTATCTCCTGTGTTGATTATAAAAGATATGAATATCTGATACCAAAATTTTCCCTAACTCTTTCCTTTTGTAAAACGAAAGATGATGCATGTCTTTTTTTTTGAGATGTTGGAAATGGAAATACTATGATGTTATTCAGGAAAAGTATGTCTTTAAACAGGTTTCACAGTTTTTCTACATGACACGTCTCGGGTATCCGAGTCTTGTGGGAGCGCCCGGATCCTACGGGATAAGGAAATTCGGGACGGGTTGTGTCAAACATAGCTAGTGGAAGCTCCACATTGGCAAGACCAAATAAAGATCCAGGGCACATTCTCCTTCCAACACCAAATGGGAGGTACTCAAAATTGGTACCCTTATAGTCAATAGAACTATCAATGAACCTATCAGGATTAAAACTCTCAGGTTCATTCCAATATCCTGGATCTCTTCCAATCGCCCATGCGTTAACCATTACTTTGGTATAGGCAGGTACATTGAACCCACTATATTCTACATACTCTTGGGATTAACACAGGAACAGCAGGATGCAACCTCATAGTCTCTTTTATCACTAGTTTCAGGAACTTCATTTCAGTAATGCCTGTTTCATCAACCTTTCCCATTCTATTAAAGACTTCCCTCACTTCAGCTTGTGCTCTTTCCATCACTTCGGATTCCTTATCAATTCAGAATTGTCCACTCCAATACTGTTGAAGATGTCTCAATGCCAGCACCAAACATGTCCTGGAAAAGGAGTTACATGATTCTGAGTTTAACCACTAAAACAGTAAATGAAAACAAGAACAGAGATTAAGTTTTGCATTGAACTCCAAGGGGTGAAGGTACTTACAAAAATTACCGCTTTGATGTTTTCGTCAGTTAATGGAAATTGAAGATCGTTTTGCTCTTGAAGTTTCAAGAGAACATCAACCAGATGTTTATCTCCTTCACACTTGTCAGACTTCTTGCGTGCGTTGATATTGTTTTCAATTACTCTATCAGATTCTTCATGCTGCTTCTGCAAATAACGATTCGTTCCACTGATCGATTTGAGCAATTTAATGGAAGGAAACAGATCTGCAATATTAAACCCTCCCAGTGCCTTTGCGGTATCCTTGACAGCAGATATGAGTAGTTCATTGTTAGCTTCACGCACTTTACCAAAGGCTGCCCTGGAAGTCACATCATATGTTAATTCACAAATTTTATCCGAAAGGTTAATCACTGATCCTGATTTTGATGCAATCCAATCAATTAGCTTAGCGACCTCTTCTTCTCTCACTGATCGGAAAGATTGAACTTGTTTCGTGCTTAAAAGCTCCAATGTACAAATCTTCCTTAGCTGTCTCCAATAGTCACTGTGAAACCCTATTTTTTTAATCCTAATGTATATTTCATATTCTTTGTGATTTTATTTTCATGGAAGGGAATTTCTGTTAGTTTTTAAAAGTTTTATTGGGAGTGAAATTGCAAGAAAAGGAAGCTGCTGGGTTTGCAAGTAACAAGTGGCAAAATCTAGAGGTTTCTGAAGGAAAAGCTGATGTGACAGGGGTTTAGCGGGATTATTTGTAATCTAGAGGCAGAAGCATAATTCTAAGAAGATTAAAAAGTTGTTGATTTTCACCCGGATGAAGGAAGAAGGAGACCGTGAGAGGAGAAAGAAGAAAGAAAAGAAGAGGGAGAAGAAGAAGAGAAGAGAATATAAAAAAAAGGGGGCTTGGTCGAAGAGAAAGAAAAAAGAAGAAAGGTAAGAAGGAAAAGAAGTAAGATAGAGAGAGCGGGTACGTGCCGATTAAGAGAGTTGAAGAACATTAGTTCCAATTAAATTTTCATCCGTGGGTAACATGCATGTAGTCTTCTCTCTAATTTTCGTTACATTTCTCCAAATTTGAGATTCCTAAGCTAATTTCCTTGATTTTGGTTCAATAGGGGGAAAAGAAGGTAACTTTGAAGAGATCACACCAATTCGAGTTGAGCTTAAACTTGTGAGTGGCAAAAACTAAAACTTTCTTCAAAATTCCAGCTTGCATGTTTTGACTGAGATGGTCATTTTAATGGGTTTGACAGCTTCTGTTGAATTGAGGTGTTGATTGTTGAGTTTGGCTTTAAAAAAAAATGTGATGAAAGTTACATGCATGAAGTTATATTGCTTTTGAATGTGTTGTATCAAGAATTGCATGTTATATTTTAGTTTATTGGTTTGAAATTCATGGAAGTTCTCTTTAAATTGAATGGTCGGCATTGTTTTTACATAAGCGGAAAATGCATAAAAGAATTCTTTATAAAAAAATTGAGTTTCAAAGCTTGCATGTCACCTTAAGCTTACTGTTTTTCAGTTACTTGAAAAATCATGTTGAATTGAATAATTGGAAATGTTGTTCATTTTGTAAAGATGAGTTGTTTGTTATTGTTTGAAAAGATTTTTGGATGTCTTTACTGTGATATAAGTCCTCATGTGATGAACTCTTAAAACCTTATTTCAAGTATTTATGGAATCTGTATGTTGCTGTTGGAAGTGTTCTGATATTGATCAAGTTGATTCAAAGGTTTTATCAAAATGTCTTATTAGTTAAATGCAAGCCTTGTATTTTCAATTGGGTGTTAATGATAAAAGGTTATAAACAATTTTTGATATTCAGTCAAATAGTTGAAAGAGAATGCATTGAATATTTCCATTAACATATTATTCCCTTTTCTAAAAGTTGTTTGAACGTTAATGTAAAATAGTGAGATGATGTTTTTATTATATTTTCTTCATATGAGACAATGTAATACCCTGTACTTTTTTTTATGGAGTTTTATAAAATTTTATTTTGTGATTCTGGGGTAAAGTGTAATAATTTAAAAGTTTTGAGAGTACAATGTAATAGCCGAAATAATTGACAACTAAATAAATATTCCAGATATTTTGATGAACAGTGACCATTCAATGAAAAGAAAAATGGGGAAGAAGAAGAAGAAAAAAAGAAGAGAGGAAAAGAGAGAAGGAAAAGGACAGAAAGAAAAGAGAGAAAAGAGAGAAAGAAGAAGAAGAGAAGGAGAGGAAGAAGAGAGGAAAGAAGGGAGAGGAAGATGGAATCAATAATAGAGAGAGCAGAGAGAAGAGAATAACGGAAGTGGCTGGAAAAGTGGCTGTCGGCGAGCAAATTCTGGTGATCGAAGAGAGCAAAGGGAGTTTGAGCAAATGGGAAGTGAGTAAAGCTTGATATTTCCCCTTTTTGGTAATTTATGATTCAATTGGTTTAAAGAACTCTCTTTAGATTGTTTTGTCTTTGCTTACATTTTAGCCCATAATACACTACCATAAATTATTTCATAATGTTTTAATAATTTTATAAAGGTCTATGTTTTGAAGAAATATAATGTACTGGGTTAAGAAAAAGTATAGTAATGGCTTACAAACCACCCTGCAAAGTATCCGTTCCCCAGCGATACAGATTTTTGGCTCTGCCCAAGCAAGCAGGATTCCGCCAGGTATGAAAGTTTCATATTTTGGCTTTGAGCATGTGTATGACAGATTTTATTGGCTTTGCTTGCGCATTGAGTGGTCCACCAGGTATGACAGTTTCAGTGGCTCTACCCACGCGATGATAGATCTTGTCGGGTATGACAGGTACATTCCTTGTTCTGCCTGCGTGCGGGACGCCTATTAGGTAAGACATATTTCCCCGAGGGTACTACTGGTGGTGAAAGTTTTATGTTATCAATATCATAATCAGTTTTAGAATGCTCAAAATCACATTCAGTTTTTAGTATCAGCTATGAACGATAGTCTTAATATGTGTTTTCAGAATATTAAGAGAGCTTTCAGTATTAGCCACAGTTTCGGAATAAGATATCAGCTTATAGTTTTCAATATAAGTAAAAACTACAGTATTCGATTTAAAGTTTAGTTAAAAGTTTACAATATTCCAAAATCAGTTATCAGTGCATAGTTTCAGGAAAATCGGTTTTCAATTTTATATCATCACAATAGTTATAAATTTAGTTACCAGATTTTGTTTTGTGAATCATGAGCGTTCATTGAATGATGGTTTGGATGTTCGCAGCATGACTAGTAGAGTTATTATTTTCAGAAATTATATGCATTCTTGAGTGATGACATATATAATTGCAATATGACTTATAGGAAACATTGTTTTCATAAGCATAAGCATTTACAATTATGTTTCAAGTTTCCAGAAAAAGAATTTTAAGCATTCAATAATGAGCTATAATTCAGAATTTGTTTTCAACTTAAATGATGAGATTATAGTACCTAGAACAATTTTAGAAAACGAGTTATACATGCATACAAGAATGATTTAGTTACTTCCATAACATGTTCATAGAATCATGTTTTTTTCAGTATTTCATAAGAACTGTTGCATGCCATGACTATTGTTTGAAGAATGTTCTGTAAACTCTCCCCAATCCCCCACTCACTGAGTATTTCAGCTCACCCCTTTTTAGACCCTTTTCCCCAGGTTCACAGGAAGAGTCATGCTGAGGAGTGATTGCTCTCTAGGTTGGGCCCAAACGTCATCAACTCATCATGTGTGTAAAAATGTCATGCTTGTTCCTGCTACAGAATCATGTTTTATCCCTGCTACAGAATCATGTTTTATCCCTATGTTTATATCATGTGTTGATTATAAAATATATGAAGATCTGATATCATCCGTTTTTGGATTTTATGAATGTACGAGTTAGCTATCAGATTTTCAAATGTACGTATATATATCTTATGTGTTTATGCTTTCAAAACGAATCCAAGCGATTTTTTTTTTTTTTTTATGAAAAGTGTATTCAGAATACAAGTTTTTAGATTCTCACACAACACGTCTTAGCCACCTGAGTCTCATAGGTGCGCCCGGAGCTTATGGGATAGGGAGGGTCGAGGCGGGTCGTGTCAGTCACCATATGGTGAGAATATTACATCAGTATAACCATAAGATATGATACTTGCTGCTCGATTATAAGGCCTTGATGCAAATTTAATATCATGAATTTTCATCACTTCTTCTGCGAACTTTGGCAATGAAACAATAACGGCAGAAATTTCTACAAGTTGTAAATGCATAAAGGGTCCATATTTCTTGGCCAAATCTCTGAGTCTGCGAGGTGGTAGAGAGCCAACAAGCTGATGCAAATTTCCAATCAAAGGCAATTTCGGTAGGCCTAGAGGTAGATTTGAAGTTTCATTATTGTTTTTGAATGTCTTCCCTATTTTGAGGACCATGAGGATAAAGAGAAGAAAGGTGAGAAGGATTGAGAAGTTTGAGAATATGAGCTCCATGAGAAAGTATAGTGAGTATTAACAAAGACTTTGGTTTTGGCGGGTACATTGAATCCATCAATCTCACATGTCTTTCTACATTCTCTTGGAGCTACAAAGGAGCAGCAGGATGTAACCTCATAGTCTCTTTTATCACTAGCTTCAATAAAATCATTTCAATAATGCCAATTTCATCAACCTTTCCCTATTCCGTTAAAGACTTCTCTCACTTTAGCTTGCATCCTTTCCATTAATTCTAGATTTTTTATTAGTTCTGCCATTGCCCATTCTACGACTGTAGAAGATGTCTCAGTGCCACCAGCGAAAATGTCCTAATAAGGAATTTATATATGAGTCTAAGTAAAACAGTTAAAGCCCTACAATTAAGTTATGCATTCAAGTATATTCGGAGAGGCAAAAGTATTTACCAAAGATGACCGCTTTGATATTGTCTGTAGTCAACGAATGTTCAATATCACCTTGCTCTTGAAGTTTCAAGAGAACATCAGCCAGATGTTCATCTCTTTCGCTCCTGTCAGACTTCTTACATTCATTGACAATGTTTTCTATTATTCTGTCAAATTCGTCATGGAGCTTTTGCATATAAAAGTTGGTTCTCATGACGGATTCGAGCAATTTAATGGAAGGTGTTGAAGTCTAAATCCTTTTGGTAGAAGAGGAAGACATGATAAAGAAGAAGAGCGATGAAGAAGGCTATTATGCATCGATTGAAGACAAATGAATGGATAAGTTTTTTCATCTCTTCCAAAGTTACAACATGGTATTAGAGCTTTTTTCTTAAAGGACTTGTTGGAGATGAGTTTAGAAAAGAAGACACTCCAATAATAGCTTAGAGGAAAGCCTTTCCAATAGAAGATTGGATGGAAAAGAAGACACTCCAATGGAAGATTGGAGGAGAGCCATTCCAACAGAAGTTGGATGAAAAAGAAAACACTCCAACAGGAAGATTGGAGAAAGAAGACCACTCGAACAGAAGATTGACGGGAGAAGAACACTCCAACAAAAGATTAGAGGGAGAACCACTCCAACTAGAAGATTGGAGGGGCAGGAATCAACATGCGTGGCAGCAAGATTAGCTGCAAGTTTGGCTTGAAAAGCCATGAAGGTATGAAAGGACATGAAGTGAAGAACATGTTTGAAGTTCATTACCAAAAAGATTCAAGGAGGAGTGTTGAATTTTGAATCCTTTTAGTAAAAGAGGAAGACAGGATGAAGAATAAGAGCGATGAAGAACGCATGGACAAAAAAAAATCAATTTTAGATAAAACTAAATAGCAGTTTAAATTATGAATTTGAATTTCTCTTAACTACTGTTAATTAGTTAAGTGTAGTTATTTAATTTTATCCCTTTAATACTATTAAAAAAAAAAAAAAAAGAGAGAGAGAGAGATAATTTATTATGTATCAATTGAAGAAAAATAGATAATTTTTTCTTCCTTTTCCAAAGTTACAACAGAAAGAAACAAATCTGCAATATTAAAACCTCCGAGCAACTTTGCAATTTCCATGATAACTGATATGAATAACTTTTGGTCAGCTTCACATATTTTACCAAAAGCTGCCCTGGAAGTCACAACATATGTTGATTCGCTGACTTTATTCGAAAGGTTAATCACTGATCCTGCCCTTGATGCCATCCAATTAATTAGCTTAGCCATCTCTTCTTCTCTTACTGATCGAAAAGATTGGACTCGTTTCATGCTTAACAGCTCTACTGTACAAATCTTCGTAGTTTACTCCAATAATCACCATATGGTGAGAATATTACATCAGTATAACCATTAGATATGATACTTTGCTGCTCGATTATAAGGCCTTGATGCAAATTTAATACCATGAATTTTCATCACTTCTTCTATGAACTTTGGAGATGAAACAACAGTAGAAATTTCTCGAAGCTATAGATGCATAAAGGGTCCATATTTCTCCGCCCAGTCTTTGAGTCTTTGATGTGGTAGAGAGCCATCTAGTAGGTGTAAATTACCAACCAGAGGTAATTTCGATGGCGCTAGAGGTAGATTTGAAGTTTCATCATTGGTTTTGAATCTCTTCCCTATTTTCTGCACCATTAAGAGAAAGAGAAGAAAGTTGAGAAGGACTGAGAAGTATAGGAGAATATGAGCTCCATTAGAACAGTTCAGTGAGGATTGGACTATGAACTAAGGATTATATATAAGCATCTATATAAAATAATTTTTTTTCCTATAATTTGGAACCTTAAAAATTGTTAATAGAATTTTATAATCATCACTTGCAAAATTATTTAATTTGAAATGGATACTTTATCTACAGTTGCATTGCATCAGCATTTGGAATCTCCACATAGCTATTATAGTCAATGAAATAAGAAATACATATAACGAAGAGCAGAATCTTAGTATTTTATATAATGTTAATGGTAGTGATGTTTTACTGAAAACATGAAGATATGTTGCAGGTCTGCTGATTTTTGGCGCCAAGTTTGAAGTGTAAAAGACTGAATTTGAATGATGGAGATGTTAGATTTTTGAATTGTAAAGTGATGTTTTTAGGTGTATACAGCGGGATGTTATGGCTTTGTATTAGTTTAATGTACTTGTCTTTGGTGAAACGTATGGTTAAGTTTGAATTTGTATAAAAATATCCTGCAAAGAGTGGTTGTAACAATGGCTGATTTGGCTTTTAAATTGGCTGTTTTGATGCAATACGATTAAGCTTTTGAATGCATCAGTATTAACTCTCTCTTAACTCTCTTTTTCCTTAGTATTCTCCGATTAAAGAACCAACATTTGGTATCAGCGCTGCCGTGATTCTCACAGCCAAAAACACAACACCATAACTCACTACAACCCCATTACAAGTCTTCTTCGTGGCATCAAACTCAACTCCTCTTTCTCCACCCATCTTCAATGGTGAACAGTTCCATGGGCTATCAAAATGAAGACTTATTTGAGAGGCCGCGGTTTTTGGCAAGATATGGAGAAAGAGAAACAAGTCCTACAGCTTAGAGTAAACCCAACACTGAATCAGATAAGGATTCATGAAGAAGAGTTAGCCAAGGCTCCGAGAATACTGTCTTGCATCCATTCAGCAGTAACCGACTAAGTTTTCTTCAAGATTATGGCATGTGATACTCCTAAAGAAGCTTGGGATAAGCTCAAGAAGGAGTTTCGGGGAAGTTCTCAAACTAGAAACATGCAGGTCTTAAACCAGAGAAGAGAGTTTGTAATGCTCAAAATGCAAGAAACTAAAAATGTGAAGGAGTATGTGGATAGACTAATGAATGTCCTGAATAAGATTAAGCTACTTGGTGAGAGTTGATTGATCAAAGAATTGTGGAGAAGGTTCTAGTTAGCCTGGCCAGGAGATTTGAGGCAAAGATCTCTTCACTTGAAGATTCCAAAGACCTATCCCAGATCAGCTTAGCAGAACTTGTGCATTCTCTTCAAGCACAAGAGCAAAAGAGGTTGCTAAGGCAGGAAGACTCAAGTGAAGGAGCCATGATAGCAACCAAAAAGGAAGAGATTTCCAAGAAGAAAACAAAAGGTATACTGGAGAGAATAAGGGAAAGGAGAAAGTCAACAACCAAGGAGGGGACCGGAATAACCTTCCCTCCATGTCCACATTGCAAGAAGAAGGGAAGGGGGGGGGGGGGGCATGTGGGTTATAGTTTTCTAATGAGAGTTCTACTCAACCCCACAAAAGGCTCATTTAGAAAGGGGTGACTTGGGAGAGTAGGCCACCTAGAGTGAAGCCGTCCAGAGTGGGCCAACATGAACATTTGGTCTTGAAGCATGGGGGAATGTTAGGATCCCACATTAGAAGGGAAAAAGGGGGGTCATGTGGGTTATAAAAGGTTTGGGCACCCTCCCTTGGCAAGCCGGTTTTCCAATGAGAGTTCTACTCAAGCTCACAAAAGGCCTATTGCCTAGCCCAATTGTTTGAGTTGTTAGATGGGTATATTTCATAGTTCCTTTCAAGTATTTCCTTAAAAGAAGAAAGAATACCCCAATCCATTAGTCGAGAAATATTTATGCTTAAATTAGTTGAATAAAAAATAAATTCCACAACAAGTGAAAGCATTTATGATAGGAACAAATATAACCTTGAAGAGGTGGGATCCTGTATGTACATCCAAAGCACTAAAAGGATCATCAAATAGATATATATCAGCATCATGGTACAAAGCATGTGCAATCTGTATTCTTTGCTTCTGTCCTCCACTCAAATTGATTCCCCTCTCACCTATAACTATCTGATCACCAAAAGGAAGGATTTCTAAGTCCTTCTTAAGGCAACATGCTTCACGAACTCTGTCATACCTTTCTCTATCCATCTCCTTACCAAACAAGATGTTGTCTTCAATCATGCCACTTTGTATCCACGGTGACTGAGCAACATAAGCCTTTGTACCACACAACTTAAGATTACCAGATATCTTGGGTACTTCTCCCAAGATACAGGAAAGTAAGCTAGATGTACCATACCCAGCGGAATCCTGCATCACTCGGGCAGAGCCAAAAATCTGTATCTCTGGGGATGGGTACTTCGTAGGCATTCTCATCGGCTACAACAGTCAATCAAAGGGTTACAGAGTGTATATTCCTGAAACAAAGAAGATTGTGATAACTAGGGATGTGAGGATAGATGAAAATACAATGTGGAATTGGGAGAGTAAACAGATTGAGGTTGACAGGAACATGCAGCAGCCGATTGAAAATGTGTTTGATGAAGGTGAAATTGAAGCAGATGAGGAATCATCAGTTCGGGGGACCAGGACCTTGGCTGATGTTTATGCAAGGTGCAATGTGGCTGTGTTGGAACCAAGAACATATGCTGAAGCTACTGGATCAGATGCCTGGAAGAATGCTATGCAAGAAGAGATCTCTATGATTGAGAAGAACAATACATGGAGGCTAGTTGAAAGACCTGAAAACAGAAGAATAATTCAGGTAAAGTGGATTTACAAACTAAAGTTAAATCCTGATGGCACAATCCACAAATACAAGGCTAGACTTGTAGCAAAAGGATTTGCACAACAAGGGGTGGATTACACTGACACATTTGCGCCGGTAGCTAGACATGACACTATAAGGTTGATCCTTGCCATGGCAGCTCAATTTGGTTGGAAAATTTTCCAACTTGATGTCAAATCTGCATTCCTAAATGGCTGCTTAGATGAGGAAATCTTTGTAGACCAACCTGAAGGTTATCAGGTTAAGGGTGAAGAAGGGAAGGTGTACCTGCTGGAGAAGGCTTTGTATGGCCTAAAACAGGCACCTAGGGCCTTGTACAGCCGGATAAATGAACACCTTACCAGCCTAGGCTATGTGCGAAGTCCAAACGAACATACCCTTTATGTTAAAGAAGCTGAAGGTGATCTAATTGTGGTGTCATTGTATGTGGATGACCTGCTGATGACAGGGAGCAATTCAGATCAGTTGAAGATGTTCAAACAATCCATGCAATCTGAATTTGAGATGACAGATTTGGGGGAGATGTCATATTTTCTTGGCATGCAAATTTTTCAGTCCAAAAGTGGAATATTTGTGCATCAAGAAAAGTATACAAATGAAATTCTCACAAAGTTTGGAATGGAGAATTGTAAAACTGCAGATACACCTTTGGTTTCTAATCTAAAGCTAAGTAAAAATGATGGTGAAAAAGAAGTGGATGAGAGCATGTTTAGAGGTCTGGTAGGCTGCCTGTTGTACTTAACAGCCACACGTCCAGACCTGATGTTTGCAGCAAGCTATCTCTCCAGATTTATGAGTTGTCCAAGTGAATCACATCATAGAGCAGCAAAGAGGGTGTTAAGGTATGTGAAGGGAACTTCAAACCTTGGCATTTGGTTTAAAAGGGCAGAAAAACTGGTTTTGCAGGGATACACAGACAGTGATTGGGGAGGTTCTTTAGATGACTTGAAAAGTACCTCAGGGTATGTGTTTTATATTAATGAGGGAGCCATTAGTTGGTTGTCGAAAAAGCAAGACACGGTGGCTCAGTCCACAGCAGAGGCAGAATACATTTCTGCCGCAGCAGCTGTGAACCAAGCTGTTTGGTTCAGAAAAATTCTGTTTGATTTGAAGCAAGATCAAGATAAGCCAACCTCTATATGGTGTGATAACCAATCAGCAGTGGCTATGGCAAAGAATCCTGTCCTCCACGGCAGAACCAAACATATCAAAATCAAATTTCATGCAGTTAGAGAAGCTGAAAATGATGGGGAAGTAACCTTGCTGCACTGCCAAGGTGTGGACCAGATTGCAGACATTATGACTAAGAGTCTGCCTAAAACCAAGTTTGAGGATCTTAGACTCAAACTTGGTGTTTCCAGCATGTGCATCAAGGGGGAGTGTTGATGTAATGATGCTTTGCTGGAAATGTGTCAAATGCTCAAGTCTGCAGGTTGTGCGTGGAAGATGCAGAAGGTTACATGCAGCTGTGTTTTTGACGTGCATGGGAGTGTTTTTGAGTAATATCTTGTTTAGAAAATTAAGGGTATTTAAGTAAACTGTACTAGAAGTAAATGTGTGGTAACATTTGAATTTTGAAAGCTGTAATGTCTGCTGTAGTTGGTGTAATTAGCAGAGAGTTGTTACGTGTTATATACTGTCTTCCTTCAATGAATATGATAAGCTTTTGCATTATTTTTATTGTGCTCTGTTTTTCTTTCTCTTTGATGATCTTCGGCTGAACCAACAATTACAATCGCCTTTAGTGCTAACGTCTTCTGTCTATATTAGTTACTCTTCACTGATTACAAGCAAAACTTGTAAAATTTGAACCTCAGGTGGAATTTAGAGGAAGATATCAAGTTTTGTTCTGAAGAAGTAGATATCTTATTTTCAGCACTTCACAGCTATATTTGTGAGATGGAAGACAAAGGATTTACGTGGCAAGGACGTGATCTGACAACTCACGTTGCTGAAATTGTGAGATGAAATGTTTACTACTGCTATTTTATCTTAATTTTTTAATTTATCAGAAGGCTATTTGGACGCACTAGAGGCCAAACCTGAGGTTTTCGCAAATGCTAGCAATTACATTTTGATTTAATCACTCATTGTTTCAAAGTGTCTAAGCCTTATGCAAATGTAAGGCTTGGAAATTTTGGTCATTATCCATGGGAGGGTACCTTACATTGGACCTGAATTATTCATCATTTTTGTTCAATAAGAGAGATCTAATGAGCCATACACATTCACATTGCAGTGGTTGAATTTGCTGAAGTCTATGTTGAAGGAGGCTAAGTGGTCGCGAAACAAGTCAGTGCCGACAGTGGAAGAATATATAGAAAACACATACATAACAATTGGGTTGGGACCAGTAGGCCTCCCTGCCTTGTATTTAGTTGGGCCTAAGCTTCCTGAGGAACTTGTTAGACATCATGAATATCAAAATCTGTATAAGCTTGCGAGCACCTGCGCGCGTCTACTCAATGATATCCAAACTTTTGAGGTACATGCTTTTCGAAACTGATAATATCTTGTCTTATATTGTTTGTATTATTAATCGTGCATGGCTGTGTTGCAGAGAGAACTCAAGGAAGGGAAACTGAATGCTGTGGCATTGCAAATGATTCATAGTAATGGTGTTATTACAGAAGATGAAGCCATGCAAAACATCAGAAGTCAAATTAACAGCAATAGGAAAGAGTTATTGAGATTAGTGTTGCAAGAAAAGGGAAGCATAATTCCAAGACCTATCAAGGATTTGTTTTGGAAATCTTGCAAAGTAGCTCATTTATTTTACATGGAAGACGATGGATTCACTTTACAAGGCATGTTTAGTTTTGTCAACGAGTTTTTTCAAGAACCAGTATCTGTTAATAAATTGAAAGAATAAATTTAAGAATAAATATTTTACTTTTCTTTTGTGGCGTTCTGCTTATTAATCTACTATTATATGATTGACTCATTATACTACCCATGGCAACTGAATGACTGCCAGCAGCAACTTTCTTTATTTGAGTGTTTGATAATTCATCTTCATTCCCTTCAAAAGGTTCCGGTTGATGTGAGATTTCGTATCAACTAGAGTGTCGATTCAAATTCCACACCAACTAGAGGTATTCAGTTGACCTCGTGTGGAATCAAGTAAGATGGGTGCGTGATTCCGGGGAATCAACAAAGGTTGACCCGATCCATGCATGACTACAGTGGATGAGACGGTGTGCCTCTTGGGAAGCAATATGAGAACTAAGCGATTTTTAAAGTGGTTCAGTTGGAAAACGAGCAAGGCCTACATCCACTGATATATTATTCGCGTGTATGTATGATTTGGGTAACAAAGAACGAACTCTTTTGTTTACTAGGTTGGGGAAGTTTTTCTCTTATTCTTCTTTCAAAACTGGAGCCTCAGCCGAAAAAAAGATCCCTTCTTCTTTGGCCTTCGTCTCTATTTATACAGAGGCTTGGGAGCGTCAGCATAACAGGTGCGTCAACCAGGTTGTCTTATGTCGCGTGGCGGCTAGGGAGGCTCACGTGCCCCTATGCGATAGAGGATGATGTTGTTCCCTATGATAGAAAGTGTCTTTACAGATCGCCTTTTAGCTTAGCTACATGGAAAGCATGTGGACCCGACGCCCCATTTGTTAGAGGCGATGATAGGTTTGGACCCAACATCAAGCGTGAGTGAGGGTATTGAAGTTGAATTTCTCCCACATCTTGGCTCTGATGGGTTTGGACCTAGAAACAAGCGTGAGGGAGGGTATTGAAATTGTATTTGTCCCCCCGTTTGTTTGAGATGATGATGGCTTTGGACCCGATGCCAAGCGTGAGCAAGGGTATTGAAGTTGAATTTCTCCCACATCTTGGGTTTGATGGGCTTGGACCTGGGGCTAAGTGTGAGGGAGGGTATTGAAGTTGAATTTGTCCCCTTGTTTGTTTGAGGCGATGATGGGTTTGGACCTGGCGCCAAGCATGAGGGAGGGTATTGAAGTTAAATTTCTCCCACATCTTGGTTCCAAGGTGGTGGACTGTTATGGTTGTGAGGGAGGGTATTGAAGTTGAATTTGTCCTACATCATCAAGTTGGTGGATCGTTATGATGTATCTATGAGCTAGCTTTTAGATTTGAGTTCTACCCAAACCACTTTATCACAAATTGTAAACTGCAGCAAGCTTCAGCTCAAGCAGCTAAAGATTTCGGTTCTCAGATATCAACACTTTCTGCATTTCTCTCAAACAAACTGCAAGTGGATCAAAATCAGTTGAACAAGTTGACAAGTTGCGGCTGATATTATTATGCAAGTTGACAAGGTTGTTACGCTTTTGTTATGCAAGTTGATAAGTTGTTATCCATTAGTTATGCAAGTTGACAAGTTGCCATGCAACTTGTATCAACGTAAACAAATCCAATGGTTAGAGTAAAAACTTTGTAATGTAGAATGTGCGGCTGAGATTCTAGAAAACAGGGACAGCACCTGACTTGCTTTCTTTATAAATTGTAGACGTAAAAGACAGATTATTCAGTAAAATCAGAGGGAAATAAATGCTTCAGTACTGGTTCTTTTACTCTCTGTTTTTCTTTTTTTTTCTTCAGTACGTTTCTCACAAATGATACATCAAGAGAACTCAGATAAGGAGAGAATATTGTTTCTTTAAAATTCAGCTTTCCGGATCTTCACACAGTTATTCTCAACACTAAGAAACAGAGAATAAAACAAAGGTGCTATAGTGTTGAATTATTTTCTTAGTACTTCAAACAACCACCAATTATTTTATCAGAAAGATTCGATAGAGTATTAAACAGCTGCTTTAGTCAATGAAATTAAAAAAAAAAAAAAAAAAATGAAGAGCAAAATTAGCAGAATCAGGTCCATCTTTGAACGACTTTAAACCCCAGAATCTTATAATTGGACTTAAATTAAAAAAAAAAAATGTTGATGATTCAAAAACAGCTTTTTTATTTATGTTTTAAGTTCGTATGAGATGTCTTAATACATGCTAAAACAAGCAACACATTGACAGTTCCTGTAGGAAGTCTGAATATTTTAAGCAAAAGCTTGTGTCATCATATGTACAACTTGAAACTTAAAATATACTTAAAGTCTGTGTCAATTATTGTTTAATCTATGTTATAAATTGCTAGTTGGGTTGAATGACGATAAAAAAGATAAATAAAATAATAAAGCATATTGTTATATAGTCCCATGTGGAATATGTTGATGCGTTCCAAAAATAATGTAATAGCACAGTGTAATTTGTAAATGCTTTTATTTTTTTTCTCCGTTAAGCTTAAGCTTGTAGGTGAATGCTTTTGTATCTTTTTCAATTAAGCTTAAGTTTGTAAGTGAGTGTCCAACATATATTAGTATTGAAGTTGAATTTGTAGCATATCAATAAGTTGATGGGTTGCTATGATGTATACATGTGGTTGGGTTCTCTTCTACTTTGAGTTAACTTTTGGGAGTAAGTTCTACCCAAGCCCACATATCAAAGCCAAGTTTGATTGAGGCAATGATGGGTTTAGACCTGACCTTGTAGAGGCGATGATGGGTTTAGACCCGACCTTGCAGAGGCGATGATAGTTTTGGACCCGACCTTGCAAAGGTCATGATGGGTTTGGACCCGACCTTGCAAAGGTCATGATGGGTTTGGACCCGGCCTTCTACACCGAGTGTGAGGGAGAGTATTAAAGTTGAATTTGTCTCACATCTCCAAGTTGGTGAGCTACTATGGTGTATATATGTAGTTAGACTCCCTCCTTCTTTAAGCTAACTTTTAGGCTTGAGTTTTACCTAAGTCAACTTTATTAATCAGACTAATAGGCCCCCTCACATCAAACTTGGATTTTTTTCATTTTTCTTTATCTGTATGTGGGGATTTGAACTTAAAACCTTTAGCTCTTATACCATGTTAAATTGTCATCCAGTCTAAAAACTTAAGTTTGAAGGCTCAACATATATTAGAGATAATATTTCTAACCGTTCAATATCTCAACTTCCATAAAATATTGTTTGATACATGTAGTTATTTTTTTTTATTTGGTGAAAATCCATTATAAATATCCCATATAAACAAACAGCTATTCGTTCCTTTCGGGCTTATGCACCAGTTGAAGGATGATAAGGAATGCCAATAAGTTGCAGATCATCTTTCCTTCTAACTGTAATACCAAAGACCTCTGTCATGTCCAAATCTTCATTCTTCATTCCATTGGGAAGTTTCCAATCAAAATGGTACAGCAACATTGCTAGTGTAAGCTCAACATTCATCAGACCAAATGACATTCCAGGGCATATCCTCCTGCCAGCTCCAAATGGGTGAATTCAAATTAGTCCCTTTGTAGTCGACAGAGATTGAGAAACCTCTCTGGATCGAAGATCTCAGTTTCATTCCAATATTCAGGATCTCTTCCATCGCCACAGCATTAACAATGACTCTTGTTTTCATGGGTATGTCAAATCCATTAATAACACATCTTTCTCTACTTTCTCTTGGAACTAATAAGGAGCAGAGGATGTAGTCTCAAAGTCTCTTTTACAACTAGCTTCAAGAACTTCATTTCATTAATGCTCGTTCATGTGATCTTGCCTTTCCTATTGAGACTTCCCTCCCCTCAGCCTGTGCCTTCTCTAGCAGTCTTGTATTTTTCATCAGTTCACTCATTGCCCAATCTACAGTTGTCGCAGCTGTCACAGCCAGCACACAAAATGTCCTGAAAAGAGGATTTATGTACATTTCTCTGTTAAACCAGTGATTAAAGATCGTTTTTCTATTTCACACAGTATTATGTAAGGACCAAGTATTAGACATAGTAATGAATAAACAATAGGGAGTAAAGATCTTAAGTACTGATTTAATTGGATTTGAGTTCAGTCATTGTTAAGAGATTGATACGTCGATTGTATGGAGGGTACAAAACATTGCTAAACAAGTAAAAGTTAATTTCTACCAAGACCACTGCTTTGATGTTGTCAGTAGTCAAGGGAAATTCAAGTTCACCCTGCTCTTGAATTCTCAAAAGTACATCATGACACGACCCGTCCCGACCCCCCCTATCCCATAGGCTCCGTTGCACCCATGAGACTCAGGTGATCGAGACGTGCCATGTGAGAAAACTATAAAACCGGTTTATAAATAAAATATCATAAAAATGTAACATCTTTGCATATAAACAAAGGCAATTGAAATTTTCACAAAATGAAATTTTGGTATCAGATTTTTCCATATCTTTAATAATCAAACAAGAAATAAATACATGATGAAAGAAACATAAACTTGCAGCGGCAAACAAAATACAACTATAGAATCTATGGTGAAATAAGTCGTGTGCCCAACCTTGGTGAAATTCACTCCTCTGCACGATCACCTTCTAGACCTGGTGGGGGGAAAGAAAAATCGACGAAAACGAGGGGTAGCTAGAATGCTCAGTGAGTGGGGAATGGTTAGTATGTAATAAACATTCAATATACAATAAAACACTCATCTTATAAATTTCATTTCCGTATACACATTTTATATATAAGCCATCTTTCATAACACATGCTGAAATCTCTCATGGCAAGACTTCTTTCTGAACACTATTAGATAAACGAATAATACTCATGTTTCTCTAAAACATCATTTCTAAGAAACAGTTCATATACGAATAACATTTACATTTATAAGTTCCCATTTTCAAATAAATGATATACATATCCAAACTATCTCTCAATCACATGTGAAACTCTCACCCAACTAGTACCTGGGGAAAATCTGTCATACCTGGTGGGCGTCCCACACGCAGGCAGAGCGAGGGACGTACCTGTCATACCCGGCATTCTATCATCCGTGGGCAGAGTCACTGAAACTGTCATACCTGGCGGACCACTCAACGCCCAGGCAGAGCCAATGAAATCTGTCATACCCGGCAAGATCTATCATCGCACGGGCAGAGCCACTGAAACTGTCATACCTGGCGGACCACTCAACGCCCAGGCAGAGCCAATAAAATTGTCATACCTGGCGGACCACTCAACGCCCAGGCAGAGCCAATAAAATCTGTTATACCCGGCAAGATCTATCACGCACGGGCAGAGCCTGAAACTGTCATACCTGGCGGACCACCTCGACGCCCAGGTAGAGCCAATAAAATCTGTCATACCTGCGGACCACTCAACGCTCAGCAGAGCCAATAAAATATGTCTACCCGCAAGATCTTCATCGCACGGGCAGAGCCACTGAAACTGTCATACCTGGCGGACCACTCAACGCCCAGGCAGAGCCAATAAAATCTGTCATACCTGGCGGAATCCTGCTCGCTCAGGCAAGCCAAAATCTGTATCTCTGGGGGATGTGTACTTCGTAGGGTGGTTTTAGCACCACAGCATACTCATGCATAGTCTCAAGAACATGTAAGTCAATAGCATATTTCGTATGTGCTTATAATCATACTATATATACATAATATTCAAAGTCACATATAGGTGAAACTACAATTTTCTAAACATGTTTCAGAAACTGACGTTTTACCCAAATTGAAAATTATTACTACCTCACAATCTGAGTCTTTTCTTAACATTTACACGCCAAAATGCCTTAACTCCCAGCATTTTAAAACACCATGGAAATCAATTTTTTCAAGGACAGTCCAACTGGAAGCATACAAGTGTATTTAACCAACCAACTTTTAGTTCCAACTACATAACTCAAGCACCTCTCAAAATGCAATCCAGCCGAGTCATGCAACCCAAAATATCTAGCCACCATCTCGTTTATTGAAACAGCCAAATGCATGCAAGTTTAATTACAAGCAATTCCCTTTAAAACTCAAAACAACCACTCTAGAATTTGTCCAAAACATGCAAGAAAAATACACCACACAAGCTTCACATTTTGCTCAAACCTCACCAAAATATAAAAATGGCATACTAGAAAATATCATACAAGCATAGATCTAAAATTTTTAAGGAAAGTTTTTATTAAAACCACTCACCGTTTGAAGCTCGACCCTTAAGCCGAAAAATGACTGAAATCTTCTAATAGTGCCCCCTTGCCTCCCTATGAACAAATTCAATAAATCCTCCATACATAAGTCCCCATAAGGTAACGCCTCAATATTAAAATCATTGGACCATTCACACACCAAAAGATTAACATAACTTCTGCTTTAATAACTGTCTCATAATAGAACTCGGTCGCTCGCATTTTTCTTAAAAATTCTATTTATCATTTTAAGCCATAATTTTAACAGAGCGTTCTAGAGACACATAAGTTGTTCCCATAATTTTCTCAAGTCATTCCGAAAATCATAACTATTTAAAACACAATTTCCTTTCAACTCATTCAAATCTGTCCCCTGTTTTCCAAAATTGAGGTACTGACTTGAAAGATTCATAACAATTCAGCCCTTAATCCAAACCTCATGAAACTCTCCAGAATTAACTAGACACACATAGGATTCACCAAATTTAAAATCACTCAATTTGGATAAGAATAGATGAATCAAATCATTTTCCAAAAATACATGTTCTGCGAAAACGAAAATTCCAGATTCACAAGGCATTTCAAAATCCATATAAAATTCAATCCTTCGAATTTTTAAGTAAATAAATTTCTAAACACTCCTCAAGAATCTACAACAACATATCCAAAATTCGGCTTCAAACAAAAACCCAAAACATACAACAATTTTCGGAGTTCCCGATGGTTAGATTTCTGTACAATAAACCCTTACATCAAAATCATATCTTTAACCCATTTTGTTTAGAAACAACCTCTATGTTCTACCCACACCAAATTATTAAAATCAATCTCCCTATTTTAGTTTTGTTTTCATGAATTTATACCAATCATAGACAAAACAATCCAAAGAGAGTTCTGAATCATAAATCACCAAAAGAGGAAATATCAAGCTTTACTAACCTCCCATTTGCTCGATCTTCCTCCACTCTCCGATCACCGGATTTTTGCTCACCGGCGGCCCCTTTTGCAGCCACCCCGTCGGTCTCCTATCTCCTTTCTCCTCTATTCTTGGTTTCATCTTTCTCTCCATCTTTTTCTTTTCTTTCTTTCCTCTTTCCTCTCCTTCTCTCTTCTTCTTTCTCTCTTCTCTCTTTTCTTTCTCCTTTCTCTCTTTCTTTTCTTCTTCTTCCCCGTTTTTCTTTCATTGAATGATCACTGTTCATCAAATATCTGGAAAATTTCAATTTAGTCCTCACTTATTTCAACCATCACCTTGTACTCCCCAAACTTTCAAATTATTACACTTTACCCCAGAATCCACAAATAAATTTAAAAAACTCCATTAAAAAATACGGGTATTACCATCAACCAATCTTCAGCTTCTTTACTCTTGCCAATATTTGATTGTACCTCTTCTTGTGTTCATTGAATACTTTCAAGTATCCTATCAGTTTCCGCAGCACTTCTCTATTGACCTTAACTCCGGTGATTGATTGTAGAAATTCAACGGAAGGATACAAATCTGCAATATCAAAACCTCCAGCCCTTTTGTAGTTTCATTCATAAGTGATATGAATAATTCTTGATCCTTGAATTTGTTGCCAAAGGCTGCCCTGGAAGTCATACCATATATAAAGAGTGAACTTTCTCTGTAAGGCTAAATGGTGATCCGGCTTTTGAAGCAATCAAAGTAATGAGAGCCACCTCTTCCTCTCTAATCACCCGAAAAGACTGGACACGTTTCATGCTTAAAGCTCCAAAGTACAATTTTCCATACTTGTCTCCAGTAATCACCATAAGGTGTAAAGACAACGCCAGTAGAATCATGAGACATGATTTCTCTGCTAGAATACAGGCCTCGATCAAAGAAACATCATGAGTTTTCATTATTTCTTTGGCGAATTCAGGCGAAGAAACACAACAGTGGAAACTTCCCCAAGCTGTAGTGCATAAAGGGTCCATATTTCTTAGCCAAACTCTCAGTCTGTGATGGGGTAGAGAGCCAGCAAGCTGGTGCAATTTCCATGAGAGGTAATTTCCATGGCCCTGGAGGTAGATGTAAATTTCTGTCACTGGTTTTGGATCTCTTCCCTATTTTATCACCATGAAGAGAAAACAAGAAAGGTGACAGGATTAAAAGGAAGGCAAAGGAGCTCCATGGGAAAACTATAGAGTATCAGTTTGGATTATCAGTAACTCGACCTTTTATGCTTTTTTGAGCTAAGAATTAGGTAGAGGCAACTACAGGATCAAGAATTCTAGTCATGGAAGAAAGTTGTTTAGAATTTAAGGATAATATTTTTGTCAACACTTGCGTCGTGTCTTCTATCTGATTTTCAACATACGGCAGCACCCCACATTTGAAAACAGAAAGAGAATTCAGGTTAAAATTTTCTGCTGACTTATTTTCTTCCTGCTTTCAACCATCCAAATTATTTATCGAAACAGGATAATTATGTAATATCTATTATAAGGAAAAAATGTTGTCATCAAAAATAGTTTCTTTCATAAAGACTTTTCTCATTTCTCAGTTGAAGATCAAAGTGAGTGACAGCTATTACAATGGGGAATTTTCAATGAAAATGCACAACAAATTGCTAGCAGAAGCTCCACAATGTCCAGACCAAATGACATTCCTGGATGCACCCTCCAACCGGAACAAAGCCCCCGATTTTTCAATTGCCCCTCAGTTAACAATGAGTTGTATTGATAGGTATAAATCCGTTAATTAAACACTTTCCAATTCTCTAGGAATTAACAGACAGCAGGATGCAGCCTCAAAGTCCTTTATAACTAGCTTCAGTAATTTCATTTCTTTGACGCTTGCTTCATCAATCTTCCCTTGCATTGTTCCAGCTTGTGCCTTCCCAGTACTTTATTATTCTTCATCATTTCACACTTTGTCCAGTCTAGTGTGACAGATGTCTCACTACCAGCAGCAAAATTCTCTGTTCCAGTACAGCCCTTTAATTTTAGAATGTAGTGCTTCTAAAGTTCAGATTATTGTAAACATATATTATACGCATCAACAATGTAGTGCTCTACTAAGTTCAGATTACTGTAAAATCTCTTGCTTCCTTTCGGGCTTATGCAACCGTTTAAGGGAGATATGGAATGGCGATAAGGTGCAAATCATCTGTTATGCTAAATCTATCTCAACCTAATCAATTCCACCAAACCACACAACATCACACACACACGAGGTGGAAAAGCAACCCCCGGCCGCCCAGCGCCCGACCCAACCGTGGCGGTTGTTGTTAATGGCTGGTGTCCTGACCCGCTCGTAACATTGGAGGCAGGTTAGGCCCGCCAATGTTAGGGAATGGTGGCCAACCCAGACCGCCAACCCTAACCCCGCGGGTTAGGCCGGGGTTGGGCCAGGTTAACCCTCTTTTTGATTTTTTTTTTTAATTTTGTTTGTTTTATTTTGTTTAAGTTTAAATGTTTAATTAACTTTTCAAATGAATAATTAACAATTTATATGAATAAATGTAATTGTTTTTAGTTAATTGTTAATTTCTTTTCAAATACAATAATTAAATTAAATTAATTTTTTTTTGTTAACATTCCAAATATTAATTCAATTTTAATACATTAAATTGTAATATAAGAATATTAAATTTATTCATTTATTAAAAATAAAATAAGAAATTACAATATATTGCCTTGTTAAAAACCTCACTAAGAAAAACCATAGGACAAAAACTTGATAGGAAAAAAGAGTTAATAATTGACAATTAATTACAATTTACAATTTACAAAACAACTAATTTTGGGGTTTACTAGCCTCTCTCATCCGTATCTCTATATTACAAAATTGAAATATTCTATTAAAGTATCGTCGACAACCTCGTATTGACCTTGATGGCACGACCGTTCCCAATCTGAAGACATGTGAGGACTTCAATATTTGTGGTGAAAGTTTAGTCCTCCTTTCATTTAAATCTTCACTTGATAAATGTTTGTTCGATGAGACGTTGAGACAGGAACAGGAAAACATCCAGGCAAGTCTTGATAATACCGGAAAAATACATTTCTGGCTCTCCAATATCTAAGAGATCATGTTGGCTCTCTGTTGTGGATCTACTGGTAACATTTAGGGGTTGCCAAATATTGTTGAAGCTCATTACTCTGCGACTGCATGGAAGACATACATTAGTTTTTGTTGTTGGTGGAGCTTCTGAAGAGGAGGTGTCTTCGGATTCGGGTCCTCTTGCCTATTCAGTGCACCCCAAGAGTAGAATCTTCATTTGTTTCTTCTATGCAGCTTCCCTGGATGTTTCGCCTCTTTGGCGTTCCCATACCTGTTTCATACTGGAAATATACTTCGAAAAGTGTATTTTTTACCTCTCCTATTTGATGGCATATATTTGTTTGTAAATTTTCACATAAATTGTCAAAACCATTTTCTAGACCTCTAATTTAATTTAGGATCAAATATAGCACTAAACATAAAGAAAAGAATGGGTTCCCAATATTAGAAAAAAAAAATTCTATTGCCTTTATGTGTGCATTAAATTACATTGTCTTTGTTTTTTATAAAAACTCGAAAATTTTTATAATTTGTATGTATTACCAATGACTAGTAGAATAATACACACAGAAAGTTGTAAAGTGGATTGGTAAAAAGTTTTAAGAAAAGAATGAAATACTTTAGCTTTTTGCCAATCATTTTCTACCAAATATGAGGACCTCTATTATTTGCTACAAAATAACTAATTATATTAGCATAAGGTAAACATGAATCAAGCATTATAGTACTATTCCATCTAACATGCATGTCTATTGCAAAGTTCTAGGAGACATATTTGTTTTATACAAGCGTCTTGAATTCAAATTTCTTTTATTACTACTAGTAATCCAAGCAAACAATCTCTAATTCTATTATATTTTCTTTAATTGTTTTCATACCACTTTTCACAATTAATTATAACATGGTATGCACAACGTTGGTGAAAAAACTTCAAATTGTTATATAAAGGATAATTACTTTGAAAATAATTTATAGCTTTACTATTAGAACTTGCATTATCTAAAGTTAAACTTATGACTTTACTAACAAAATTAATCTTCTAAAACTTCAACAATTTTATATAAATTTGTTCACCACATGATCAACATCCATTAATCTAAATCCTAATAAAGATTATTTAATTTACATTCATTTCAAAATATGACTAGTCACACAAATATAATCTTGTTTAGCTCTACCACTCAATATCTGAGTTAGAGCCACACTAACAGACAAGTATGTATTTTATTTTTTAATTCAATTTCTTTTTTAAACAATTTTATTATCATTTCTAGTTGCATTTTAGAATAACTTTTAATCATGAAAAATGAATTTTGAACAAATCTTTCAAATATTTATCTTCAGCCATATTAATAGGTTGATCAATTGCAGCAATATATAAAGCTAATTGTTCCCTATATACATCAGAATTATAACGTCAATTAGTACCCATATTAGTTATTTGAGTTTGATTGCTTTCTCTATTTCCATGTTGATTAATATGTTTATTAGCATGCCTTTTTAAAGTACTAGTACAATTACCTGAATCAGCTTTATAAATATTTCCACAGTATTTGCATCGCACTTTCTTGACTTGAACGCCATTTTCTGTCTTGTAAAACCTGTCAAAATGCGCCCAAACGTTTGATGTGTGTCTGTCTTCGCTTTCGACGACAGTTGATGATCCCGCCTTAGCTTGAGATGAAGTTGGACGAGCACGACGATTAAGAGGACGACTTCTAGAACCACTGGGAGCTGTTGGAATCGAGGGCATATTTTGAGGTGTATCGGATTCTGAGAATGGGAAAGAGGGATTATTTGAATCTCCTCCTGCATTTATGTTAGTAAAATCAGTGGGACTAGGACTAGGATATTAGTTTCCTTCATCATTGTAATTGATGGGAGAGAAATATCTATCCATTGTAGTTGAAAAAAAAAAATTGATATAGAAGAAATAAAAATTAAAGAAAGAGAATTAGAATATGGAATTTGGAATTTGGAATTTGAAAAATTGGAAATATGAATTAAAAATTGCAAAAACTAATAAAAATTAAAATACGAGCAAATTGATAACAAAGAGATTAAGAGAATAAATGAATAATTGATAGATTAGAGATTAGAGAATATGAAAGAATGAGAGAATTTGAGTTGTGAGAAAAATGTGAGAGTTTAGGGCCAATTTATAGAAGAAAAAAAAAGGAGAAAGAAAAATGACGAAAAAGACCCCTCCAACGGCTATATTTCAAGGGTAAAGGGGTAATTTGAAAAAAAAAATTTATTTTTTTTATTTTTTCCGCCAACCCGCCGGGTTGGCTGCTGTCAACCAGGCGGGTTGGCCGTTATTCCATAACAGTCAAGTCGCTGGGTTGACAACAGCCAACCCGCTGGGTTGATAACAGCCAACCCTGCGAGTTGGTGGGTCTCTTTTAAAAGAGACAAAACAACAACTCGCCAGGTTGCGGGTTGCCATTTTGCAACCCGGCCCATCCGGGGGTTGCTGCCTGGTTAGGGTCAAAGGTTCAACCCGCTTAGTTACGGGCCGAGTTAGGGTTGACCCGCCTAATCCGGCCCATTTGTTCCACCTCTACACACACATACATGAAACTTAAACATCAAAGAAAACGAGAACACCAAAGTTTTACCGTGGTTCACTTATTCCACTGGAATAAGCTACGTCCACGTTAAGCTCCAAGAATTTGGGGCTCGCTGCACCATAAGAATCAAGAACGTACAAGATTACAAGAGAGATCACTAATTTCCCCAAATCATTCACTCACAATAATCCCTCAAATCTGACTGTAACCCTAACCTTCAACTCACAATTACAAAGATTGTGACCCGATTATAATATTTGAGACTGCCTGAAGAACAAGCCCTAGCAGAGCAAATTAGACTGCAAAAGAGGAGTCGATTGAACTGTGCAATTCTGTCGATTAGTCTTGTTTTATAGATTGACTTGTGTGAGTGATGAGAACCGTCAGATCAGACTACTAAGCAATGGCTGAGATCAATTCTTGTAAGCCTCCAAAAACGATAGCGTGTAGGCAATCCAAATGACACCGTTTTTATGCTTTACTTAACATCATCTCTTATTCCAACTGCAATACCAAAGATCTCAGTCATGTCGAAATCCTCGTTCTTCATTTCATTGGGAAAGTTCCAATCAAAATGGTAAAGCAACCTCGCTAGTGGAAGCTCGACATTTGTCAGACCTAATGACATTCCAGTGCATATCCTCCTGCCAGCACCAAATGGGATGTATTAAAAATCAGTCCCCTTATAGTTAAAGAATGATTGAGGAACCTCTCTGGATTGAAGATTTCAGGTTCAATCCAATGACTTGTTTTCATGGGTATGTCAAATCCTTTAACCACACATCTTTGTCTACATTCTCTTGGAACTAAGAAAGGAGCAGGAGGACGTAATCTCAGAGTTTCTTTTCATGAACTAGCTTCAAGAATTTCATTTTATCAATATTGCCTTTTCTATTAAAGACTTCCCTCAGCTCAGCCTGTGCCTTCTCTAGCAGTCTCGTGTTTTTCATCAGTTCAGACATCACCCAATCAACAACTGTGGCTGCTGCCTCACCATCAGCACCAAATATGCCTGAAAAAATAATTTGTTTACATTTCTCAAAAATCAAACAAGTACAGAGATTATATTCTATTGCACACAATGTTATATAAGGACCAATTTCTGCTGACTTCATATCACTCATCTTAAACGTCTGGAGTTACAAGCCAAGTACTAAACAAAGTAAATGACAAACAAACATAATATTTCAAATGTTTGATTGCTGTTGGCATTGGATTTCAGTTCAGCTAGTGTTGAATGAAATTTTAAGAACGATCAAGAACATTGCAAAACAAGTAAGAATACTTACGAAGATCACTGCTTCTTTGAACTCTTAAAAGAACATCAACCAAATCTTCAGCTTCTTCACTCATGCCAATGTTTGATGTTTCCTGTCACGTCTTGTGTTCATTGATAATGTTTTCAATTATCCTATAAGCTTCTTGATGCAGCTTCTCCATTTGAGACTTAATTCCAGTGATTGATTAAAGAAATTCAATGGAAGGATACAGATCTGCAATATTAAAACCTCTGCCACTCTTGTAGTTTCACCAATAAGTGATACCAAATACTACATTCTCGGTAAGGTTAATTGGTGAGACTGCTTTTGGAGTAATCCAATTAACAAGATCAGACACCTCTTCCTCTCTTATTGATTGGAACGACATGACTCATTTCATAATAAAAAGCTCTGAAGTACAAATTTTTCGTACTTGTCTCCAGAAATCACCAAATGGTGAAAACACAATGCCAAATGAGTCATGAGCAAGGACTTTTGCTACAAAAATCTGAGGCCTTGATGCAAAAATTGCATCACGAGTTTTCATTACTTTTTTGGTGAATTCAGGCGAAGAAACAACAATAGTTGAAACTTCCCCTAGCTTCAGATGCATAAATGGTCCATATATCTTTGCCTAGTATCTTCTTCTGTGATAGGGTATATAGCCAACAAGCTGGTGCAAATTTCCGATGAAAGGTAATTTCCATGGCCCTGGAGGTAGATGTAAAGTTTTATCACTAGTTTCAGATCTCTTCCCTGTTCTCAGCACCATGAAGGGAGAGAAGAAAGGTGATAAGGATTGATAGAGTGGAGAAAGTGAGCTCCATGAGAAAAGTATAGATTAGAGAGGATTGGGTTCAGCTTTTCTGAATTAAGCATCCACAAATAAGATAGGTTTTATGATTTCCAGTAAGTTTAAAGCTTGACAGCAGATTTTCTTTTTGGTCACTTTCAAGATTATATAAAATTTCAAAACATTATTTTGTCCGTACTTCTAACTAGAAAACAGAGAAAAAAATCAGTGTTATCCTCCTCCTTTCAACAGCCACTGATTATTTATCTGAAACAATGAATAATTTTATAATAACAAAGGGCAAAATCAACATAATGTGGTCCATCTTTCCTGCAATTTGAACCCCATGGTCTTATTGTAGTTGTTCTGCAAATAAAATTTTATATATAATATAAATTTAAGCTGTGCATTCTCAAGATTAAGTACAAGATTTCTCCATTTGAAGTCAGATTCATAACATTTTGAGTCCATCAAGAAGTTATTTCTTCCAAGTCAAACTCTATTTTTTGAGTCAACAATTTCCAGATATACAAACAAAAAGAACTTGCATATTAATAGACCTGAAAGGCTTCCTGTACTCTGTAAAAATACAATGCTCACTGCAAAGCAATCATCTTGAAAATGACTTCTATTTGTAATTGCTGACAGATCAAAGTAAATTAACAGCTATTGCTTTCAATTGAGCCTATGCAAATGGCTATGGATGATAAGGAATTGGAATCAAGCAGAGATCATCTTTTCTTCTGACTGTCATACCGAAACACTCGGTCATGTCAAAATCATCATTCTTCATTCCTTTAGGGAGTTTCCAATCAAAATGATACAACAACATTGCAAGCGGAAGCTCCACGTTGGCCAGTCCAAAAGAGATTCCTGGGCACACCCTCCTACCGGAACCAAACGGGATGAACTCGAAATTTTTCCCCTTATAGTCAATAGAACAATCAAGAAACCTCTCTGGAATGAAGCTCTCAGGTTCAGTCCAATATTTTGGATCTCTTCCAATCGCCCACGCATTAACCATGAGTCTGGTTTTGATGGGTACGTCAAATCCATTAATCACACACGCTTCTCTACATTCCCTTGGAATTAACAAAGGAGCAGGAGGATGCAGCCTCAGAGTCTCTTTTATAACTAGCTTCAGGAATTTCATTTCTTCAATGCTTGCTTCGTCGATTTTCTTCCCTTTTCTTCTAAAGACTTCCCTCACCTCAGCTTGTGCCTTCTCCAGTATTTTTGTATTTTTCATCATTTCACACATCGCCCAATCTACAGTTGTGGCTGATGTCTCACTACCAGCACTAAAAATATCCTGAAAAGAAAATTTATTCACCAATCTGAGCCAAACCACATGCTATTCAAAAATTACTTGTATATTCTACTCGGCAATCAGGAGACAAAAATAAACACCAACTTAAGTTCATATATGAGAATTGAAAAAACATACCAAGATTACCGCTTTGATGTTCTCAGTAGTTAAGGGAAATTCAAGATCACCATGCTCTTGAACTTTCAAAAGAACATCAACCAGATCTTCATCTTCTTCACCAATTTTTAATGTTGCCTGACCCTTCTTGTGTTCATTTATAATGTTTTCAATTATCCTGTCAGTTTGTTTATGCATCTTCTCTAGTTTAGGCCTGATTCCACTCACAGATTCAAGAAATTTAATAGACGGAAACAGATCAGCAATGTTAAAACCTCCTGCAGCAACTGAGGCTTCTTTGATAATTGATATGAACAAGTCTTGATCTTTCCATTTGTTGCCAAAGGCAGCCCTGGAAGTGATACCATATGTTAGTGAGTGAACTTTTTCGGTAAGGTTGACTGGTGATCCTGCTTTTGAAGCAATCCAATCAACGAGAGTAGACACCTCCTCCTCTCTTATAAATCGGAAAGACAGGACTCGTTTTGTGCTTAAAAGCTCCAACGTGCAAATCTTTCGTAGCTGTCTCCAATAATCACCATATGGTGCAAAGGCAATATCAGTAGAACCATAAGACATGATATCTGGTGCTAGAATCCGAGGCCTTGATGCAAAGTTTACATCATGAGTTCTCATAACTTCTTTCGCGAATTCCGGAGAAGAGACAACAACCGCGGAAATTTCTCCAAGCTGTAGATGCATAAAGGGTCCATACTGCTTGGCCAAATCTCTCAGTCTATGATGCGGAAGAGAGCCAACAAGGTGGTGCAAACTTCCAATAAGAGGTAATTTCCATGGCCCTGGAGGCAAATGAAAAGTTCTGCCAAAAGTTTTGGATCTCTTCTTCAGGAACATGAAAACAAAGAAAAGAAAGGTCAGAAGCATTGAGAAGGTGGAGAATCCAAGCTCCATGATGAGAAAACTAAACTGAGGATTGGTTTTGAGAATTTTGAGTATTATTGGAACTTGATTTTTGTAACCTTATTTATGTCCTACTCTGAAGTAAGGATTAGCTTGAAACATCGACATTAAGTTTTGTTTTATATCCAATATTTTAATCTCTTGAAAGGATAGTTTTAGGAATTTGCACTCACCACCTTTCAGTGAATTGTAAAATCCTGAAAGCAGTATCTTTTTAACTTCACTTGCATGGTATCAGCCACCCGAATCTTCAGAAAGCCAGTCCCAGCTCTAGAATACAGACAAGAGAATTTATGAAAAGGACAGCCTCTGCCGACTAGTACTTTTTTTACACCACCCTAGCCACCGATCAGTTTCATTTAATTTACAAATATTGAGAGCCTTACAACTGATGGTCAAGTTCAGATCATACAAGTTATTACTGAACCTCCTTGGTATTAGGAGATTGCACCGCGAAAAACATACTTTCAAGATAAATAACATAAGAATAAAATCACACTACACACGGAGACATGATATTTACGTGGTTTGACATAACCCGTCTATATCCACGGATGAGAGAAATCCATTATAGTTTCATGAACACGATATACAAGAATACACAATACCATAAATCTGGTACAATTAACCAAGCGAAAACAAATTCTAGTTTCTAACCAGTACGTAGAGTGGAAGCGATCCTAGTTTCTAAGACACTCTTCTTATGGTATTTAATAACCTTTACATTAAATATTCTATGTTCTCATATTCTCTCATAAACTTGAATTAATTCTCACCCTATATTTATAAGTAGTAT
Organism: Pistacia vera; assembly: GCF_008641045.1. Taxonomy (NCBI): domain Eukaryota; kingdom Viridiplantae; phylum Streptophyta; class Magnoliopsida; order Sapindales; family Anacardiaceae; genus Pistacia; species Pistacia vera. The sequence goes on along the minus strand of NW_022195489.1, from coordinate 1,414,255 downwards.
ATGCGATATTCTTTTTTTAATAGGATTCCTATTGTAATTCCTAATAGGATTCCTAAATTATATTCATATTTATAATAGTATTCTTTATTAAATAGTTTTTTTAAATATATACAATTTCATATGAAACAAATAGAAAAGCGAACCATAAATATCCCAATACTTAGAAAGATTCAGGGAAGAAAAAGAAAATGTATAATGGTAACTTTGACGAGTATAATATGCCAAAATCCTTGGACCAAGTACTTGACAGTACTTACGAAACATAAATGCCTTGTCCTATGAATATATATTTGAGCGAGGTATTTGACGTTTTGTTATATATAATACTTTTAAATAGAAGAATTTGCAGATTGTAACACGTGGTAAGACGCCAACCACACTTGCCAGACTTGGGAAACTAGAAGCATATTAGGCTTCAGCTGCTTCAAGCGGTGCAAACAAATGCAGTGATGATAGTTATGCAGTGAGTTAGCATAACAACAAGGCTAACACTCAATTATACTTTTAGAATCGATAAGCAAGTTATAATCACAGAAAGTTAAATCATAAATTTTAAAGTAAAATCTAAATAATTATTTTATAATTTCCAAAAATGAATAAGATGTTTATATAAGGTGGTGACAGTCAACCCTAACAAGACTCCCAATAAATAAGGAAATAAAATCCAAATTAATTAAAAAAAGAAATCCTAAATAAAAATAGGAAAAAACGTTGGAAAACTTAAATGGCCCCGAGACACGCCAAAACAGTTTATTTTGAACCCAAAAACGACCTCCAACCGAGATACTAGGATGTCATATCATTGCACTCGAAACGAGTTTTCCGTTGATATATTATGGGCCCCGTAACTCCTCTTAGATCAAAAAATTATGGCTATTTCAAGTTGGTCTGCCTGTGTTTGGGCTTCTAACGCTCCACCCTTTCTAGGAATTCATCTGCTGGACTTTCTAAATCATATAGGTAAATGGAGTCAAGTAATAGCAAAAACAGGAAGAGATATTCTTTCCTGTCTTTGGTCTTTTTCTTATCAGATTTAAAACATAATCACCCTTAAAACATAAGAAATAGGAATCAGCCACAAATCATCTTTTCTTCGGACTGTCACACTAAAGGCCTCAGTCATGTCCAAATCATCATTCCTCATTCCATTGGGAAGTTTCCAGTCAAAATGATACAACAACATTGCGAGTGGAAGCTCAACATTTGCCATTCCATATGACATTCCTGGACAAATCCTCCTACCAGCCCCAAATGGGATGTATTCGAAATTTGTCCCCTTAAAGTCAATACAACAATCAAGAAACCTCTCCGGAGTAAAGCACTCAGGTTCACTCCAATATTCTGGATCTCTTCCAATCGCCCATGCATTAACAATGACTCTGGTTTTGATGGGTATGTCAAATCCATTAATCACACATCTCTCTCTACATTCTTCTGGTATTAACAAAGGAGCAGGAGGATGTAGTCTCAGAGTCTCTTTTATCACCTGCTTTAAGAATTTCATTTCCTCAATGCTAGTTTCATCGATCTTGCCTTTCCTATTAAAGACGTTCCTCACTTCAGCTTGTGCCTTCTCCAGCACTCTTGTATTTATTAGCATTTCAGACATTGCCCAATCTATAGTTGTGGCAGATGTTTCACCAGCAGCACCAAAAATGTCCTGAAATAAAACAGGGCATTGAGGTATGGAAAGTGATTTGGTTTGAATTTTACTTTTACCAATGGAATCATGAGAAAATTGCACAAGCAGGTAAGGTACTTACCAGGATAACTGCTTTGATGTTGTCGATAGTTGAGGGAAATTCAAGTTCGCCATGTTCTTGAACTTTCAAAAGAACATCAATCAGATCCTCAGCGTATTTTCTCAACAATTCTGTCAGCTTCTTTGTGCAACTTCTCTATTTTAGACTTGATGCCAGTAATTGATTGAAGCAATTCAATGGAAGGATACAGATCTGCAATATTGAAACCTGCCGCCAGTTGTGCGGTTTCATTGATTACTGATATGAGCAATTCCTGATCTTTGGATTTGTTGCCAAAGGCTGCCCTGGAATTGATGCCATATATTAATGAATAAACTTTATCCGTATGATTAATCAATTCTGATTCCGCATTTGAAGCAATCCAATTCATGAGACTGGACACCTCTTCCTCTCTTATCAATCGGAAAGACTGTACTCGTTTTGCTCTTAAAAGCTCCAACGTAAAAAAATTTCGTGGCTGCCTCCAATACTCATTATACGGTGAAAATACCATATCAGTAGAATCATAGGCCATGATTTTTGTTACCAGAATCTCAGACCTTGATGCAAAAGGTAACATCATGGGTTTTCATTACCTCTTTTGCATATTCCGGAGAAGAAATAATAACAGTGGAAACTTCGCCGAGCTGCAGGAGCATAAGGGGACCGTATTTCCTGGCCAAGTCTCTTTGTCTGTGATGGGCTGGTGCAAATTTCCAATTAGAGGTAATTTCAATGGCCCTGGAGGCAAATGTAAAGTTTTGTTACTGGTTTTGGATCTCTTCCCTATACTCAGCACCATGAAGAGAAAGAGAAAAAAGGTGAGAAGGATTGAGAAGGTGGACAATTCAAGGTCCATGAAAAAATTAGAGGTAGAGACTGTTAGATTTAGAGCTTTGTTGACCTTGATTTTAGTACTATTCAGAACTAATGATTAGCTGGAACCTGGAAGCATCTACCAGGATGGTTTTATTTACAATAATTACATTCTATGAAATAGTTGATGGAGTTTTTAATCATCACGTTTAGGATCATAACAAACTAATGGTAATATTTTAATTACATTTTGCAAATAAGCTGTACGAATCTCCAGATAGCTTGTCCCAACTCTGGGAAATAAAGAAAAAGCAGAGCACATGCAAAAGCTGCTAATTAACTGTCCTGGAAGCTGAAGAAATGAAGAAATAATTAATGAAGAGAAGACTAAGACCATGTATGGAAATTAAACACTGGTTAGTTGCTTCCATGTAGAAGCTTTGAACCTTTTTCAGATCCGTATTTTCTGGAAATTGAACACCAGAATAATGCTATAGTACTTCCACACTTATAAAAGTATGTTGATCATTCCAAATTAATTTCTAAATATGAATGCTTTGTTAGGAAGTTGATAAACCTAATTTACAGCATAAATTTGGAATAAGAGAACCAAGTGTGAAAACAATAATAATGAAATAACGGACACGAGATTTTTGTGGTAAAACCATCAATTGATTATGAGAGAAACATCCCCTAGGCAAAGACACACAATAACAAAGCAGGAAAGTAAGGAGGACACACAATTTACCCTGATTTGTTCTCAATATAGGAACTACTTCTAACATTCAAGATAGAGAAGATTTTATTGAGTCTTAGTAATCTGCAGAAATACAATAGTAGTGACGATAGTTCACTCTTTCTCTCCTCTCTCTCAATATTTTGTCACATTAGGTTTTTTCCTATCACAAAATGCATATAATAGTAAATCTTACCCCATTTTGACTACCCCGATCTAACTCGACCCAGGTCCAAATATTTGCAAAGCAATTTTAAACCCAATTACTAATTAGGCTTACCGTGAAGAGGGCATTGCCCCCTCATCCTGCCCACGAATGCATCGGCATAAGCCGATAATCTGTTAAGATCATGCAAAGTATGAACCATATCCAACACTCTCATAAGTGAGGAAAGACAATTTGTGGAAATACAAAAGAAAGGAAAGGCTGGTGTATTTTGTATGTGTTTGGGTGGTGGATGTTGTGATAGAATCGGAGAAATGAATCATGGTATGTATAGGAAACCCTCCAAATCAATAGTAAATTTACCACATTCACATTTCTAAGGTCAAAAATTACAACCGTTAAATGCCTCCACATACTTTTTGGTCATAGTCTCTTGTCACCCCTAAGTTACCTAGCCCACTGACTTTTCTACTCAAAATTAATTATCATCACTACTTGTTTTCAACCATCCAAATCTTGTGTCAAAGATTCTAAGCTAATTAATTATCATGCCCAAATCCTTTGTTCAACGATTGTAGGCCAAGTAATTACCAAGCATGCTTTTAAGGTCAACAAATGAGGCATTTGGTAGGCAGGATGACATTTAAAAATTCATTTTTCAAGATTGAGCCTATGCAACAGGCCATGGATGATGGTAATTTATTTATTATTACATCCATTCAGAAGCAGCTGGAGCAATTTTTATGATTCCCTAAATCACAGAGTTTTCTGAATAATTGAAAACCTTAGGAACATAGTATTATTTACCCTTTTTCTTCCAGCACGGTTATGCAGCTGTTGAAGGATGATAAGGAACAGGAATGATGTAAAGATCCTTTTTCCTTCTTACTGCTGAACCAAATTTCTCTGTCATATCCAAATCTTCAGGTTTCATTCATTTGGAAGTTTCCAATCAAAATGATATAATAACATTGCTAGGGGAAGCTCAGTGTCAGGAAGACCAAATGACATTCCTGGACACATTCCCCTACCAGGACCAAATATTTGTTCAAAATTAGTCCGCTTAAAGTCAACAGAACAATCCAGAAACCTCTCTAGACTAAAGCTCTCAGGTTCACTCAATATTTTGGATCTCTTCCATTAATCACACATCTCTCACCACATTCTCTTGGAATCAATAAAGGAACAGCAGAATGCAGTCTCAGAGTCTCTTTTATCACTAACTTTAAGAATTTCATTTCATCAATGCCGGCTTCATCGATTTTGCCTTTTCTATTAAACACTTCCCTCACCTCAGCTTGTGCCTTTTCCATCACTTTTTTATTTTTCATCATTTCAGCCGTCGCCAGTTTACAGTTATAGCAGATGTCTCACTACCAGCACCAAAAATTTCCTGAAGATAAGAGCAAAGTGACTCCAATTATACCACCAATGAAGAACAACCATGAACATAGTAATTAAAGAATTGAAAGTATTTACTTTAATTTCGAACCACAGGAGTATGATCTATAACCTTCTAGGAGGTTTTAGGAAATATCTCCTAGACTCTATTGAATAGAAGTCTATATTTCAAGTCTGAAACAAATGACTCAAGCCCTAAACACTTGTAAGATAATTTCTTTAACAGATAGGAGTATCTCATCTCATTACAGCTCAATCCAATATTATTATTGCAGTCAATCTCAATATGCAATTCTGCTTATGTTCCTGGCTATACTACCTTAAAAGAAATTAACTATTTTTAAGAGTAATCTATCGATATATGCACTACAGATTTTCTGGCCAAAGTCATCACAGTAGTATAAAGAAATTAAGGATGAAGTCAACCGAAACTGGATGCCAAATTACGGATGGAGGAATCATCTTGTCGGCCAGTCTTCACTGCGCTTGAGCCTAAGTTTTAATGCGCTAGAAAGAATATTGTAACAAAGTATAGAAAATACAATAGTCTCTTGTATCATCATGAACATGGATGATCAATAACTGGTCTTCGTGGGTAAGTGAGAATTTCAAGAATGCATTGACCAAATAAGTCGTTGCTCAAGTCACGAGATGATGCGCTGAGTGGAACCAGCAATTATTTTTCTCATATTAAGTTTTCCTATTGGCATAATAAATAATCCCTCTATTATCAAATCAATTAAAAATTATATGAAAAAGCATGATGATAAATATTGTATCATCTTTCATGACCCATTTTCCCTAAAATTGATTATCAGATAATTAGTGCTTTCACTTTCTATAACCAGTAGTTTTCCCATGTTCATGGATTATAGTGCTAAGCGGCACCGTGGATTACCACCAATTTAACACAAATGGAATAGCATAAATAACAACCACTGAGTGATCTGATGATGAAAGAGTAAAAGAGGTTCCATGAGCTCTTGAATTCAAGTCCCCCCAGACACTAATAAAGATGACTACTGGGGCTCTCACCCGATCGACAATTCTAGGGTTTAGGGGATTAGTTGAGGTGCACACAAGCTTGCTCAATAATCTCCGGTGATTAAAACAATAATTGGAGATAGTCAAGGTCTAATATTGGTGTTAACGCTTTGGGTATAACTACACCTTCAAAGAGCATCAAAATCCTGAAAGACTATTTTGTTTGCAAGGAGTTTTTATATATACATTTATTTCACATTCATTTCTCCTCAACAAAGATATTCGAATTATCTTTTCTTTCATTTCTGAGAAAGAAAAATATGTGGGGTTTGCCGTGGAAATATCTAGTCCTCTGCCTCCTCTTCTTATTTTTGCATCTACAAGCTATTTTCTCAGTTACTTCTAACTGTTCTTCTCCATCACCACAACTTTGCTCTTCTAACCAAAGTTTTGTGTTACTTCATTTCAAGAATGCCTTTTTAATTCACAACTCTGCCTCTATTCACTGCAGTAATTTTGATTCTTTTTCTAAAACAGAGTCTTGGAAGCTGGGTAGTGATTGCTGCTCCTGGGATGGGGTCACTTGTGATCGATTAACAGGTCATGTGATCGGTCTCGACCTTAGTTCTAGTCAGCTGATTGGCAAAATCCATGTCAACAGTAGCATCTTCCTTCTTCATCATATCCGGAGCCTCAATCTTGCTTGTTATGATTTCATGTTTTCCGAAATCTCTTCCAATTTTGCACAGTTCACAAAATTGATACATCTTAACCTTTCTTCATCTAATTTCTCTGGATTAGTTCCAAGTGAAATTTCTCACCTCTCCAAGCTGGGTTCACTTGATCTCTCTGACAATAATGCTGGTCACGGACTGGAAATTGGCCAACATTGTTTTAATAAGATCTTGCAAAACCTCACAGAAGTAAGATATCTTCTTCTTGACAATGTGAACATGTCTTCTGTTGTGCCCGGTTTCTTGGTGAATTTCTCTTCTTTGATATCTCTGAGTCTTAGTAATACTCAGCTGCGACACGAGTTCCCGAATGGTGTTTTCCGCCTTCCATTTCTTCAGCAGCTAAGTTTGTCTAGAAACGGAGGTCTCATAGGCAATTTACCAGAGTCTAACTGGAGCAGTCCCTTGAGGTTGTTAGATCAATCTTTAACAAAATTTTCAGGAATATTACCTGAAACAATCGGAGATCTTATACACTTGAATGTGTTAGATTTTCTTATTGCAAATTCACGGATTCAATTCCAAGATCATTTGGAACCTCACAGGTATCACCATTTTGGATTTGACATTCAACAATTTTACTGGCCAAGTCCTAATTGGTATCTAACCTCAGGAAGCTCACTCGTCTATCATTTGCACACAACAGTTTTTCCGGACAATTTCCAGATGTTTTGGGCAACCTCAGCAAAGTGATTGAAATATATCTCTTTGATAACAATTTTAGTGGTCAACTGCCATTATCAGCATTCAATCTCACTCAGGTTTCTCATTTACACTTTTCACACAATGAATTTGTGGGTCATCTTCCTTATCAAGTAAGTGGCCATTCATCTCTATCCATTCTCAAATTATCTAATAATTTTCTGATTGGAAGAGTGCCGTCTTGGTTGTTTATTTTGCCATCTTTGCAATATTTAGACCTTAGAAACAACAAGTTCACTGGTCCAATTCCGAATCCCATATTTCAACCTTTGAATCTTTCTTTACTTGATCTTTCATCAATAACCTCACTGGCATTGTTAGTCTGAACTTTTCAAAGTTCAAAAACCTGGAAGTTATGGATCTTTCAAATACAGTCTACTGTCACTAAGAACCCAAACCAACGTCAACTCTATGTTGCCCAGGCTCAAAGTTTTCGGATTCTCTTCCTGCAACATAACCGAATTCCCTGTTTCCTGAGAACCTCAACAGAATTGATGATTTTAGACCTTTCCTATAACAAAATTTCTGGTAGAATTTCCAACGGGAGACAGGGTCGTGGGTACAAATTGCAATATCTGGATCTTTCTCACAATTTGTTGACAATTTTCAGTATAGATCGGCAAAGATCTAAATTTCTTGATCTTCATTCCAACTTGCTTCAAGGACCCCTTTTGCTTCTACCACCTTCCAGGAAATGCTTCTCAGTTTCAAACAATAAATTGACAGGAGAGACCGCTTCATTGCCTTGTAGTTTGGGCACTATTGAGCATCTGAACTTGAGTAGGAGTCCACAATGTCTTGAAACCATGACAAGATCTTCCTACTGGATCTTACGATGAACAGTGCTTTGACAACTCTCAACTTAAATGCCAATCAGTTGGAGGGAACATTGCCACAATCTTTGGCTAAATGTAACAGCTTGGAAGTTCTAGACGTCGGAAATACAGGATTAATGATACATTTCCTTACTGGTTAGCCACTCTTCCAAAACTACAAGTTCTTATGTTGAGATCGAATAGTTTCACCGGTCATTCGCCATTTGAATACAAGATGTCCATTCCCAATGTTGCGAATACTTGATCTTCTCATAATAGATTCATTGGCAATTTGCCAACATCAATCTTAAAAATTTAAGGCTATGATGAACAGGGATATAGCAGTGGGGCAGCGCAATATATGGGCTCACATGGTCATATTATTCTACAGTTTTGACAGTGAAAGGAATTGATGTTGAAATGGTGAGAATCCTAACCATTTAACGATATGATTTGTCAAACAACCAATTCCAGGACGAATACCAGATATTGTTGGAAAGCTTAATTCACTCTTTTTTCTCAATTTTTCTCACAATTCCTAACCGGTCATATTCCATCATCATTTGGAAATTTAAGGAGCTTAAGCTTTAGATCTCTCTTCTAACAAGCTTGTAGGAGAAGTCCCTAGAGAATGACAAATTCACATTTCTTTCAATGTTAAATCTTTCAGACAACCAACTTGAGGGATCTATACCTCAAGGAAAGCATTTGATACATTTCAAAATGATTCTTATTTAGGAGGAAACTTGGGGTTGTGTGGATTCCATTGTCAAAAAATGTGTCATGAATGAAGTGCCTAAACCAATTTTGGTCTCGAAAGAACACAATGTCTTGAACAGGTTTGACTGGAAAATCAGTTTGATGGGATATGGATGTGGATTGGTGCTCGTTGGCCATGGGATTATTGTATTCTCAACAGGAAAACCACAGTGGTTTGTAAGGATGGTTGAAAGAGACCGACCCAAGAAAGCTAGGAGGCCAAACAGAAGATATGGATACAGAAGATAAGAAACTGGTAACTGAATTGCTGTCCAAGTTAATTTGGTGAGTGCTCCAATCTTCTTTATTAGAATAACTTCAAATGCATATATATTTTTTTTCCAACTAAGTTTGAGATATGTGGTACACTAACTTACATACTGAATTGTTAAACTCCCCTTCCTGTTCACTTTTCAGATTTACTTGTCGAGCTGAAATTCGCATCTGTCGGGTGATAGATCTGGCAATTCACAAACTGGTCATGTCAGTCATACATATAGCAATTCCATTTCATTGATCAGCATTATGCCAATTGGAATTCAAGTCATGGAAGCAGAAGATGCTTAATCTGTGAAATATTTAGACTTTCATATATATTTGTTATCCACAGAGATTGATTAATTAATGTTCAAAAAAAGGCTTTGATTAAGCTGAGTTTCTGTTTGTTTGTAGATTTTGAATTTTAATTTGAGATTAAGAAATAGTGCGGAAACTTAAATACCTTCATGCCAGTCTTTTGAATGCTAGATATGGATAACAGTGACCGTATATTATTCATGAAATAAATCCGAGCGGTTCAGGTGGGCAATGAGTTAATTTAATAGCTGTCTTGAATCTCTTGAAATCAAAGCAAGTGGGAACTCGGTTGTAACTGTTGGCATATATTTCCAAGCCACTTATCTTCTTTTTTCTAACGCCCCCAATCAGCTGCATTAACTACGGGGTCAAGTCTTTGTCGCAGAAGACCCAGACTTTCATCTTCTGAAATAACAAAAAGTCCTGCTATCTCAACCCAAACTAAACGGATAATCTTTCTGCGACTTTAGTCTTGACAGGTATTTGGCACCCGAAAATGTCACAGCTCTTCCTACATTTCTTGGAAGTAATAGAAGACCAGGAGGATGTAACTTACCCAACCGGCCCCAATAAAAGCAGGTCCCATGGTGGTCACCTCATGGAACATTTGCCCAAGAGAGGCGTTTACTTGACAAAAAGCATTCTATGACAAGTGAAACTAAATTATATTTCCAACTAAATATAGCGAATGTATACATCTTGAGTTGGGGCAGGATTATTGTAGTTTATGGCCCTACAATTACGTGTTGAAAACTCTTAGTTGACCGAAATAAGTCTTTGCCGTCAGGCTCCGAGAAAAAGACTACTGACTAAAAACAACGTGTTGTTTTTTATATATTTTTTCTTCTCAAATTAGAATTTTTTTTTTTGGTAAATCCTCCTTTTTATGACAGATTTTTTTTTGTTCTGTTGATTACAAAAACTTACATTACCGTATTAAAGAAGGTGATAGTCACTCACCATGTAGTAGGCAACAAGCTTATTGATAAAATGGATTTGAGTAGAACTCAACTCCAAAAACTAGTTCAAAGAGAGAGAGCCCTGTGTAGTAGGAACAATCTAGTTGATAAGTGGCGTGTAGGAGAGAGCCCACTTATGGCGATGTGGGACAAATTCAACTTTAACTACTTAGTTGGACCCCACTTGCATGTGTAAATAAATGCATAAAAGGAAGGAAGAAAATGCAGAGGATGTGTGTATATTATCTACATGTTCATATTCATTTTCCCATATCCAAAATTTGCTTTTGCTCTTCTTGGAAGAAAAAGAGTGGGGTTTATTATCCAGTCCTCTGCCTCTTCTTCTTGCTCTTCCATCTTCAAGTTATTTCTCATCCTCTTTTAACTCTTCTTCTCCATTACAGAAACTCTGCTCTCCTGAACAAAGCTCTGCCTTCTCCGTTTCAAGAAACTTTACCATTAATGAGTATTCAAGTTTTCTAAGACAGATTCCTGGAAAGAGGGTAGTGATTGCTGCACTTGGGATGGGGTTACTTGTGATAGGTTCACCGTCATGTGATTGGACTTGACTTAAGTTTCTGTGGACTTATTGGTCCTATCAACGACAGTAGCAGCCTCTTCAACCTGCACCATCTCCAGAAGCTAATCAGCTGACAATATTTTCGATCATCCACCATCTCACCCAAGTTTGGTCAGTTCACCAAATTGACACTCTGAACCTTCTTCATCAATTTCTATGGCCTAGTTCCAACCGAAATTTCACTTATCTAAGCTTGTTTTGCTTCACCTTTCTTCTGACTTTGATTATCTGAAACTGCGTCAACAAGGTTTTAAAAACCTCTTGCAAAACCTGACAGAACTAAGATATCTTCATCTGGAGAATGTCGACATGTCTTCTGTTGCAGTTGGTTCTTTTGTAAACCTGTCTTCTTCTTTGATATCTCTGAGTCTTCAGAGTAATTACATGCAAGGCAAGTTTCCAAATGATCTTTTCCGATTTCCATTTCTCCAACTGCTCAGATTGTCTGACAATCAAAACATAACGGTTAATTTGCCAAATTTCAACAGGAGCAATCCTCTTAAATTATTGGATCTCTCTTCCACAAACTTTTCAGGGAAATTACCCGACACAATCGGCAATCTGATGCACTTGAATCATTTGCGTCTAAGTGGATGCAATCGAAGGGTCAATTCCGCCGTCACTTGAAAAACTTACTGAAATCACTTTTTTGGATCTATCATTCAACAGTTTTACTGGTCAAATACCAACATCAATATCTAAACTTGGCCAACTCACTCATCTTTGTCTTCGAGACAACAAATTTCTGGGTCATTTCCACCGTCACTTGAAAACCTTACTGAAATCACTTTTTTGGATCTGTCATCCAACGGTTTTACTGGTCAAATACAACATGGATATCTAAACTTGGCAGCTCACTGAACTTCATCTTGGAGACAATAAATTTTCTGGGTCATTTCCTCCATCACTCGAAAACCTTACTGAAATCATCTATTTGGGTCTGTCATCCAACGGTTTAACTGGTCAAATACCAACATGGATATCTAAACTTGGCCAGCTCACTGAACTTCATCTTGGAGACAAATATTTCTGGGTCATTTCCTCCGTCACTCGAAAACCTTACTGAAATCATTTATTTGCGTCTGTCATCCAACGGTTTTACTGGTCAAATACCACATCAATATCTAAACTTGGCCAGCTCACTCATCTATCTTGGAGACAACAATTTTTTGGGTCAATTCCTCCGTCACTTGAAAACCTTACTAAAATCATTTTTTTGGATCTGTCATCCAACGGTTTTACTTGTCAAATACCAACATCAATATTAAACTTGGCCAGCTCAATTTTTTGGATTTGTCATCCAACAATTATATAGGAGTCATCCGCCCGTCATTTTGCAATTTGATCTATATTTTGTATATGACTTATCAAATAACATTTTAGTGGAAAAATTACCGTGTTTCGGAAACTTTAGTACGCGCCTCTATTTCCTGAATTTGGAGGTGAACAATTTCCATGGTAGCCTTGGATCTCTAACATTTCCAACTCCCAGTAGTTTGACGGCTCTTATGCTTAATGGCAATCAATTGGAGGGACCATTACCTCCATCTTTGATTAATTGTAACCTTTTGAAAATCCTATGTGGGGAATAAATGATTAATGATACCTTCCCCTACTCTCTAGAAGATCTTGAAAACCTTCGTGTTATTATTTTGAGATCTAATCGTTTCATGGTCCCATTACAATTCAGTGCAACATTCCTTCCCTGGTTTGAGAATACTCGACCTTTCCACAATCAATTTACTGGTCCTTTGCCAGTAAATTATTTTAACATTTTGTGGCTATGATGCCTTCGTCATGGATGATATTGAAGTCAGTATATGGAGTATCTTGATGGCAAATATATTCAGTAACTTTGTCAATCAAAGGAGTTGAAATGGAAATGGACAGGATTCTAACCATTCTCACAGCAATAGATTTGTCCGACAACCTGTTTGAAGGACCAATTCCAGAGGTGTTGGAAAGCTACAGTTACTCAAACTGCTCAACTTCTCTCACAATAGCTTAACTGGTGATATACCATCGTCATTGGCAAATTTGACACAACTTGAAGCATTAGATCTCTCTTACAACAAGCTCGTTGGAAAATTCCAATGCAATTGACAAGTCTAACATTTCTTTCAGTGCTAAACTTGTCATACAATCAGTTTGTGGGACTATACCTCAAGGAAAGCAATTTGATGCATTTCCAAACGATTCCTTTATTGGAAACTTGGGTTTGTGTGGATCACGTTGTCAAAAAAATGCAGCAATGATACGGCCAAGTCCATCAACCATCAATGGTCCTTGAAGAAAACAATGCTTCAAGCTGGTTTGATTGGAAAATTGCCTTGATGGGATACGGATGTGGATTGGTACTTGGCATATCTATTGGTTACATTGTGTTCTAACAGGTAACCACAATGGTTGTGAGATTGTATGAAAGAGAGGGTGGTCCGAAAAAGGTAGAAGTCTGAATGGGGAAGTAGAGGAAGAGAAATTAGCATCGAAAGTTGCTCTTCAATTTTGTAAGTGCTCTAATCCTCTTGTAGCTAAAAATTGGTTTTCTTCCTGACAGCTTATCATAATGAACACGGCTAGAAAAGAGTCCTTGAATTCATATTTAATCCAACAATTTTGAGATTATCACACTTTGTTTTTTTTCAGAGACTTGGAAGAGTTGATAACATGGAAGAGTAGTATTTGGGAGCTGGATAAGCTGCTATGTCTGTCTCTGAGTAATCTTCAATCTTCGTATTCTAAATTCCGTGTGAGATTGAGAATTAGAATTGCCATAACTATGTTGCAAGATATGTTAATTTCGAAGAATTCCAATTCAATAAAGTTCTTAATTTCCCTCTCTAGCCTTGGATCATTGAAAACTCAACTTATTTGTACTGCCTACTGCAAATTTCGGAAAATGGGTACTGGAATACCTTTCCCCCAGTATTGTTACTGTTAAAGATGTACTTAAATTCACATAGCATGTTTCAAGAGCCACAAGATGGAGTTTGTTTCCATGTTCAGTAGGTCTTTTAAAGGCCAGGGCTGTAGCGGAAACTTTCCAAGTCCTTGCATTCTAAGAAATCAGTTAATGAAGTATTGTTCATTTTGGGCCTACGCAGGCCCGTATGGTTCATTTTGGGTTTCACAACAAGTTTATCTAGCTTTGTTCCACAATTGGGACGACTGACTTCAAGTATTTTAATCATGAAGGTTGTTTCGTCAACCTTTCCTTTAATACAGAGGACTTTCCTCACTTGTACTAGTGCCTTTTCCATAACTTTTTTCATTTTTCAAGATTAAAACATTATGCCGCACAAGCAACGGAAGCCACTAATGGTTCATTACCCTACTGATTTAGTCGTCAATTTTGGAGAAAGGAAACATCTCAGCTGTCACTGTTAGGAGATCGGATAGCAAAAAAAAACATACACTTGAGATTAATAACATAGGAATAAAATCACACCACACAAAAAGATACAACTTTATGTGGTTCAGTATAACCAGTCTACATCCATACACATGATATACAAGAGTACACAATATCATAAACTCAATACATAATTAATAGAACAGAAACAATCTCAGTTTTTAAGACACTCTACCCATGATGTTTAATAACCCTTACATCAAATACTTTGTATTCTCATATTATCTCATAACTTTAAATTGGTTCTCACTTTTATATTTATAGGTAAGATATAAGATATTCCATTTGTAATAGAATTCATATTTAAATTCCTAATAAGATTTCTAAATTATACTCTTATTTATAATTGTATTCTTTATTGAATAGTTTTTCTAAAAACATATAATTTCACATGAGAACAAGCACGAAAGTTAGCCACAATATCCCAATAATAACACCCCAAACTTGACATACAGTAAATGTACCACTCCCTAACAATTCAACTTAGCCTTACAATTATTGATACTTAACAAAAAAACTCCCAGATAAAAAACTTATTAAGAACTGCAATTTTAAAAACCTTACAAATTATACCACTCCAAAACCTTAAAGTTTAAACACAAATGAAACTAAATCCAGCAAGAAATTAACCTAATATTGGCCGCAATTAAATCCCTATGGAGAGATATTACAGTACTGAATAAGGTCATAGCTCAATTGATATTACCTCCGCACCATTAAATTTTTTACTCTTATATTCCCTTATACATTATTTCTTATTACAACAAATTACACGCTTATATATCGGCTTGTGGCCAAATGGCAAGCCCTTTAGCCACTGGGTTAGCAATACTCAAAGGCTTTATATTCGAGTAAGAGGAGAGGCACCTATTACAATTGTGCAATTTTCTTGGTTCATTGGGCTTGTAAAGTGTTCCATAGCCTTGAGGATTAGGCGAGCTCGACCGGCAAGTGTACTCGGATACCTTAGTTATTAAAAAAAATAACAAATAAAATAAATAAAGTTACATCGCTTCTATCTCTTATTTATTGATATCTTCTAGACCACATTAAATATTTAGTACAAGCCACAACATGTAACTTCTGAAGCAAACTAATATGCAGATCTATAACAGCATATAATTTCTCCAATTAGCAAGGAGACACAGGATGATAAGGAACTGGAACTAATTCAAGGTCCTTTTTTCTTCGCACTGCGAGACCAAAACCCTCACTCATGTCAAGATCTTCTAGCTTTTCTCCACTGGGAAGTTTCCAATCAAAATGATATAGCAACTGGGCCAATGGAAGCTCCACATTGGCTACACCCATTGTTATGCCAGGACAAACTCTCCTTCCAGCTCCAAATGGGATGAATTCAAAATGAGCCCCCTTGTAATCAATTGAACTGTCTAGAAATCTCTCAGGATAGTACTACGAATTGTGTAAAATCTCCCTTCCTGTCACTTTTCAGATTTTACTGTCGAGCTGAAATTCGCATCTGTCCTGGGTGATGGATCTGGCAATTCAACAAACTGGTAGTCAGTCATACATATAGCAATTCCATTTCATTGATCAGCATTATGCCAATTGGAATTCAAGTCATGGAAGCAGAAGATGCTAATCTGTGAAATATTTAGACTTTCATATATATTTTGTTATCCATCAGAGATTGATTAATTAATGTTCAAAAAAAGGCTTTGATTAAGTGAGTTTCGTTGTGTTGTAGATTTTGAATTTTAATTTGAGATTAAGAAATAGTGCGGAAACTTAAATACCTCTATGGCCAGTCTTGAATGCTAGATATGGAATAACAGTGACCGTATATATATTCATGAAATAAATCCGAGCGGTTCAGGTGGGCAATGGGTTAATTTAATAGCTGTCTGAATCTCTTGAAATCAAAGCAAGTGGGAACTCGGTTGTAACTGTTGGCATATATTTCCAAGCCACTTTATTTCTTTTTCTAACGCCCCCAATCAGCTGCATTAACTACGGGGTCAGTCTTTGTCGCAGAAGACCAGACATCTTCATCTTCGATAATAACAAAAAGCTGCTATCTCAACCCAAACTCTAACAGGATAATCTTTCTGCGACTTTAGTCTTGACAGGTATTTGGCACGAAAATGTCACAGCGCCTCTTCCTACATTTCTTGGAAGGATTAGAAGACCGGAGGATGTATACCCAAACCGCCGCCCAATAAAAGCAGGTCCATGGTGGTCGACCTCATGGAACATTTTGCCCCAAGAGAGGCGTTTACTTGACAAAAAGCATTCTATGACAAGTGACAACTAAATTAATATTTCCAACTTAAATTAGCGAATGATTACCCACTCCTTGAGTTGGGGCAGGATTATTGTAGTTTTATGGCCCTACAATTACGTGTTGAAAACTCTTATGACCGAAATAAGTCTTTGCGAGGCTCAGAGAAAAAGACTACTGACTAAAACAACGTGTTGTTTTTTATATATTTTTTCTTCTCAATAGAATTTTTTTTTTTTGGTTAAATCCTCCTTTTTATGACAGATTTTTTTTTGTTTCTGTTGATTAAAATAACATTACATATCACGTATTAAAGAAAGGTGTAGTCACCTCAACATGATAGTAGGAACAAGTATTGAAAAGGTTGAGTAGAACTCAACTCCAAAAACTAGTTCAAAAGAGAAGAGCCTGTGTAGGGGAACAATCTAGTTGATAAAGTGGGCGTGTAGGAGAGAGCCACTTATGGCGATGTGGGATCAAATCAACTTTACACTTTAGTTGGACCCCACTTGACTGTGTAAAATAAGCAATATAAAAGGAAGGAAGAAAATGCAGAGGATGTGTGTATATTTAACTTCATGTTTTCATTTTCCCATATCCAAAATTTGCTTTTGCTCTTCTTGGAAAGAAAAAGATGTGGGGATATTTTGGCTATACAGTCCTCTGCCTCTTCTCTTGCTCTTCCATCTTCAAGTTATTTCTTCATCCTCTTTTAACTCTTCTTCTCCATTACAGAAACTGCTGCTCCCTGACAAGCCTGCCCTCTCCGTTTCAGAACACTTTACCATAATGAGTATTCAAGTTCTTCTAAGCAGATTCCTGAAGGAAAGAGGGTAGTGATTGCGTGCACTTGGGGGTGGGGTTTCTTGTGATAGGTCACCGGTCATGTGATTGGACTGACTAAGTTCTGTGGCTTATTGGTCCTATCAACGACAGTAGAGCCTCTTCAACCTGCACCATCCAGAGCTCAACTAGCTGACAATATTTCGATCCATCCCATCATCCACCAATCCCCAGTTTGGTCAGTTCCCAAATTGACACATCTGAACCTTTCTTCATCCAATTTCTATGGCCTGTTCCAACCGAAATCTTTCACTTATCTAAGCTTGTTTTGCTTCACCTTTCTCTGACTTTGATTATCTGAAACTGCGTCAAACAGGTTTTAAAAACCTCTTGCAAAACCTGCAGAACTAAGTATCTTATCTGGAGAATGTCGACTGTCTTCTGTTGCAGTTGGTTCTTTTGTAAACCTGTCTTCTTCTTTGATTCTGAGTCTTCAGAGTAATTACATGCAAGGCAAGTTTCCAAATGATCTTTTCGATTTCCATTTCCAACTGTCAGATTGTATCAATCAAAAACAACGCGGTTAATTTGCCAAATTTCAACAGGAGCAATCTCTTAAATTATTGGATCTCTCTCCACAAACTTTTCAGGGAAATTACCCGACAACATCGGCAATCTGATGACTGACATGATCATTTGCGTCTAGTGGATGCAAATTCGAGGGTCAATTCCGCCGTCACTTGAAAAACTTACTGAATCACTTTTTGGATCTACATTCAAACAGTTTTACTGGTCAAATACCAACATCAATATCTAAACTTGGCCAATCACCCATCATCTTGTCTTCGAGACAACAAATTTTCTGGGTCATTTCCACGTCACGAAAACCTTACTGAAATCTTTTTGGATTGTCATCCAACGGTTTAATGGTCAAATACCACATGGATATTAAACTTGGCCAGCTCAATGAACTCATCTTGGAGACAAAATTTCTGTTTTCATCCTCCCTCACTCGAAAACCTTACTGAATAATCTATTTGGGTCTGTCATCCAACGGTTTTACTGGTCAAATACCAACATGGATATCTAAACTTGGCCAGCTCACTGAACTTCATCTTGAGACAATAAATTTCTGGGTCATTTCCTGTCACTCGAAAACCTTACTGAAATCATTTATTTGCGTCTGTCATCCAACGGTTTTACTGGTCAAATACCAACATCAATATCTAAACTTGCAGCTCACTCATCTTTATCTTGGAGACAACAATTTTTTCGGGTCATCCTCCGTCACTTGAAAACCTTACTAAAATCATTTTTTGGATCGTCATCAACGGTTTTACTTGTCAAATACCAACATCATATTTAAACTTGGCCAGCTCATTTTTTGGATTTGTTCCACAAATTTAATAGGAGTCATCGCCCCATTTTGCAATTTGATCTATATTTGTATATTGACTTATCAAATAACAATTTTAGTGGAAAAATTCCACCGTGTTTCGGAACTTTAGTAAGCGCCTCATTTCTGAATTTGGAGGTGAACAATTTCCATGGAGTAGTTGGATCTCTAACATTTCCAACTCCCAGTAGTTGACGGCTCTATGCTTAATGGCAATCAATTGGAGGGACCATTACCTCCATCTTTGATTATGTAACCTTTTGAAAATCCTAGATGTGGGGAATAACATGATTAATGATACCTTCCTCACTCTCTAGAAGATTTGAAAAATTCGTGTTATATTTGAGATCTAATCGATTTCATGGTCCCATAACAATTCCAGTGCAACATTTCCTTCCCTGGTTTGGAGAATACTCGACCTTTCCCACAATCAATTTACGGTCCTGCCAGTAAATTATTTAACAATTTTGGGCTATGATGCCTTCGTCCATGGATGAATGATAGTCTGTATATGGAGTATCTTGTGGCAAATATTATTCAGTAACTTTGTCAATCAAAGGAGTTGAAATGGAAATGGACAGGATTCTAACCATCTCACAGCAATAGATTTGCCGACAACCTTTGAAGGACCAATTCCAGAGGGGATTGGAAAGCTACAGTTACTCAAACTGCTCATTCTTCACAATAGCTTAACGGTGATACCATCGTCATTGGCAAATTTGACACAACTTGAAGCATTAGATCTCTCTTACAACAAGCTCGTTGGAAATATTCCAATGCAATTGAAAAGTCTAACATTTCTTTCAGTGCTAACTTGTCATACAATCAGTTTGTGGGACCTATACCTCAAGGAAAGCAATTTGATGATTTCCAAACGATTCCTTTATTGGAAACTTGGGTTGTGTGGATCAACGTTGTCAAAAAAAGCAGCAATGATACGGCACCAAGCCATCACCATCATGGTCCTTGAAGAGAAAACAATGCTTCAAGCTGGTTTGATGGAAAATTGCCTTGATGGGATACGGAGTGGATTGGTACTTGGCATATTAGGTGTACATGTGTTCTCAACAGGTAAACCACAAGGTTGTGAGATGATTGAGAGATTGAAGTAGGTGGTCCGAAAAGGTGAGAAGTCGAATAGGGAAGTAGAGGAAGAAGAAATTAGCATCTGAAAGTTGCTCTTCAATTTTGTAAGTGCTCTAATCCCTCGTAGCTATAAATTGGTTTTCTTCCTGACAGCTTTATCATAATGAACAGGCTAGAAAAGAGTCCTTGAATTCATATTTAATCCAACAATTTTTGAGATATCACACTTTGTTTTCTTCTCAGACGACTTGGAAGAGTTGATAACATGGAAGAGTTAGTTTGGGAGCTGGAAAGCTGTATAGTCTGTCTCTGAGTAATCTTCAATCTTGTATTTAAATTTCCGTGTGAGATTGAGAATTAGAATTGCCATAACTATAGTATGCAAGATATGTTAATTTCGAAGAATTCCAATTCAATAAAGTTCTAATGTTCCCTCTCAGCTGGATCATTGAAAAATCAACTATTTGTACTGCCTACTGACAATTTCGGAAAATGGGTACTGGAATACCTTTCCCCAAGTATTGTTACTGTTTAAAGTGTACTTTATAATTCACATAGCATGTTTCAAGAGCCAACAAGATGGAGTTTGTTTCCAGTGTTCAGTAGGTCTTTTAAAGGCCAGGGCTGTAGCGGAACTTTCCAAGTCCTTGCATTCTAAGAAGAACAGTTTATGAAGATATTGTTCATTTGGGCCTACGCAGGCCCGATGGTTTCATTTTGGGTTTCATCCAAAAAGTTTATCTAGCTTTGTTCCACCAATGGGGAATCAGCAGCTAAGTTTGTCTAGAAACGGAGGTCTCATAGGCAATTTACCAGAGTCTAACTGGAGCAGTCCCTTGAGGTTGTTAGATCAATCTTTAACAAAATTTTCAGGAATATTACCTGAAACAATCGGAGATCTTATACACTTGAATGTGTTAGATCTTTCTTATTGCAAATTCACGGATTCAATTCCAAGATCACTTTGGAACCTCACAGGTATCACCATTTTGGATTTGACATTCAACAATTTTACTGGCCAAGTCCCTACATTGGTATCTAACCTCAGGAAGCTCACTCGTCTATCATTTGCACACAACAGTTTTTCCGGACAATTTCCAGATGTTTTGGGCAACCTCAGCAAAGTGATTGAAATATATCTCTTTGATAACAATTTTAGTGGTCAACTGCCATTATCAGCATTCAATCTCACTCAGGTTTCTCATTTACACTTTTCACACAATGAATTTGTGGGTCATCTTCCTTATCAAGTAAGTGGCCATTCATCTCTATCCATTCTCAAATTATCTAATAATTTTCTGATTGGAAGAGTGCCGTCTTGGTTGTTTATTTTGCCATCTTTGCAATATTTAGACCTTAGAAACAACAAGTTCACTGGTCCAATTCCGAATCCCATATTTCAACCTTTGAATCTTTCTTTACTTGATCTTTCATCAAATAACCTCACTGGCATTGTTAGGTCTGAATTCTTTTCAAAGTTCAAAAACCTGGAAGTTATGGATCTTTCAAATAACAGTCTACTGTCACTAAGAACCCAAACCAACGTCAACTCTATGTTGCCCAGGCTCAAAGTTTTCGGATTCTCTTCCTGCAACATAACCGAATTCCCTGTTTTCCTGAGAACCTCAACAGAATTGATGATTTTAGACCTTTCCTATAACAAAATTTCTGGTAGAATTTCCCAACGGGAGACAGGGTCGTGGTACAAATTGCAATATCTGGATCTTTCTCACAATTTGTTGACAAATTTTCAGTATAGATCGGCAAAGCATCTAAAATTTCTTGATCTTCATTCCAACTTGCTTCAAGGACCCCTTTTGCTTCTACCACCTTCCAGGAAATGCTTCTCAGTTTCAAACAATAAATTGACAGGAGAGACCGCTTCATTGCCTTGTAGTTTGGGCACTATTGAGCATCTGAACTTGAGTAGGAGTCCACAATGTCTTGGAAACCATGACAAGATCTTCCTACTGGATCTTACGATGAACAGTGCTTTGACAACTCTCAACTTAAATGCCAATCAGTTGGAGGGAACATTGCCACAATCTTTGGCTAAATGTAACAGCTTGGAAGTTCTAGACGTCGGAAATAACAGGATTAATGATACATTTCCTTACTGGTTAGCCACTCTTCCAAAACTACAAGTTCTTATGTTGAGATCGAATAGTTTTCACGGTCCCATTCGCAATTTGAATACAAGATGTCCATTCCCAATGTTGCGAATACTTGATCTTTCTCATAATAGATTCATTGGCAATTTGCCAACATCATATCTTAAAAAATTTAAGGCTATGATGAACAGGGATAATAGCAGTGGGGCAGCGCAATACATGGGCTCACATGGTCAATATTATTCTACAGTTTTGACAGTGAAAGGAATTGATGTTGAAATGGTGAGAATCCTAACCATTTTAACGATTATTGATTTGTCAAACAACCAATTCCAGGGACGAATACCAGATATTGTTGGAAAGCTTAATTCACTCTTTTTTCTCAATTTTTCTCACAATTCCTTAACCGGTCATATTCCATCATCATTTGGAAATTTGTTGGAGCTTGAAGCTTTAGATCTCTCTTCTAACAAGCTTGTAGGAGAGATCCCTAGAGAATTGACAAATCTCACATTTCTTTCAATGTTAAATCTTTCAGACAACCAACTTGAGGGATCTATACCTCAAGGAAAGCAATTTGATACATTTCAAAATGATTCTTATTTAGGAGGAAACTTGGGGTTGTGTGGATTACCATTGTCAAAAAAATGTGTCATGAATGAAGTGCCTAAACCAATTTTGGTCTCGAAAGAACACAATGTCTTGAACAGGTTTGACTGGAAAATCAGTTTGATGGGATATGGATGTGGATTGGTGCTCGGCTTGTCTATGGGATATATTGTATTCTCAACAGGAAAACCACAGTGGTTTGTAAGGATGGTTGAAAGAGACCGACCCAAGAAAGCTAGGAGGCCAAACAGAAGATATGGATACAGAAGATAAAGAAACTGGTAACTGAATTGCTTGTCCAAGTTAATTTGGTGAGTGCTCCAATCTTCTTTATATAGAATAACTTCAAATGCATATATATTTTTTTTCCAACTAAGTTTGAGATATGATGGTACACATAACTTACATACTGAATTGTTAAACTCCCCTTCCTGTTCACTTTTCAGATTTTACTTGTCGAGCTGAAATTCGCATCTGTCCTGGGTGATAGGATCTGGCAATTCACAAACTGGTCATGTCAGTCATACATATAGCAATTCCATTTCATTGATCAGCATTATGCCAATTGGAATTCAAGTCATGGAAGCAGAAGATGCTTAATCTGTGAAATATTTAGACTTTCATATATATTTTGTTATCCCATCAGAGATTGATTAATTAATGTTCAAAAAAAGGCTTTGATTAAGCTGAGTTTCTGTTTGTTTGTAGATTTTGAATTTTAATTTGAGATTAAGAAATAGTGCGGAAACTTAAATACCTTCATGGCCAGTCTTTTGAATGCTAGATATGGAATA
Source organism: Pistacia vera (assembly GCF_008641045.1). Taxonomy (NCBI): domain Eukaryota; kingdom Viridiplantae; phylum Streptophyta; class Magnoliopsida; order Sapindales; family Anacardiaceae; genus Pistacia; species Pistacia vera. The sequence goes on along the minus strand of NW_022195489.1, from coordinate 1,390,852 downwards.
ACAGTGACCGTATATATATTCATGAAATAAATCCGAGCGGTTCAGGTGGGCAATGGGTTAATTTAATAGCTGTCTTGAATCTCTTGAAATCAAAGCAAGTGGGAACTCGGTTGTAACTGTTGGCATATATTTCCAAGTTACTTAATCTTCTTTTTTCTAACGCCCCCAATCAGCTGCATTAACTACGGGGTCAAGTCTTTGTCGCAGAAGACCCAGACTTTCATCTTCTGATAATAACAAAAAGTCCTGCTATCTCAACCCAAACTAAACGGATAATCTTTCTGCGACTTTAGTCTTGACAGGTATTTTGCACCCGAAAATGTCACAGCTCTTCCTACATTTTCTTGGAAGTAATAGAAGACCAGGAGGATGTAACTTACCCAACCCGGCCCCAATAAAAGCAGGTCCCATGGTGGTCGACCTCATGGAACATTTTGCCCCAAGAGAGGCGTTTACTTGACAAAAAGCATTCTATGACAAGTGACAACTAAATTAATATTTCCAACTTAAATATAGCGAATGTATACCCACTCCTTGAGTTGGGGCAGGATTATTGTAGTTTTATGGCCCTACAATTACGTGTTGAAAACTCTTAGTTGACCGAAATAAGTCTTTGCCGTCAGGCTCAGAGAAAAAGACTACTGACTAAAAACAACGTGTTGTTTTTTATATATTTTTTCTTCTCAAATTAGAATTTTTTTTTTTTTGGTTAAATCCTCCTTTTTATGACAGATTTTTTTTTGTTCTGTTGATTACAAATAACTTACATTACCGTATTAAAGAAAGGTGATAGTCACTCACCATGTAGTAGGCAACAAGCTTATTGATAAAATGGATTTGAGTAGAACTCAACTCCAAAAACTAGTTCAAAAGAGAAGAGAGCCCTGTGTAGTAGGGAACAATCTAGTTGATAAAGTGGGCGTGTAGGAGAGAGCCCACTTATGGCGATGTGGGATAAATTCAACTTTAACTACTTTAGTTGGACCCCACTTGCATGTGTAAAATAAATGCATAAAAGGAAGGAAGAAAATGCAGAGGATGTGTGTATATATATCTACATGTTCATATTCATTTTCCCATATCCAAAATTTGCTTTTGCTCTTCTTGGAAAGAAAAAGATGTGGGGATTATTTTGGCATTATCTAGTCCTCTGCCTCTTCTTCTTGCTCTTCCATCTTCAAGTTATTTCTTCATCCTCTTTTAACTCTTCTTCTCCATTACAGAAACTCTGCTCTCCTGAACAAAGCTCTGCCCTTCTCCGTTTCAAGAACACTTTTACCATTAATGAGTATTCAAGTTCTTCTAAGACAGATTCCTGGAAAGAGGGTAGTGATTGCTGCACTTGGGATGGGGTTACTTGTGATAGGTTCACCGGTCATGTGATTGGACTTGACTTAAGTTCTTGTGGACTTATTGGTCCTATCAACGACAGTAGCAGCCTCTTCAACCTGCACCATCTCCAGAAGCTCAATCTAGCTGACAATATTTTCGATCCATCCACCATCTCACCCAAGTTTGGTCAGTTCACCAAATTGACACATCTTAACCTTTCTTCATCCAATTTCTATGGCCTAGTTCCAACCGAAATCTTTCACTTATCTAAGCTTGTTTTGCTTCACCTTTCTTCTGACTTTGATTATCTGAAACTGCGTCAACAAGGTTTTAAAAACCTCTTGCAAAACCTGACAGAACTAAGATATCTTCATCTGGAGAATGTCGACATGTCTTCTGTTGCAGTTGGTTCTTTTGTAAACCTGTCTTCTTCTTTGATATCTCTGAGTCTTCAGAGTAATTACATGCAAGGCAAGTTTCCAAATGATCTTTTCCGATTTCCATTTCTCCAACTGCTCAGATTGTCTGACAATCAAAACATAACGGTTAATTTGCCAAATTTCAACAGGAGCAATCCTCTTAAATTATTGGATCTCTCTTCCACAAACTTTTCAGGGAAATTACCCGACACAATCGGCAATCTGATGCACTTGAATCATTTGCGTCTAAGTGGATGCAAATTCCGAAGGGTCAATTCCGCCGTCACTTGAAAACTTACTGAAATCACTTTTTTGGATCTATCATTCAACAGTTTTACTGGTCAAATACCAACATCAATCTAAACTTGGCCACCTCACTCACTTGTCTTCGAGACAACAAATTTTCTGGGTCATTTCCACCGTCACTTGAAACCTTACTGAAATCACTTTTTTGGATCTGTCATCCAACGGTTTTACTGGTCAAATACCAACATGGATATCTAAACTTGGCCAGCTCACTGACTTCATCTTGGAGACAATAAATTTTCTGGGTCATTTCCTCCATCACTCGAAAACCTTACTGATCATCTATTTGGGTCTGTCATCCAACGGTTTACTGGTCAAATACCAACATGGATATCTAAACTTGGCCAGCTCACTGAACTTCATCTTGGAGACAATAAATTTTCTGGGTCATTTCCTCCGTCACTCGAAAACCTTACTGAAATCATTATTTGCGTCTGTCATCCAACGGTTTTACTGGTCAAATACCAACATCAATATCTAAACTTGGCCAGCTCACTCATCTTTATCTTGGAGACAACAATTTTTCTGGGTCAATTCCTCCGTCACTTGAAAACCTTACTAAAATCATTTTTTGGATCTGTCATCCAACGGTTTTACTTGTCAAATACCAACATCAATATTTAAACTTGGCCAGCTCAATTTTTTGGATTTGTCATCCAACAATTTAATAGGAGTCATCCGCCCTTCATTTTGCAATTTGATCTATATTTGTATATGACTTATCAATAACAATTTAGTGGAAAAATTCCACGTGTTTCGGAAACTTTAGTACGCGCCTCTATTTCCTGAATTTGGAGGTGAACAATTTCCATGGTAGCCTGGATCTCTAAACTTCCAACTCCCAGTAGTTTGACGGCTCTTATGCTTAATGGCAATCATTGGAGGGACCATTACCCATCTTTGATTAATGTAACCTTTTGAAAATCCTAGATGTGGGGAATAACATGATTAATGATACCTTCCCCACTCTCTAGAAATCTTAAAACCTTCGTGTATTATTTTGAGATCTAATCGATTTCATGGTCCCATTACAATTCCAGTGCAACATTTCCCTTCCCTGGTTTGAGAATACTCGACCTTTCCCACATCAATTTACTGGTCCTTTGCCAGTAAATTATTTTAACATTTTGTGGCTATGATGCCTTCGTCCATGGATGATATTGAAGTCATGTATATGGAGTATCTTGATGGCAAATATTTCAGTAACTTTGTCATCAAAGGAGTTGAAATGGAAATGGACAGGATTCTAACCATTCTCACAGCAATAGATTTGTCCGACAACCTGTTTGAAGGACAATTCCAGAGTGATGTTGGAAAGCTACAGTTACTCAACTGCTCAACTTCTCTCACAATAGCTAACTGGTGATATACCATCGCATTGGCAAATTTGACACAACTTGAGCATTAGATCTCTCTTACACAAGCTCGTTGGAAATATTCCAATGCAATTGACAAGTCTAACATTTCTTTCAGTGCTAAACTTGTCATACAATCAGTTTGTGGGACCTATACCTCAAGGAAAGCAATTTGATGCATTTCCAACATTCCTTTATTGGAAACTTGGGTTTGTGTGGATCAACGTTGTCAAAAAAATGCAGCAATGAACGGCACCAAGTCCATCACCATCAATGGTCCTTGAAGAAAACAATGCTTCAAGCTGGTTTGTGGAAAATTGCCTTATGGGATACGGATGGGATTGGTACTTGGCATATCTATTGGTACATTGTGTTCTCAACAGGTAAACCACAATGGTTTGTGAGATTGATTGAAAGAGAGGTGGTCCAAAAGGTGAGAAGTCTGAATAGGGGAAGTAGAGGAAGAAGAAATTAGCATCTGAAAGTTGCTCTTCAATTTTGTAAGTGCTCTAATCTCTTGTAGCTATAATTGTGTTTTCTTCTTCCTGACAGCTTTCATAATGAACACGCTAGAAAAGAGTCCTTGAATTCATATTTAATCCAACAATTTTGGAGATTATCACACTTTGTTTTTCTTCTCAGACGACTTGGAAGAGTTGTAACATGGAAGAGTAGTATTTGGGAGCTGGATAAGCTGCTATAGTCTGTCTCTGAGTAATCTTCAATCTTCTGTATTCTAAATTTCCGTGTGAGATTGAGAATTAGAATTGCCATAACTATGTATGCAAGATATGTTAATTTCGAAGAATTCCAATTCAATAAAGTTCTTAATGTTCCCTCTCTAGCCTTGGATCATTGAAAACTCAACTTATTGTATGCCTACTGCAAATTTCGGAAAATGGGTACTGGAATACCTTTCCCCCAAGTATTGTTACTGTTTAAAGATGTCTTTAAATTCACATAGCATGTTTCAAGAGCCACAAGATGGAGTTTGTTTTCCAGGTGTCAGTAGGTCTTTTAAAGGCCAGGGCTGTAGCGGAACTTTCCAAGTCCTGTGCATTCTAAGAAATCAGTTATATGAAGATATTGTTCATTTTGGGCCTACGCAGGCCCGTTGGTTTCATTTTGGGTTTCATCCAACAAGTTTATCTAGCTTTGTTCCACAATTGACGACTGACTTCAAGTATTTTATCATGAAGGTTGTTTCGTCAACCTTTCCTTTAATACAGAGGACTTTCCTCACTTGTACTAGTGCCTTTTCCATAACTTTTTTCATTTTTCAAGATTAAACATTATGCCGCACAAGCAACGGAAGCCACTAATGGTTCATTACCCTACTATTCAGTCGTCATTTTGAAGGAAGGAACATCTCAGCTGTCACTGTTAGGAGATCGATAGCAAAAAAAAACATACACTTGAGATTAATACATAGGAATAAAATCACACACACACAAAAAGATACAACTTTATGTGGTTCAGTATAACCAGTCTACATCCATACACATGAATTACAAGAGTCACAAATATCATAAACTCATACATAATTAATAGAACAGAAACAATCTCAGTTTTTAAGACACTCTACCCATGATGTTTAATAACCCTTACTCAAATACTTTGTATTCTCATATTATCTCATAACTTTAAATTGGTTCTCACTTTTATATTATAGGTAAGATATAAGATATTCCATTTGTAATAGAATTCATATTTAAATTCTAATATTTCTAAATTATACTCTTATTTTAATTGTATCTTTATTGAATAGTTTTCTAAAAACATATAATTTCACATGAGAACAAGCACGAAAGTTAGCCACAATATCCCAATAATAACACCCAACTTGACATACAGTAAATGTACCACCCCTAACTTCAACTTAGCCTACAATTATTGATACTTAACAAAAAAACTCCCAGATAAAAAACTTATTAAGAACTGCAATTTTAAAACCTTACAAATTATACCACTCCAAAACCTTAAAGTTTAAACACAAATGAACTAAATCCAGCAAGAAATTAACCTAATTTGGCCGCAATTAAGTCCCTACGGAGAATATTACAGTACTGAATAAGGTCATAGCTCAATTGATATTACCTCCGCACCATTAAATTGTTTACTCTTATATTCCCTTATACATTATTTCTTATTACACAAATTACACGCTTTATATCGGCTTGTGGCCAAATGGCAAGCCCTTTAGCCACTGGGTTAGCAATCTCAAGCTTTATATTCGAGTAGGAGAGGCACCTATTACAATTGTGCAATTTTCTTGGTTCATTGGCTTGTAAATTGTTCCATAGCCTTGAGGATTAGGCGAGCTCGACCGCAAGTGTACTCGGATACCTTAGTTATTAAAAAAATAACAAATAAAATAAATAAGTTACATCGCTTCTATCTCTTATTTATTGATATCTTCTAGACCACATTAAATATTTAGTACAAGCCACAACATGTACTGCTGAAGCAAACTATATGCAGATCTATAACAGCATATAATTTCTCCAATTAGCAGGAGACACAGGATGATAAGGAACTGGAACTAATTCAAGGTCCTTTTTTCTTCGCACTGCGAGACCAAAACCCTCACTCATGTCAAGATCTTCTAGCTTTTCTCCACTGGGAAGTTTCCAACCAAAATATATAGCAACTGGCCAATGGAAGCTCCACATTGGCTACACCCATTGTTATGCCAGACAAACTCTCCTTCCAGCTCCAAATGGGATGAATTCAAAATGAGCCCCCTTGTAATCAATTGAACTGTCTAGAAATCTCTCAGGATAGTACTTCCAGCTTGGCTCCAATGATTGGTATCCCTCCCTATTGCCCTGCATTTACCAAAACTTTAGTCTTGACAGGTATTTCGTATCCGAAATCTCACATCTTCCTACATTCCCTTGGAAGTAGCAACGGAGCAGCGGGGTGTAATCTCATAGATTCTTGATTGCTGCCTTCAAATAATTCAATCATGAAGCCCTTCTTCATCAACTTTCCTTTCATACGGAACACATTCCTCACCTCTGCTTGTGCTTCTCCATGGCTCTTGGATTTTTTAGCAATTCTGACATTGCCCATTCTACAGTTGTAGAAGATGTATCACTCCCAGCAGTAAACGTCCTAAAATAGCAGAGTAGATATTTTAGCAAAGATTTACTAAATATCAGTTTGAACTTAAGCTGAATCTGATACGAATAAAAGATAATTAAACATACTAACCACGATGACTGCTTTGATGTTGTCATTACTTAAGGTGAATCATGGTCTCCATTATTCTGCAAGTTCAAAAGAACGTCTAAGAAATCTTTATGATCATCATCCCCTTCACGCTCTATTTGTCTTCCTTGTTGCCCTTCTACTTTTATGCTCACGATAATGGCGTCAAACAATCTATCAACTCTGTCATGAATCTCCTTAATTTTACTCTTTACCCCACTGATTGAGTCAATAAATTCGAAGGAAGGAAACACATCAGCCGCAGTGAAACCTCCTGCCAGATCTATACCTTCTTGAATGCACATAAGAATGCCTCTTGATCTTTCATTTTTCCTCCAAACGCCGCTCTCGTCGTGATTCCAAACGTCATCGAAAAGATTTCTCTGCTAAGATTAATCGTTCCTCCGCCCTTGAAGAAATCCTCGAACAGATTGGACACCTCCTCTTCCGGATTGATCTGAAAGATGCACAGATTTTGGAGTTAAAAGTTGACTAATGCAATCTTTCGCAACTGCTTCCAGTAGTACCCATATGGTGCAAACACAATGTCTGTGCAACCATGCTATAATATTTGCAACAAGAACAGCAGGCCTTTGAGCGAAGTTAACACATGAGTTTTCTCACTTCTCGAGCGGCTTCAGGCGAAGAAATGATAACAGTTGGAATTGGCCGAGTTTGAGTACATAACAGGACCATATTTATTTGCCAAATCTCTTAGCTTGCGATGAGGCAAAACGCCAATGAAATGGAGCATGTTTCCGATAAGTGGCAGCCTCCATGGCCCTGGTGGTAACCTTAAACTTGATTTCTTGGTTAAGGAACCCTAATGCAATGAAGGTGAGAGACGAAGATGGTAAATAGGATAGAAAATAGGGGTTTTGAAGCTCCATGATAGTTGGGAGATGGGATCAATGTAGAGAGATGAGTGGTTAATTTCTCTACTTAATTTATGTTGGATCCAACAATTGGATTACAATCTTTTTTATATGATTTATTTGTATTTTTTATGATATTTTTTTTATAACATAGGGATGGTTTTTCAAATAGAATTTAATTTATGAATAATTGAAAAGGTTTGACTATGAACTTAGACAACAATAACTTATGAAACAAACACATTTTACATGATTATAACAGTAACTTATGAAGCAAACACATTCTACATAATTTACAGCAATAACTTAACAGGCATCAAAAAAAATTTGTTCAACTGGTACTTAACAGAACATTCCAAAGATTTTTGTTGTTCAATATCTTACCGAATTGTAAATAATTTGCGAGGGACTACTACCACCAACTACCCAAAAACTAACATATTAGGTAATGTTATACTCACCCACCCTCATGTCGATCAATCGTGACTTAGACTTTGATAGTTTTCTCCCCTGAAACTTAGACAAAAAAAAAAAAAAAAAAAAAAAAACTAATTGATTTGAAATTTAGTTTTTGACTTATTTAATCCATTAACTATGTGGTTCACAATGTGCGAGGGATTATTGATTTCATATATAACTAATCTAGATGATAAATCTCATGTGTTGAACTTTTATTTTAAATTATTGATAATACTTGTTGAAGCCAAAAATATGACTACTACTAGCGTAAAAATTTGTTTCATTACAAAATGAAGAGAATACAGGAGACACGTAGTTAACTATATTGAACAAGGTAAATAGCTCACTTTATTTTGTTATTATAATTATTATTATTATTTTAGTAACCGAGGTGTTTGGGTCAGTTCGGGCACACTTCAACTGATTTTTGGAATCTATTAAATACTCTACAAGCCCAATAAACCAAGTAAATTACAAATATGATGGATAATTATGTTGTGAAACTCAAATATAAGGCTTTTGAATAACTTATCCAAATAGCTAAAGTCTTATCGTCTGGCCACAAGGCTGGTGGTTAATAGCTCACTTATTATTACCTTCACGCCTTCAATTAATTAATTCTTATTACAAGAATTTGCGCACTTAATTCTTTTTCTTGTGGATAACTTCTTTGTCATCTTAAACACTTCTCATTTTGTAACTTCTCCAGCAAACTAATGTGCATACGTCTTTCATAAAAACATGTATATAATTTCTCCAATTAGTGGCAGCTTCCATGGCTCTAGTGGGTAACCTTGAACTTAACTTCTTTGTTCTCAATTGCTTAAACGCAACGAGGGTGAAGATGAAGATGGAAATTTAGGAACAGCAAATGTTAGCATGTGATCCATGGTTAATTACTTAATTTGATATACAACCCAAACCAAATGGTCAACAATGCAAATTAATCAATCTAATAAGATTGGATACCTCTTCTTAGCAAGGAGAAAAGACCTTTGAGCAAAGTTAAAATCATGAGTTTTCATTACTTATTTAGCAGCTTCGGGTGAAGAAACCACAAGGGTTGAAATTTTGTTTGGCTGATGTTGTAAAGAGACAGTGGAACGGTGCATTTTTCCGATGAGTGGCAGCTTCCATGGCCCTGCCGGTGGTAATCTTGAACTTTATTTTGCATTTGGATCGTTTCCCTATCTTTATTACCATTACCGTGAATATAAAGATCATATATATGTATATATATAAAAGAAAATGAAATTAACATTTTCATTATGTAATAAGTAGTAGGAAAATTTTGGGAGCAAGCTTCACTGGTGAGCAAGCCAAGGAATGAGTTTGAAAGGACCTAGCTTATAAAATGAAGAGGAAGATGGAGAGACATAATGTACTGTATTAAACAATGTACAAACTGAAACAATCTAGAGTAATACGAAATCAAAAACAATAAACACACACAAGTAAAGAGAAAGAAGAATACGCGCAATTTACCCTAATTCACCCAATTTATAAGCTACGATTAGCAAAGCCAATATTATTGTAATATCGTCTCACTTCTCTCATTATAATGACAGTAATTTATTATATGATTTGCTATTATACTCATACAAGAGAAAAATAAGTTTATATACTAGATTTAAAGAGTAAAACCTAGTAGTACAAAGATTCATTTTCCTAAACTCAAACCTAATTAAAAATTAATTACTTAGAGAAATCCTACAACAGTTATTTATAGAATAGGCCCAAACCACCTATGGGCCCAGGATCCCTAATGCGTCTGCATGACCTCTTATGGTTGAAGTGATTGACAACTCCAACACAAACCTTCACAGCTTCATCAATTTATATAATCTCCTATTATGCAATTTTGGTCTTGTTTTCTATTAGATATTCATTCTTATTACAAAGAAGTTACACACTTTTGTTCCTTATAATTGATACCTTCTAGATCATCTTAAATATTTAGTACAAGCAAAAAAGCATGAAACTATTCATCTAGCTATGAGTGAAGTCAATAAAAATGTATTACTTCGTACTCTATTAGAAAATCGGTTTAAAGCTAAGGGGAACAGTCATCGTTTTACACTGCTAAACATGTCGTTTTGAAGGAACAATGACAAAGTAAACAGTGTCAGTCGAGTATCAGGTAAGGCTGGTCGTTTTATGGAAAGATGAAAGACGCATGCTTTATTATTGTAACACTACATTACTGCACACAATCAAGGGATGGTCATGGGAGAAATTCTAGATGGAAGATAGTTAAAACTAGTATATATATCAGTTGTTTTCTATTTTCAATATTTGTTATATACTTCAAATAAGCCCAAGATGTCCATTTGTCATATATTAATAAGAGAGGCATAACTTCAGCCGAGAATGATGGAATTGATCAGTAACTAAAACTTAATGAGCAAACCAAAGGAGTGAGCTACACTTGGAGAGTTGATAACATGGAAGAGTAGTATTTGGGAGCTGGATAAGTGCTATAGTCTGTCTCTGAGTAACTCTTCAATCTTCTGTATTCTAAATTCCGTGTGAGATTGAGAATTAGAATTGCCATAACTATGATGCAAGATATGTTAATTCGAAGAATTCCATTCAATAAAGTTCTTATGTTCCTCTCTAGCCTTGGATCATTGAAACCAACTTATTTGTACTGCCTACTGCAAATTTGGGCGGAAAATGGGTACTGGAATACCTTTCCCCCAAGTATTGTTACTGTTTAAAGATGTACTTTAAATTCACATAGCATGTTTCAAGAGCCACAAGATGGAGTTTGTTTTCCAGTGTCAGTAGGTCTTTAAAGGCCAGGGCTGTAGCGGAAACTTTCCAAGTCCTTGCATTCTAAGAAATCAGTTATATGAAGATATGTTCATTTTGGGCCTACGCAGGCCCGTATGGTTTCATTTGGGTTTCATCCAACAAGTTTATCTAGCTTTGTTCCACAATTGGGACGACTGACTTCAAGTATTTTAATCATGAAGGTTGTTTCGTCAACCTTTCCTTTAAACAGAGGACTTTCCTCACTTGTACTAGTGCCTTTTCCATAACTTTTTTCATTTTTCAAGATTAAAACATTATGCCGCACAAGCAACGGAAGCCACTAATGGTTCATTACCTACTGATTCAGTCGTCAATTTTGAAGGAAGGAAACATCTCAGCTGTCACTGTTAGGAGATCGGATAGCAAAAAAAAACATACACTTGAGATTATAACATAGGAATAAAATCACACCACACAAAAAGATACAACTTTATGTGGTTCAGTATAACCAGTCTACATCCATACACATGATATACAAGAGTACACAATATCATAAACTCAATACATAATTAATAGAACAGAAACAATCTCAGTTTTTAAGACACTCTACCCATGATGTTTAATAACCCTTACATCAAATACTTTGTATTCCATATTATCTCATAACTTTAAATTGGTTCTCACTTTTATATTATAGGTAAGATATAAGATATTCCATTGTAATAGAATTCATATTTAAATTCCTAATAAGATTTCTAAATTAACTCTTATTATATAATTGTATTCTTATTGAATAGTTTTCTAAAAACATATAATTTCACATGAGAACAAGCACGAAAGTTAGCCACAATATCCCAATAATAACACCCCAAACTGACATACAGTAAATGTACCACTCCCTAACAATTCAACTTAGCCTACAATTATTGATACTTAACAAAAAAACTCCCAGATAAAAAAACTTATAGAACTGCAATTTTAAAAACCTTACAAATTATACCACTCCAAAACCTTAAGTTTAAACACAAATGAAACTAAATCCAGCAAGAAATTAACCTAATATTGGCCGCAATTAAGTCCCTACGGAGAGATATTACAGTACTGAATAAGGTCATAGCTCAATTGATATCCTCCGCACCATTAAATTGTTTACTCTTATATTCCCTTATACATTATTTCTTATTACAACAAATTACACGCTTATATATCGGTTGTGGCCAAATGGCAAGCCCTTTAGCCACTGGGTTAGCAATACTCAAAGGCTTTATATTCGAGTAAGAGGAGAGGCACCTATTACAATTGTGCAATTTTCTTGGTTCATTGGGCTTGTAAAGTGTTCCATAGCCTTGAGGATTGGCGAGCTCGACCGGCAAGTGTACTCGGATACCTTAGTTATTAAAAAAATAACAAATAAAATAAATAAAGTTACATCGCTTCTATCTCTTATTTATTGATATCTTCTAGACCACATTAAATATTTAGTACAAGCCACAACATGTAACTGCTGAAGCAAACTAATATGCAGATCTATAACAGCATATAATTTCTCCAATTAGCAAGGAGACACAGGATGATAAGGAACTGGAACTAATTCAAGGTCCTTTTTTCTTCGCACTGCGAGACCAAAACCCTCACTCATGTCAAGATCTTCTAGCTTTTCTCCACTGGGAAGTTTCCAACCAAAAGATATAGCAACTGGGCCATGGAAGCTCCACATTGGCTACACCCATTGTTATGCCAGGACAAACTCTCCTCAGCTCCAAATGGGATGATTCAAATGAGCCCCCTTGTAATCAATTGAACTGTCTAGAAATCTCTCAGGATAGTACTTCTCAGCTTGGCTCCAATGATTGGTATCCCTCCCTATTGCCCATGCATTTACCAACTTTAGTCTTGACAGGTATTTCGTATCCGAAAATCTCACACTGCTTCCTACATTCCCTTGGAAGTAGCAACGGAGCAGCGGGGTGTAATCTCATAGATTCTTTGATTGCTGCCTTCAAAAATTCATTCATGAAGCCCTTCTTCATCAACTGTTCCTTTCATACGGAACACATTCCTCACCTCTGCTTGTGCTTTCTCCATGGCTCTTGGATTTTTTAGCAATTCGACCATTGCCCATTCTACAGTTGTAGAAGATGTATCACTCCCAGCAGTGAAAACGTCCTAAAATAGCAGAGTAGATATTTTAGCAAAGATTTTACTAAATATCAGTTTGAACTAAGCTGAATCTGATACGAATAAAAGATAATTAAACATACTAACCACGTGACTGCTTTGATGTTGTCATTACTTAAGGTGAATTCATGGTCTCCATTATTCTGCAAGTTCAAAAGAACGTCTAAGAAATCTTTAGATCATCATCCCCTCACGCTCATTTGTCTTCCTTGTTCCCTTCTACTTTATGCTCACTCGATAATGGCGTCAAACAATCTATCAACTCTGTCATGAATCTCCTTAATTTTACTCTTTACCCCACTATGAGTCAATAAATTCGAAGGAAGGAAACACATCAGCCGCAGTGAAACCTCCTGCCAGATCTATACCTTCTTGAATAGCACATAAGAATGCCTCTTGATCTTTCATTTTTCCTCCAAACGCCGCTCTCGTCGTGATTCCAAACGTCATCGAAAAGATTTCTCTGCTAAGATTAATCGTTCCTCCTGCCCTTGAAGAAATCCTTCGAACAAGATTGGACACCTCCTCTTCCCGGATTGATCTGAAAGATAGCACAGATTTTGGAGTTAAAAGTTGACTAATGCAAATCTTTCGCAACTGCTTCCAGTAGTACCCATATGGTGCAAACACAATGTCTGTGCAACCATAAGCTATAATATCTGCAACAAGAACAGCAGGCCTTTGAGCGAAGTTAACATCATGAGTTTTCATCACTTCTCGAGCGGCTTCAGGCGAAGAAATGATAACAGTTGGAATTTGGCCGAGTTGTAAGTACATAACAGGACCATATTTATTTGCCAAATCTCTTAGCTTGCGATGAGGCAAAACGCCAATGAAATGGAGCATGTTTCCGATAAGTGGCAGCCTCCATGGCCCTGGTGGTAACCTTAAACTTGATTTCTGGTTAAGGAACCTAAATGCAATGAAGGTGAAGACGAAGATGGTAAATAGGATAAAAATAGGGGTTTTGAAGCTCCATGATAGTTGGGAGATGGTGATCAATGTAGAGAGATGAGTGGTTAATTTCTCTACTTAATTATGTTGGATCCAACAATTGGATTACAATCTTTTTTATATGATTTATTTGTTATTTTTATGATAATTTTTTTTATAACATAGGGAATGGTTTATTCAAATAGAATTTAATTTATGAATATTGAAAAGGTTTGACTTATGAACTTAGACAACAATAACTTATGAAACAAACACATTTTACATGAATTATACAGTAACTTATGAAGCAAACACATTCTACATAATTTACAGCAATAACTTAACAGGCATCAAAAAAATTTGTTCAACTGGTACTTAACAGAACTTCCAAAGATTTTTGTTGTTCAATTCTTACGAATTGTAAATACCTTCCCTGGTTTGAGAATACTCGACCTTTCCCACAATCAATTTACTGGTCCTTTGCCAGTAAATTATTTTAACAATTTTGTGGCTATGATGCCTTCGTCCATGGATGATATTGAAGTCATGTATATGGAGTATCTTGATGGCAAATATTATTCAGTAACTTTGTCAATCAAAGGAGTTGAAATGGAAATGGACAGGATTCTAACCATTCTCACAGCAATAGATTTGTCCGACAACCTGTTTGAAGGACCAATTCCAGAGGTGATTGGAAAGCTACAGTTACTCAAACTGCTCAACTTCTCTCACAATAGCTTAACTGGTGATATACCATCGTCATTGGTAAATTTGACACAACTTGAAGCATTAGATCTCTCTTACAACAAGCTCGTTGGAAATATTCCAATGCAATTGACAAGTCTAACATTTCTTTCAGTGCTAAACTTGTCATACAATCAGTTTGTGGGACCTATACCTCAAGGAAAGCAATTTGATGCATTTCCAAACGATTCCTTTATTGGAAACTTGGGTTTGTGTGGATCAACGTTGTCAAAAAAATGCAGCAATGATACGGCACCAAGTCCATCACCATCAATGGTCCTTGAAGAAAACAATGCTTCAAGCTGGTTTGATTGGAAAATTGCCTTGATGGGATACGGATGTGGATTGGTACTTGGCATATCTATTGGTTACATTGTGTTCTCAACAGGTAAACCACAATGGTTTGTGAGATTGATTGAAAGAGAGGGTGGTCCGAAAAAGGTGAGAAGTCTGAATAGGGGAAGTAGAGGAAGAAGAAATTAGCATCTGAAAGTTGCTCTTCAATTTTGTAAGTGCTCTAATCCTCTTGTAGCTATAAATTGTGTTTTCTTCCTGACAGCTTTATCATAATGAACACGGCTAGAAAAGAGTCCTTGAATTCATATTTAATCCAACAATTTTTGAGATTATCACACTTTGTTTTTCTTCTCAGANATTTTGATACCTCCTCTTCCCGGATTCCTCCGAAAGATTGCACAGATTTGGGAGTCATAAGCTGAGTAATGCACATCTTTCGTAGCTGTTGCCAGTAGTTTCCGTATGGTGAAAACACAAGGTCTGTGCAACCATAAGCTACAACATCTGCACAAAGAAGAGGAGGCCTTTGAGCGAAGTTAATATCATTATTTTTCAGCACTTCTCTAGCGGCCTCAGGCGTAGAAACAATAAGAGTTGGAATTTCACCGAGCTGTAAGTGCATAAGAGGACCATGTTTTTTCGCCAGGTCTCTTAGCCTGTGATGAGGCTCACAGTTAACGAAGTGGTGCATGTTTCCAATAATTGGCAGCTTCCATGGCCCCGGCGGTAATCTTGATTTCTTGGTTATGGAATTCTTCAATGCAATGAAGGTGAAGAATAAAATGGCAAGTGGGATCAGAAAATAGGGGTTTTGGAGCTCCATGAGAGTTGGAAAATGATGATCGATGTAGAGATATTGAGAGGTTTCACGACTTTGTTGTTGGGTCGAACTATACATGTATCAGTTATTTATACACTTTATTTGGGGTTAATAACACGGGAGAACGACTTACATAAACCCAAGGTTTATTGAAACGATAAGTTGGTACCCAAAAAGTTTTGAAATAACAAATAGGTACCTTCTATCATGTTCTGTTAGTGATTTCTATTTATTAATAGTGAAAAGACTAAAATACCCTTGACAGTTTATTATTTTAGTTTTTTATAAATTTAAAATTTTTCAAAAAACCCCCTAAGTTTGCTAATTTAACCAAACACCCCCATATATAAAAAGTTTGATAAATAACAAAAACATCCCCACCACCCGCAGTGCCCGATTCCGGCCACCACCGCCTGAATCTACCAGAAAATTGCGTTACGACACAGATCCATCGGATCTGTGTCTTAAAGTGTCGATCTGGCCTTTTCCGGCCAGATCCGTGGCTGATCTGGTCGGAAAAGGCCAGATCTATGGCCAAATCTGGCCGTCGACGCCGCAAATGGAGTTTTGCGGCACGACGGCCAGATCTAGTCGTAGATCTGGCCTTTTCCGGCCAGATCAGCCACGGATCTGGCCGGAAAAGGCCAGATCTGGCCGTCATGCCGCAAAACTCCATCTGTGGCGTCGACGGCCAGATCTGGCCGTAGATCTGGCCTTTTCCGGCCAGATCAACCATGGATCTGGCCGGAAAAGGCCAGATCGACACGTTAAGACATAAATTTGATGGGTCCGTGTCGTAACGCAATTTTCCGGCCAGATTCTGGTGGTGGTGGCCGAAATCTGGCACTGCGGGTGGTGGGGGGTGTTTTTGTCATTTAACAAACTTTTATATATGGGGGTGTTTGGTTAAATTAGCAAACTTAGGGGTTTTTTTGGAAATTTTTAAATTTATAAAAAACTAAAATAATAAACTGTCAAGGGTATTTTAGTCTTTTCACTATTAATAAACAGAAATCACTAACAGAACATGACGGAAGGTATCTATTTGTCGTTTCAAAACCTTTTGAGTACCAACTTGTCGTTTCGATAAACCTTGAGTATGCGCAAGTCGTTCGGCCTAATAACATTAACCTAGGTTAGATAAAATATAAATATTCTCCTGACATTTCAGAAATAACAGAAATTCTCTTACTGTCAAGTTATTTCATTTATTAAAATAATCGATATTCAGGGGGTTTATTGTTATATCAAATTCAGGGGGTTTATATCTTTTTAACCCTTTTATTAGAATTTTATAATGTTTTATTATCTCTAAAACAGATGAACTATTGTTTTACAAGGTGGTGACAAGGTGGCGTATAAGGTGGCGCATAAAATGGTTTTTTAATACATAGAATTTAATTAAATAAAGGGTTGTCGCTTGCACTATTGTAGTGGAATGAGATAAAATAGCATATACAAAGATTCTTTGAATATTATAAGATTTTAATTAAGTTTAAACAATAATTAAAATTTTCTAAAGTTTTATGGTTCTTCTACCAATCATAGAAATTCTTTTATTTTTTTATAAACACTACAGCCGGGCGAATCCAGCCGCTTTGAGAGTAGGTCTGGGCCTACCCTCAGATTTTAAAAAAGATATTATTAATATATAGGCCCACACAAAATTGTTATTAATATATATATCCAATCTCACCGTTAGATTTAAAAAAAAATGAGAATTATTATACATATAATTATGTCCACAAAGAACTATATATAAATATATATAATTGTGTTCCCTCTGGTATCAGAGCCTGGGAGGAGGCAGGGATTTAGGATTGTTAAAATTTTGTTTATTAATTATTTTGAGTACCGAGTCATTTTGGGTTGTGTAGGGCTGTAGGATTTTGCCGTTGTAAGCCCCTTAGATCAACCACTGTAGGGAAAGAAATAGGTGATATACAAAATGGAAAACTTTTCTAGATCAATGTCTACTTCTAGTTCAAATACTAGAGATGAATAGATTGTTCATCAAGAAGAGATTTGTATAAATCAAAATGACAACATAATTGAAACAAGTCATGCTTGTACACAAAAAGATAAACAGGTCATAAGACCTCAAGATTTACAAAAACATTTTGATAAATGGAACATTCCTAAAATTTCTGTAACAGATGTTTACAAAGAAGGAAAATTATCAAGTCTCAATAGAGTTAACCCTTTAAACAAATCAAAATACATAATTAAAACAAAAGAAAAAACTCTTAAGATAAACAATTCTTCTCAAATCACTCAATTATTATCTAAGGAAATGGTTAAAAAATACAAAAAGAGTTATAATTATCTTCATATAGGACTTGTCCAAATAGGAATCAAACCTCTAAGCATTGAAGGCTTAGACACTGCCATCTTTGCCTGTNTGTTAGTAAACTGATTAATGAAGTTGTTAAAGCTGTTAATCAGTTTAAGAAGTCTGTTAGAAAAGTTGTTAAGTCAGTTTTACCGTTGTAACCTTGCAGTCTGTTACGTTCTGTTTTACGTCTCTTTGCAGTCTGTTTTACGTTCTGTTTTACATCTCTGTAACTGTTTTAAATTCTGTTTCTGCTTTACGTCTTTTGCTCTGTTTTTACTATAAATGTCAGCTTGCTGGACTTCTCCATATATAATGAAAAATACCGAAGTATTTCAGTTCTTCTTTTTCTTTGTTCTTCCCTGTTTTCGTCATACCTTTCACAGCCTGTGATGAGGCTCACAGTTAATGAAGTGGTGCATGTTTCCAATAATTGGCAGCTTCCATGGCCCCGGCGGTAATCTTGATTTCTTGGTTATGGAATTCTTCAATGCAATGAAGGTGAAGAATAAAATGGCAAGTGGGATCAGAAAATAGGGGTTTTGGAGCTCCATGAGAGTTGGAAAATGATGATCGATGTAGAGATATTGAGAGGTTTCGCGACTTTGTTGTTGGGTCACACTATATATGTATCAGTTATTTATACACTTTATTTGGGGTTAATAACATTAACCTAGGTTGGATAAAATATAAATATTCTCCTTACATTTCAGAAATAACAGAAATTCTCTTACTGTCAAGTCATTTCATTTATTAAAATAATCGATATTCAGGGGGTTTATTGTTATATCATATTCAGGGGGTTTATATCTTTTTAACCCTTTTATTAGAATTTTATAATGTTTTATTATCTCTAAAATAGATGAACTATTGTTTTACAAGGTGATGACAAGGTGGCGTATAAGGTGGCGCATAAAATGGTTTTTTAATACATAGAATTTAATTAAATAAACGGTTGTCGCTTGCACTATTGTAGTGGAATGAGATAAAATAGCACATACAAAGATTCTTTGAATATTATAAGATTTTAATTAAGTTTAAACAATAATTAAAATTTTCTAAAGTTTTATGGTTCTTCTACCAATGATAGAAATTCTTTTATTTTTTTTATAAACACTACAGCCAGGGCGGATCCAGCCCCGTTGAGAGTAGGTATGGGCTTACCATATTATTAATATATAGGCCCACACAAAATTGCTATTAATATATGTATCTAAACTCACCGTTAGATTTACAAAAAAAAAAAAAAAAGAATTATTATACATATATTTATGTCTATAAAAAACATGTTATATATATATATATATATATATTTATATTCCAAGCCCACGTCATCTTAAAAGTGTAAAACTCTCTCCACTCTTTTTCTCCACGACTCCACTTGCTTTTTATGATTTTATACCTAAAATTCTTATGAACTAGTAAGAGAGGATTAAAACTTAGACAACAATAACTTATGAAACAAACACATTTTACATGAATTATAACAACAACTTACTATGCAAACATATTCTACAAAATTTATAGCAACAACCTAACAGGCATGAAAACATTTTTGTTCAACTATGTACTTAATAGAACATTCCAAAGATTTATGCTGTTCAATATCTTACCGAATGGTAGATAATTTGTGAGGGACTACTGTCACCAACTACCCAAAAACTAACATATTAGAGATTATTGATTTCGTATATAGCTAATCTAGATGATAAATCTCATGTGTTGATGAACTTCTATTTTAAATTATTGATAATACTTGATGAAGCCAAAAATATGACTACTACTAGCTGTAAAAATATGTTTCATTACAAAATGAAGAGAATATAAGAGACACATAGTTAACTATATTGAACAAGGTAAATAGCTCACTTAAGGTGGCGCATAAAATGGTTTTTTAATACACAGAATTTAATTAAATAAAGGGTTGTCTCTTGCATTATTGTAGTGTAATGAGATAAAATAACATATACAGAGATTCTTTGAATATTATTTAAGGTTCTTCTACTAACCATAGAAATTTTTTTTTTTATAAACACTCCAGCTCAATCCAAGACATGATTTATCTGCTAAATTGTAATATTATAAGAGAATTTTAACTTAGAAGATGATCCATTTGGTTCTTCAACATTCTACATGAATTACAGCAATAACTTCGTAAGCAAACATAAATCTAGTAATTTCTGCCATTATATAGTGAAGACAAACACTCATTACTTTGACATTTGATTTTAAGTAATTTAATCCACGTTTAAAATAATTGTTTGTATATATAATCAATGATTTTTTTTTTTTTTTTTTTTTTTTTTTTTTTTGCAAATATTAAACTTTCTCCAAATTTATCGTTTTTACTATGTAAAATGTTGATGCAGTTATTTGCACCAACGAAAAGTACATAAATTCCATGATGAAATCTACATAAGGAATTTGTATGAAACCTGCGATGCAATATTGGATCAATGAATGAATCAAAAACGCAAACGATAAGAGATTTTTAAAGTAGTTGGAATGCTAGATGCAAGTTCTACGTCCACTGTTTTTGTATTTCTTTTTATGTTTTTTTTTCTTTTTCACATACAAGTGTGGCTTGCAAAAAAAAAAATCGATCCCTAATTTGGGTGAAAAATAAGATTATATATTGTTACAATGATAAACATGTAAATAAAGTTAACCCTAAATGTAATAACACGTGGCATGAATCCGCGCTCTAGGGATTGACAGCACGACATGAAACATTATCTTTTTGACATATTTAATCTACATGATAAAAATAATTAAAATCAAATATAATGTTGTAGTATTAATATTATATTCATTTTGAACATGAAAAATTTCTAGCATGTGATCCATGTTTAATTTTTATATACAACCCAAATTCTCAAAACTGCAATAATTGATCGGTTAGAAGAAAAAAAAAGGTAAAAAAAAAACCGATCCTGAGCTTGAACAAATAGTTACTTGATTGAGTAATAAAATATTGAGCCTTCCAGAAGTGTAACATAAAGAGTTGTTTGCATGTTCACAGCTAGCATTGATTATTTCCTTATTTTGGAAACTATAAAATTGGAGCGTGGGATGCAAGGTTAATTTGATATACATTCATCAATTCTCCATATGATTCTTTACACCCTCACCACTCTTTGTGGTGATGCCAAAGTGTGTCATTGAAATTATTTTCCTGCTAAATAATGAATCTAATAATAAGATTTGATACCTCGTCAAGTGTCATTGAAAGTATTTTCCTACTAAGTAATGAATCTAATTATAAGATTTGATTCCTTTTCTTCGCGCACAAATTATTCTAAACGGTTGCAAACTATTGTTTAATGAATAATACTATACATATAAGATATTATACATTGTCATGTTATTTACAATTATCTAATATGCAATGATTAACTTAATTTTTATATTAATTCAGTCAATCATATCCTAACATGTCACTTTGTATATATAGAAAACTATATAAATTATTTATAAGTGTAGCACTACACATGCATTATGGGGTCCCACTCATGAAATATTATAAATGGACTTAAGTTGGTTTGTAAATATTTAGGTTTGTAATAGTTCAGTCCAAATGTGATTAAGTTTATGACTACCCTAGTAAAGAAGTAGAGAACCTAATTTTATAATATTAAAAAATAGAAAACAAGAGTGATTGTTGATACTTTTCATTATTGTATTCTCTAAATTTTTGAAACTCAATAAAACTACTATATTTAAATGCTAGACATAATTCTTTCATTATGAGCAAACCAAGGTAAATCGACTGTTTTGTTACTTTTCTACTTTCGTTGTTGTGTGCTTTGGCTGTGATTTCAACAAGTTGTACCATTATCTAACATATAATTAAGTGCACGTAGTAAATCTTAGAAAATTTTGTGTGGGATCCAACTTATAAAATGAAGAGGAATATGGAGAGAAACTATATCGAACAAATTAAAGTACATAGCTCAGCTGCTAGTACGTACCTTCACACCATTCATTAATTAATTCTTATTACAAGAAGTTAGACAGTGCTTAATTCATAATTCCTTTTATTATTTCTAGAGCATCATAAATACTCAGTACAAGCGACAACACATAAATACCCTTTAAAGCATACATATATATAACTTGTCAGATTAGTCAACAGGCTGAGTGAGGATGATGAGGAATTGGAACCAAGATCAGGTTATTTTTTCTTCCCACTGTAAGACCAAAAGCGTCAGCCATTTCAAGATCTTCATTCTTTTGTCCATTGGGAAGTTTCCAATCAAAATGATACAGCAAATGCGCAAGGGGAAGCTCCACATTGGCTATACCAAATCCTATGCCAGGACAAATTCTCCTTCCAGCTCCAAATGGGATGAATTCAAAATTAGGCGACCCTTTGTAATCAATTTCATTTTCAAGAAATCTCTCAGGATTAAACTTCTCAGCTTCGCTCCAATTAATGGGATCCCTCCCTGTCGCCCATGCATTCACCAAAACTTTGGTCTTGACAGGAATATCATATCCGAAAATCTCACAAACTTTTCCTACATTCTCTTGGAAGTAACAACGCAGCAGCTGGGTGTATCCGCATAGATTCCTTGATTACTGCCTTCAAATATTGGATTTGAGTATAAACCAACACCAGGACGTCCTAACTAGAAAACGACTCACCTTCAAAATAATTCTTGAGTGAGAACATCATGATATTAATCTGTTAGGACCATGCATGTATATCATTGGATTTGAGTTGTAAAATATCATATAAAACCAATAAGATGAAATTAATATCAGGATGTCTTGACTAAAGAATGACTCGTTAGTCTATTAAATTAATATTTGATTTAGATATTGAAATGATAATATACCCACTTATAAACCTGAAAAATATTTTGGCATTGACTTGACTACACATGTCAATGTTGAACTATCGTTGAATTTGATATGAAAAGAAGATGATAGATGCCCATCTAACAACTCAAACAATTCGGTTGGGCAATGGGTTTTTTGTGAGCTTAACTCTCCTCAAAAAACTGACTTGCTAAGAGAGGGTGTCTAAGCCCTTTATAACCTACATACCCACCATTTTTCCTTCCAATGTGGGATTCTAATATTCCCACATGATTCCCACATGCTTCGAGACCTAAAGTCCACATTGGCCCACTCTAGATGGCTTCACTCTAAGTGGCCTACTCTTAGAGGTCACCCCTTCCTAGGTAGCCCTTTCCCAGGTCGCCCCTTTTGAAACATGGGCTCAGGCAGGGTTTGGCTCTGATACCATTTGATAGATACTCATCTAACAACTCAAACAATTCGGTTGGACAGTGGGACTTTTGTGGGCTTAGATAGAACTCTCTTTGGAAAACCAGCTTGCCAAGGGAGGGTGTCCAAGCCCTTTATAACCCACATACCTACCCTTTTACCTTTCAATGTGGGATCAAAACAGAAGATATATAGAAATACTAACCACGATGACTGCTTTGATGTTGTCATTACTTAAAGTAAACTCATAGTCTCCATTCTTCTGAATTTCCAGAAGAAGATCTAACAGATCTTTATGATCCTCATCTCTCTCCATTGCTGGCTTTTCACTTTTATGCTCATTAATCACGTCATTAAGCATTCCATCAACTTTGTGATGGATCGCCTCAAGTCCCCTCCTTGCCCCACTGATATAGTCAATATATTTAAAGGAAGGAAACATATCGGCCATAGTGAAACCTCCACCCAACACTAAACCTTCGTCAATCGCATCCAAGAACGCCTTTTGATCTTTCATTTTTCGACCAAACGCCAATCTCGTCGTGATGTCAAATATCATCGAAATAATTTCCCTAGTAATATCCACCGTCCCTCCGGCTCTTGAAAAACACAAACGAACGAGGTTCGATACCTCCTCTTCCCGGATTTTGCTGAAAGATTGCACAGACTTCGGATTCATAAGCTGAGTTATGCTTATCTTTCGTAGCTGCTGCCAGTAATTTCCATACGGTGAAAAGATAAGGTCTCTGCGGCCATAAGCTATAATATCTGCAGCAAGAACAGGAGGCCTTTGAGCAAAGTTTATATCATTAATTTTCAGCACCTCTTTGGCAGCTTCTGGAGAAGAAATAATCACAACTGAAATTTCGCCGAGCTGTAAGTGCATAACAGGACCATATATTTTTGCCAGGTCTCTTAGCTTGTGATGAACCTCACAGTTGATGAAGTAGTGCATGTTTCCTATAATTGGAAGCTTCCATGGCCCTGGCGGCAATCTTACACTTGATTTCTTGACTATGGAACCCTTAAATGCAATGAAGGTGATAATGAACACGGCAAGTGGGATCAGAAAATAGAGGATTGGGAGCTCCATGAGAGTTCGAAGATGATAATCAATGTAGAGATACAGGTTAATTTCTCCACTTAATTTGTTAGGGTCACATAGTACCATGTTATTTATACAATTTATTTGGTTTTTAATAATAATTTTTTGTTTAACGTAGAGATGATTTTTGTTTACCATAGAGAACGGATTTTTTTCAACTAGATTTTAATTTTATAATCAATGAATTTGTCGTTTGTACAGTTGGAGTAATAACATAAAATATTTAAGTAGATTTAAAAATTAATTAAGAAGGATGAACTTTTAAGCTTCTCCTGTAAACATCAAACCACTTTTTTCATAATCACTCAAGGTCAGCCTAAGCATAAATTATGGTTAAAGGGTTTGTCATCCAGTCACAAGAAGAATCTGCTTAATAGGTCAAAACTACGAATCGATATCTTACATTACTCCTTTCTTGGGTGCCTCCGCCACTGAATACAAGCTGAATGTATCCTATATTATCGATTTATAACATATTTAATCTAGATTAATGGATTATTAAATTAGCCGTGTGTTCTTGTGTATTAAACTTCCAATTATTGGTAATTGATGAAGCAAAAAATAATATTAGTTGTACAAACTCTCTATCTTAAAAGTTACCTATTAAGTGTCCTAAAAGGTTGATGCAAGCTCAATTAATGTATTCTACATTACTCTTTCTTTGAAGGGTGCCAGTTATACTATCAAAAAAAAAATACCAATTTCACCAATACAAATTCACGTGTGAATGTATCATGCCATTCATATTATTTTAATTAATAATATTGAATGATTTTTTTTATTATATCCTGTAAATCTTGTGACACACTTCTACCCTCTTAAGAGAAAACTACAAGGAATGATATTAAATTAAATATAATCTTTTGTCGTAGATTATAATGTAATCGTTTTTAACATAAAAAATTTTAAGAATGTGATCCATGCTTATACAACCTAAATTAATGGTCGTGCAAATTATCTGGTCTCCAAGAAAAATATTGACCCAGAATTTCAACAAAGAATATGCCCTCTAATTAAATAGATTAGAATATAATGGTTCTAAATTTTACTCTATCGGCATTGACTTGACGCCCAAAGAGAGGACACTGCACCTTAATCTAGTAAGTCTTTTCACAGGCTAACTCTGAACAAAAGCACCAATATTAGAACTCAAGCCGAAATGAGAGCTCAACTCAAAAGACCTGTTTGATAGGTGAGCGAGCCCCTAAGCTTAAGTACCACACTTGGTGGGTGTTGGATCCTAATGTGAGATCTTATTGAACATTGCTGAAGAATAATAAAGGATTCTTTATTTTGCAATGCCTTCGCAAACCATTTATTAGTATAAGAAAAAAATGCAGTTGATTCTACTCAAAGGGAAGATCAAAGAAATATAGCAATTGGCTTAGGTTGAAGATGCGCATTGGGCTATAATATGGATACTTTTCAGCTCCAAGTGGAATAAATTCAAAATCAGAGATTTTCAAGTATAGACGTCTGCATTGATTAGAAAAAATTGTCACCTTAGCTTCTTTCAGAAAGTAAAAAGTATGTTTAACATAGAGAATTTATAGGAGCTTTTAAATTCTCGAGAGTTTTCTGATAAACTCTCTAAAGTTTACTCCATAACCTGCTGAATTTGAAGAAATTTGAAGCCATGAAACAATCCTCAACAGTGAAATTAAACCTCCTGTCAAGTTTACACTGTCGAGAACAACAGATGAATGTGATCTCTTCAGGATCTTTAAATTTTTCACCGAAGGCTGCTCTACCAACTGTAAAAGAATCTTTTAAAACAGATTGTAAGTGACACCTTTCTCTTTTTTTGTTTTGTTGTAAATTTACCATGCTATAAGAAACCCCTTCTCTGGGTAATCTTTTTTTCATTCCAAAATTTTTTCCAAGTTGCTTCGAATGAATTCAGCTTGTGGGAATTCTTTTTTTATTTTGTTCATTTTTCTTCTAATAACAAGAATTTTTCATGTAACAACAAGAATTACTAGTTAATTGTAACACCCCGGCCCAACACCCTCAAGATATTGTCCGCTTGGACAGCCTAGGTGGCCCGACTCCGAAACTCAACTTCTCACGGTTTTATTTTCAAGCCCAAGAACTCTTGCTTAAGGGCATTCCTCTCCTTCATATGTTTTAATAACTAACAATTATATAATGGTTAGTGTAGATACAAAAAATTTACCATTACAGAAATAGGGTCTAATCCCGTGAGGTTGAGACCACTGACAATCCATTAGACTTGCACACATGAAGAGACAAGCGTGAAGCTTATGGAAAACACCGGGGTGGTGTTTGCCATAGGCAATCCGACGCTCAAGTCAGCAAGCCTGAAAAAGACAATTTAATAAGAATTAGGGAAAGAAAGATTACCAGGAGTGTTGTCAAAGGCCAGAACCACGATGAAGGTATAGAATTCTTGGGAGCAAGAATTTAGGAGTAAGGAGGTGATTTTAAGTAGTCGAGATTGAATATTCGAGATTGCCTTACGAGAGGGCAGGCCTTTGTTTATATGATGAACCCAAGGGGTTGGAATCCTAGTATAATCCTATCAGGAAAGAAATAGGATTTCTTACCTTTATCATATTAAGTTTATTAATTTCGATAAGATTCAGGATCTTAGCAAAAGAGAAAATAGAATGGGATTCTGATTTCCTATTTATAGATTGTTGTACGCGAATGGGCCGGTAACCTAATTTAGCTTAACTCGTAGGATAGCCTAACTCATAGAGTTGATAGTTCACAAGGTGATTTAAAACATAGGCCCAATCGGGATTCGGCTAAAGCCTTGGGCTGTGACATGTTTATTGCGTTATTGAGCCTCGTTAGACCCAAGACGATTTTTTGCTCATACAGTTAGCTTAACAAATGTGAAATCAAAATTAGACACCATTCAACTAATCATTAGCTTAAACAAAATGCAAAATTAAAATTAGCGACTAACTGTCAATCCCTTAATTGGCATATTAAAAATTCAATATTCCAAACCTAATTAATGATTTTATATAAATAATACAGAGAGGTTGTAGCTTAGTTGATATTACCTTCATACCATTAAAGTTTGTAAGATTTTATTCCCATGGACATTAACTCTTATTACACTAAGTCACAAACTTCGTTCCCTTAGAGATATCTTCTAGATCATCTTCTAAAATACTTGGTATAAGCAACAACACATAACTTAAGCCATTAACTTCAAGGTCTCGGGAGACAAATTGAGATGCACATAAGCTAGTCCCAACATCCCTGGATACCAGAAAAAACAAAAAACAACACATTACTTCTAAAGCAAATCATAATGCATATTTATCATAGCATATAATTTCTCCTATCAGCCAACAGGATGAGAATGATACGGACTTTGGAACCAATTTCAGATCATTTTTTCTTCCCACAGTAGCACCAAAAGCCTAATCATGTCAAGATCCTCTAGCTTTTCGCCATTGGGAAGTTTCCAATCGAAATGATATAGCAACTGGGCAAGTGGCAGCTCCATATTGGCTATGGCAAATCCTATGCCAGCACAAATTCTACTCCCACCTCCAAATGGGATGAATTCAAAATTAGCCCCCTTGTAATCAATTGAACTCTCAAGAAATCTCTCAGGATAGAACTTCTCAGCTTGGCTCCAATGTTTGGGATCCCTCCCTATTGCCCATACATTTAGCAAAACTTTAGTCTTGGCAGGTATTTCATATCCGAAAAGCTCACAGCTTTTCCTACATTCCCTTGGAAGCAAGGGACCAGCAGGGCGTAATCTCATAATGAAGGCCTTCTTCAGCAACTTTTCCTTTCATACCGAAGACAGTCCTCACCTCTGCTTGTGCTTTTACCATGACACTTGGATTTTTAATCAACTTTGATAGTGATGGCAATGGGCTGGGCCGAGACCAGGTACCCCTTGGCCCAGGCCCAAACCCAACCTCATGACAAAGGCCCAACCCAGTCCAGGCCCATCATGGGTATGATAGGTAAAGCCCAAGCCCAACCCAACAGGCTTTTTGTAACCTTAGGCCTGACCCAAGCCTGCCCATTTTTATATTGTAAATTTTTAAATATTAATAAATTTCAATTTTTTTATATTTTTAATTCTAGAAACAGTTTTTAAATATTAATTTATTTTTTAATACTCACCAAATGGGATGAGATGAGGGTTTGGAAAAAATGGGTAGATATATGTAAAATAATATTGTAATTAAATATATAGTATAAGGGTAATTTAGTAAAATTAATACTAAAATTGTTGAGTCAGGCCGGGCCGGGCCAGAAGACATACCCAAGCCCGACCCATACCCAAGATCGAGCCTTAAAATCAAGCCCAAGCCCGCGAACACCAAGTAAAGCCTGACCTTCGGGAAGGGTTAGGCCAGGTACCCGAAAATATCGGGCTCATTGCCATCTCTAAACTCTGGCATTGCCCATTCTGCAGTTGTAGATGTTGGACCGCTCCCAGCAGTAAAGATGTCCTGCAATAATAGGGTTGAAAAACTTGCGTTAAACTATTAATCATTAATTTCTTCCCATGATGTACAAATATAGTTAATTATAATTCAGAAAGTTGCGTGATTAAAAGCATATATATATATAAATAAAGTTTGATAATATATTGATATATATTAGTGAGGACGTCCTATATTAATTTTATAAGGAGAGTGAGCATGGGTAAAGGGTAGAACCGTGCCTGTTCTAGAAAATTGGAATCATGAATTCTCGGGTCCAGTTTTGGTTCTTACAGTGCTAGAATCGGGAATTGGAACCAAGGCCTAGGTACCCAAATAGGAATTGGGATTGAATTATAATTTTTGTAAACTTTTGTGATGTAGTTGTCTTTTTTAAAAAGTAAGGGATAATTGAAATTAACCCGGGTACCCGGAACCAAAACCTATATTTCAGGTTCCGGTTCCAGGTTTCTAGGAACCAGAACCAGTCGATTTCGATTCTAGTTCTAAATCTTAGAAATCGACCGGTTTCGGTTCTCGTTTCGGTTTCGATTCCAGTTCCTTCAAAAAATGTAGGGTATCCAGAACCGCTCACCCCTAAATTGTTGATTCATTCTTCTCATTGGACTCTGATTATATTTTATAGCTTAGATCCAATGGTATACATGTATAGTCCCGACAAAATTATATTAGTACGTTTGAACTGCAGAATTATCGTATATACATAAAGAAAATAACTTATACAAAATCTGATATGAAAAGAAGATAGACACTAACCATGAGAACGGCTTTGATATTGTCGTTACTTAAAGAAAGTCCAAGGTCTCCATGCTTCTGCAATTCAAAAGAATGTCTAACAAATCTTTACGATCATCATCATCCTCTTCACTCTCATCCCTCTTAGGTCCTGCCTTTCTGCTTATACGCTCATTGATCATACTATCAAACATTCCATCAATTGTGTGATGAATCTTCTCAAGTTTGCTCTTCACCCCACTGATAGAGTCAACAAATTTGAAGGAAGGAAACATATCGGCTGCACTGAAACCTCAACCCAACTCTATTAATGCTTCTTCAATAGCACCTAAGAACTCCTCTTTATGTTTCACTTTTCCACCAAACACCGCTCTCGTTGTTATGTCAAGCGTCATTGAAAATTTCCTTGCTAATATTGATCATGCCTGCTGCTCTTGAAGAACACAAACGAACGAGGTTTGATACCTCCTCTTCCCCGATTGTTCTAAAAGATTGCACAAATTTGGGAGATAGGAGCCGAGTTACGCACATCTTTCGTAGCTGTTGCCAGTAGTTTCCATGGGGTGAAAACACGATGTCTTCGCAACCATAACTTCAAATATCTGCAGCAAGAACAACAGGCCTTTGAGCGAAGTTAATATCATTAGTTTTAAGCACTTCTGGAGCAGCTTCGGGTGAAGAAATAACAACAGCTGGAACTTGTCCGAGTTGTAAGTGCATAACCGGCCAATGGGGCGAAGAGCCAATCAATTGGTGAATATTTCCCAAAAGTGGCAGCTTCCATGGGTAATCTTAAACTTGATTTCTTGGTTCTAAAATCCATGAATGCAAGGAAGGTGAAGATGGTAAATAGGATCCAAAAATAGGGAATTTGGGGTTCCATGAGCGTTAGGAGAAGATGATCCAAAAATACGGCACTGTGCCATATTACATTTGATGGTTCTCTTTGGATTATCCTATAAAAATGTGGGCTCCATTTTGTTAGTTATTTAGAATAGCATTTCTGGAAAATAGCATAAGATTATGAGAAGTTTTTGGTACATTTCTGAATAGCATTTTCTGAAAATATTTAGATTATTTTAACTCCACAGGTTTGTTAATTTAACTAAACACCTCCCATAATAAAGTTTAAAATTTGACAAAAACACCCCCATCCATCCATCTATTTATTGCCAATAGCCGGCCACCACCATCAAAAGGTGGTCAGAATCTGCAGAAATAGTGTGCAACTGGCTGGATCTGACCGGTCATGCGTTGATCTAGCTTTTTTTAGTCAAATCCACCATGGATCTGGTCAAAAACAATCAAATCTACAGCCACAGATCTAGCCGTTGACAACCAAACAACGGCCAAGATATCTGGTCGTCAACGATAACCAAGATATGGATGTTGTTTAGCCATCAACGACGGTCAAGATATGGCCATCGTCAATGGTCAGATCTTTGGTCATAGATCTGGCTGTTTTCAGCCAAATCCATGGGAAATCTGGTCGAAAATAGATATATCGGCGTAAGACTGACCAAATCTAGCCGATCGTACGTCGTTACAATGCCGGCAACGGTGGCTGCTGGGGGGTGATAGTGGCTTGGATGGGTAAGAGTATTTTTGTTAATTTTAAAAATTTTATTGAGAAAGGTAATTGTTAATGTTTGAGTTAAATATGATATAATTGAATTTTGAAGAATATTAAAACAAGTATATTTTTTGGTTTTTAAGACATGATGGTGGAATTGGGGGGGGGGGGGGGGGGGGGGGGGAGGGCGGAATGGATGTGTTAACGGACCCCTGACTCTCCGTCTCGAACTCTCTCAACATCATGGACTAAAATAATAATGTAAACAAACACAGTAAAGGTGTGTATATATATTGGTTTTTAGGATATGTAGGGGAAAAAAGTGTGGCAAACGGACCCCACTTCTCTGTCTTGAGCTCTCTGCAACATTGGCTAGACTAAAATAATGACGAAAACAAACACATTAAAGGTATAATCAATATCAACAATGCTACAGACACCGGGGTTTTTACACCAAAATTTTGTACCGGCTTACGTGTCTCCTGACTCAGACCATTCAACGATTTAAAGTTATTAAATTTTTTTTAAATATAAAAATTAATAAAAAAACTAGAATGGACGGGCATCCATTCCAAATGGACGCCCGTCCATTGTGTAAGGACGGCGTCCTTTTTTTTTGGACGGGCATCCCTACTCTAATTAAAAAGCTTCAAGCTTCAAGTCCTAACTTCTCATCTTCCATAACCTTCTGCAACTCACCGACGTTGTTTCAAAGCTCATAACCAATGGCTTCTTCTATGCTTCCCTACTTCTTCTCTTTTCTACACTTTCACGCTTTGCACAACCCAAAACGCACCCCACTTCTTTCCATTAACTGCTAAAAAATTATCATGCTGCAAAAAGGCAAATTAGATGACCCAAGTGAAGAATTGATGGAGGCATTCAATGAAGAAGCCATGGAAGGGCATGAAGAAGCAGAAGTGGCGTCGAAAAGCACAACAGATTTGTGGAGGGAGAGTCAACGAAGAAGTCATGGAAAGACTAGAAGAAGAAGAAGTGGGTCAAAAAAGCACATGGGTTGTGCGAAGCGTGAAAGACATTTTCTTTTTTTTAGTATATTTTGGTTATAGCATTTTTGGCTTTTGGCAGAGAAAAGAAGCTCCACTTGTTTCGGTGCAATTTTTTCGGTGGATATAGCATTTTGAATCAAATATATATATATTAACCATAATTAATTACATATTTATAATGATTTTATTTTAGATTATTCTATAAAATTGTGATACTTTAAAAGGTAATCAATATATATATATAACACTAATTAATTTTATATATATAACACTGATTAATTACATATTAATTAATGATTTTATTTAGATTATTCTATAAATTTTGTGATACAATTAAAAGTATAATCCAATATCTATTATATATATATATATAACACTAATTAATTACATATTTAATTAATGATTTTAGTTTAGATTATTCTATAAATATTGTGATACACTTGTACCTTTCAAACCCTCCATAGCATTGTTTAGAGAAGATGATAATGAAAACAAACATGTTTTCAGCATTAAGAGACTTGATCTTATTAAATTATAACATACTTAACCTACGGGATAAAAATTATAATTAAATTTAACATAAAAAAAAATTAAAAATTCTAGCAAGTGAAATGTGCAAATTAATTGGTCTATTTAAAAATAAATAAATGAATTCTGAACCTGAGTTTGATCAAAAGAATGTAGTCGACTCTAGTAATAATATTGAACCTTCAGAAGAAGAATACATCTATTTAGTTAAGAGTATTCAATGTAATATAAACTGAATCCTGTTATAATCTTAGTGGTGTAATTGTATTAAAATAAACTAAAAGGGACTGAAAGAAAGAAGCATAATAAAGAGGGCTGAAATGAGAAGCTTTTATTAACTCTTTCTCTCGATTGAGTTGTCTTTGTCTATAAAACGAAGGAAATTGATTCAATTTATCGCCCTCTCTCACTGTAAAATGAAGGGAATTGGCTCAATTTATAGTTTTTCCCCGCCGACCCACCTTCATAAGGACTAATTATCCAATAACAAATTCTAATACATATGCCTTCAAATAGACGTACATAGGTCATGTGTCTTCAAGTAGACTTGTATGAGCTATGTCCCAAATCCCAAGTTTTATTAAATAACGATGAGGGAATGTGACAGTAGCAGCTAAGTTGAAGCTTAAGATTGAGCTATAACATACGATACCTTTCAGCTCCTGTTTTAAAAAGATTCAAACATCCCATCGGAAAAAACCCTTCTGTTTGTTTCATGCTTCAAGATCCTGAATGCTTCTGCAAATTCAAAGGGACTTCTAGCTAACACATCTTCATGATCATCCTGACCAACCATTCTCATTGTCTGATGTTGTGAACCATTCTATCAATTTTCTTATCAACCCTCTCAAGTTTGCTCCTTCTCCTGCATAATTTTTCAAGAATTTTGAAGGCAGAAAACAACCATCAACATTAAATCCTGCTCCTTCACGGATTAATATGAACAATTGCATAGACTTTGGACTAAGAAGTTGATTTATGAAATTTTTCTCAGCTTTTTCCAATAGCTTCCATGTGGTGAAAAGACAATGTCTGTGGAACCGTAAAGTACTATATATGTGCAGCAAGGAGAAAAACACCATTTGAGCAAAGTTAAGATCAAGAGTTTTCATTACTTGATTAGCATATGTAAATGACATATAGAATCATATTTTGTTGTCCAGTCTCTTAGACTTTGATGAGGAAGAGACAGAAAGAAAAGGGTGAATGTTTTGAGGGAGACGATGCCCTGAGTTAATTTACATTATGTCCATTGAAGTTTATGGTGAAGAATCACTGAAGAAACAACAGTTTTTGACACCAAACCGAAGTTTTGATTTCATCAATCATCTGCGACTGCTAAAACTATAGGTCCAGATAATTTTCCACTAAACTCAAGGGCTGTGAGTGCAATTTCCCATATATTTTTAATTCACATCACAGGATCTTTAATCAATCAATGACAAGTAGTCCGCTCAGAAATACTCAAGTACTACTTGCTTTTGTTTACACAGCTTAACTCCTGCTTCAGAATCTAACCATGAGTTGCTAGTACCACTACTTAAGCAAAGAATTTTGTGTTGGTGATGAAATGAAGTCTGAACTTCAAATTTTACACTGAAATACTTACAGCAAAATAACAGTTTTTTCTAGTTGTTTTTGCTAATATTTGCCCTCCCCTGCCTCTGGGGGTTACAAAATGTAAAGACCAGAACATTGTCCTAGTAAAAAGGTGAAAGATTGATGAAATCTCTAGTAGAGTTAGAATTATTTTCCATTCTCAACAATGTCTGCAGCCTACATTTTTGTTTTCAACTCAAGGATTCTGGTGCTCTGCTTCTAAAACAGAGCTCCCACAGTCACTACCAAAAGTTACATAACTAAAAATGCATATTCTGGTAAACAAACAAGCAAATTACAACAAACCATACCAAGACCACAGAGAAAATATGCCAATACAGATCTTATTTTATCATTGTAATTACATCAAAAGTACTACATATCATCATCATATATGATCCTCAAATTCTTCTGTTGGTAATAGGAGAACTTCAGTTCTCACTAAAAACCACAAACAAGCTACAAAAAGGAGCCCTCTATATAACATAATCAGACCATTCATTAATATGCGAAGTTTGATCCATTGTAAAACTAGGAATCTTATCAAGCCTAGTTGGATTCTCCTTCCCCCCAACCAATCTAGCCGGGTTACCAACAGCCGTAGTTCTCGTCGGCACATCCTTTAACACAACCGAACCCGCCCCAATTTTTGCCCCCTCACCAATCCTAATGTTCCCCAAAATACAAGTCCCCGCGCCAATCAAAACCCCATCACCAATTTTTGGATGCCTGTCACCAGACGCCTTCCCAGTTCCCCCCAATGTTACATTATGCAAAATCGAAACTTTGTCCCCAATCACAGCCGTCTCTCCAATCACAACTCCAGTGGCGTGATCAAACAAGATCCCACTTCCCATTTTTGCTCCAGGATGAATATCAACTGCGAAAACTTCAGAAACCCGGTTCTGTATCAACAAGGCCAAGACTTTTCGGCCCTGGTACCAAAGTTTATGCGCAATTCTATGCGCCTGACATGCGAGAAACCCTTTGAAATTCAACAAGCAATGCACATAACTTATGCAAGCGGGGTCTCTCTCTTTAACCGCTCTCAAATCAGCTTTCAGAGCTCTAACGAGGGTTTCTTGATCCTCTACAAGCACGCCTATGAAAATATCATACAACGTACCTTCAGGGAGACTTGAAATGCTCAGTTTGATGGAAAGAAGATTCGCCAAAGCGCTTTCGAGTGATTTATGCGACAAAATTGAAGTGAAGTAGTAGTTTGACAAGATGGGCTCTTGTTCGACGTCTGATCTTGCTTCATCTAGCATTTTCAGCCATAGATCTTGATCATCACGATCCCGATTATCATGATTGTTAATAACCCCACGCGTGTGCATGGTTTTTGTGTGGTTCTTGTTGAAGGGTATGCAAGAAACACGATCAGAAAAACTTGGGCGACAGGTTTTGACATAGTCGTATGCATGGTCATCGTTTGTGGACCGGCCGTTTGGCTCCTGGGAAAGTTGAGAGGTGTCGATACAAGTAGCCATGGACACTGAGAATTTGTGTTTGGTGGTAGAACGTGAAGAAGAAAGGTGTGAAGAGAGGAGAGGTCTTAGGAGAGGGAAAGAAGGAGGAGTGTTATTATATAGAGGAAGGGAAAAGGGTCGAACAATGCCCTGAAGTTGAGCTTTCATGGGAACTGATACTTTCCTGGAAAATTTATCAAGTCGGTTTGTTAAATAAAAAAAAAAAAAAAAACTTTTTTTTTTTTTTTTTTGTTTTTCATTGTAATTTGATTGTGTGGATTTTCTAGTTTGAAGATAAGCGTGTCTGAAGGAAGCACATGATTTAAAGAGTTCAAAAGAAGGTTTGCCAAGTCTTCTTGTGGACCTTTCCACACATGATTAATTGCTCTTTTTTGTTATTCTATTCATATTATTCCTTCCTTTATGGAGGATTAATTAAATAAAAATATTAAATATGGGCTAAAACGTTGTGCATACCCTTACTTTTAGTGTAATTCTCAACTATCTTCTACAATTTGAAAACTATCATTGACCTCCCTTGTAGTAGTGCCGTTGACCTATGTTGTAATATCGTTGCCCTCCAAAGCTCCCTTAAAAGGGTAGGTTTGAGGTCAGATTAGCAATGATTAAGCAAAATATGAAAGGAGGTAAGTAATAATTAAGCAAAGTCTGAGGAGAGATAATCAAGAATTCAGAAAAATCTTAACAAAGGTCATTGAGAACTCGACACGATCTTGATAGAGGTTTTAGATGTAATTAGCAATGGTTAGTTAAAATATTAGGCTGATTTGTAAATATTAAGCAAAATCTTCTTAGAAGTCAACATTTATGAGGGGAGGTGAGCGATGATTTTCAAACTATAAGGGGTGTATGGAATCTCAAACAAACCTAAGGTGGAGTTGTAATTCTCAGAATAAATGAAATAATAAACTAATCCTATAAAAATGTGGTACTAAGTTTAATAATAATTAATTAGTGTTGATATTGCCCTTTTTCTGGATAATGTAACACCTAGAGGGAAAGTGTGAAATCCAAGCCTATTCTGATTCAGATTGGGCTTGTGACACTGAGGACAGGAAATCTACAAGAGGCTACTGTATTATGTTAAATGAAAATCCAATAGCATGGAGTTCAAGGAAACAAAGAGGGGTGTCCAGATCAAGCATTGAAAGTGAATACAGAGCTCTTACTCAAACTAGTGCC
Source organism: Pistacia vera (assembly GCF_008641045.1). Lineage (NCBI taxonomy): Eukaryota > Viridiplantae > Streptophyta > Magnoliopsida > Sapindales > Anacardiaceae > Pistacia > Pistacia vera. Next base: position 1,353,921 of record NW_022195489.1, on the reverse strand, counting down.
GAAATAGCCTGGCTAACTTCTCTACTCTCAGAACTGAAAATATGGAGTTCTTCAACACCAAGAATCTGGTGTGATAATGTTAGTGTCGCAGCCCTCACTTTGAATCCTATCTTGCATGGGAAAACCAAACATACTGAGGTAGACATTTATTTTATAAGAGAAATTGTGAATAATGGAGACGTTGAAGTCATCTACATTCCATCAAAAGAACAAGTAGCAGACATATTCACAAAGCTAAGTCCTAAGAACCACTTTGAATGGATGAGAAACAAACTAAGGTCCTACACAAAGACCTTAGTTTGAGGGGGAATGTGAAGAAGATAGACAATGGACAGATGGCAACACACTAGGGAGACAACATTGGTGACATGTGTGTGCATCCGCCAACTCTCTAACAACTTGAGATTCTTGTGGTCCTAAAACCCTAAAACCTCTCATTACTGTTCTTGCCCACCAAGTTTTGTAAATTGATCAAGAAGCCTCCTGAATTAGTTATGTAAATGTGTATAAATTAATTGTTTTGTAATATGAACAATATCTTCCATTCAAGCTTAATATTCTTACGTCTCTCTCTCTGGCTGCTCTTTTCTCTTTTCTCACTATGTCTATATGTACACATATTCACATTCATTTCTCCTCAACAAAGATATTCGAATTATCTTTTCTTTCGTTTCATAGAAAGAAAAGTATGTGGGGTTTGCCGTTTAATATCTAGTCTTCTGCCTCCTCGTCTTGTTCTTCCATCTACAAGCTATTTTCTAAGTTACTTCTAAATGTTCTTCTCCATCACCATAACTTTGTTCTTCTGACCAAAGTTTTGTGTTACTTCATTTCAAGAATGCCTCTTTAATTCACAATTCTGCCTCTATTCACTGCAATAATGTTGATTCTTTTCCAAAAACAGAGTTCTGCAATAGTGATTGCTGCTCATGGAATGGGGTCACTTGTGATCAGTCAACAGGTCATGTGATCGGTCTTGACGTTATTTCTAGTCAGCTGATTGCAAAATCCATGTCAACAGTAGCATCTTCCTTCTTCATCATCTCCGTAGCCTCAATCTTGCTTGTAATGATTTCATGTTTTCTGAAATCACATCAATTCGCAAAATTGATACATCTTAATCTTTCTTCATCTAATTTCTCTGGATTAGTTCCAAGTGAAATATCTCACCTCTCCAAGCTGGGTTCACGTGATCTCTCTGACAATAATGTTGGTCATGGACTAGAAATTGGCCAACATTGTTTTAATAAGATCTTGCAAAACCTCACAGAAGTAAGATATCTTCTTCTTGACAATGTGAACATGTCTCCTGTTGTGCCTAGTTCCTTGGTGAATTTTTCTTCTTTTTTGATATCTCTGAGTCTTAGTAATACTCAGCTGCGACACGAGTTCCTGAATGGTGTTTTCCGCCTTCCATTTCTTCAGTACCTAAGTTTGTCTAGAAACGGAGGTCTCATAGGCAATTTACTAGAGTCTAACTGGAGTAGTCCCTTGAGATTGTTAGATCTATCTTCCACAAAATTTTCAGGAATATTACCTGAAAAAATCGAAAATCTTATACACTTGAATATGTTAGATCTTTCTTATTGCAAGTTCACGGATTCAAATCCAGGATCACTTTGGAACCTCACAAGTATCACCATTTTGGATTTGACATTCAACAATTTTACTGGCCAAGTCCCTACATTGCTATCTAACCTCAGGAAGCCCACTCGTCTATCATTTGTACACAACAGTTTTTTCGGACAATTTCTAGATGTTTTGGGCAACCTTAGCAAAGTGATTGAAATATATCTCTTTGATAACAATTTTAGTGGTCAACTGCCATTATCAGCATTCAATCTCACTCAGGTTTCTCATTTACACTTTTCACACAATGAATTTGCGGGTCATCTTCCTTGAAGTGGCCATTCATCTCTGTCCATTCTCAAATTATCTAATAATTTTCTAAATGGAAGAGTGTCGTCTTTGTTGTTTACTTTGCCATCTTTGCAATAATTAGACCGTAAAACAAGAAGTTCACTGGTCCAATTCCAAATCCCATACTTCAACCTTTGAATCTTTGAATCTTTCTTTTCTTGATCTTTCATCAAAGAACTTCACTGGCATTGTTAGGTCAGAATTTTTTTCAAAGTTCCAAAACGTGGAGGTTATGGATCTTTCAAATCACTGTCTACTGTCACTAAGAACCCAAACCAATTTTAACTTTATCTTGCCCAGGCTCAAAGTTTTCGAATTCTCTTCCTGAAACATAAGAGAATTCCCTGTTTTCTTAAGAACCTCAACATAATTGATGATTTTAGACCTTTCCTATAACAAAATTTCTGGTAGAATTTCCCAACGGGAGACAGGATCGTGGTACAAATTGCAATATCTGGATCTTTCTCACAATTTGTTGACAAATTTTCAGTATAGATTGGCAAAGCGTCTAAATTTCTTGATCTTCATTCCAACTTGCTTCAAGGACCCCTTTTGCTTCTACCACTTTCTAGGAAATGCTTCTCAGTTTCAAACAATAAATTGACAGGAGAGACCCCTTCATGGACTTGTGGTTCGGGCACTATTGAGTATCTGAACTTGAGTAGAAGGAGTCTACAATGTCTTGGAAACCATGACAAGATCTTCCTACTGGATCTTACGATGAATAGAGCTTTGACAACTCTCAACTTAAATTCCAATCCGTTGGAGGGAACATTGCCACAATCTTTGGCTAAATGTAGCAGCTTGGAAGTTCCAGATGTCGGAAATAACAAGATTAATGATAAATTTCCTCACTGGTTAGCTACTCTTCCAAAACTGCAAGTTCTTTTGTTGAGATCGAATAGTTTTCAGAGTCCCATTCGCAATTTGAATACAAGATGTCCATTCCCAATGTTATGAATACTTGATCTTTCTCATAATACATTAATTGGCAATTTTCCAACATCATATCTTAAAAATTTTAAAGCTATGATGAGCAGGGATAATAGCAGTGGTGCGGCGCAATATATGGGTTCACATGGTCAATATTATTCTACAGTTTTGACAGTGAAAGGAATTAATGTTGAAATGGTGAGAATCCTAACCATTTTAACATTATTGATTTGTCAAACAACCAATTCTAGGGATGAATACCAGATGGAAAGCTTAATTCACTCAACTAGCTCAATTTTTCTCACATTTCCGTAACCGGTCATATTCCATCATCATTTGGAAATTTGATGGAGCTTGAAGCTTTAGATCTCTTTTCCAACAAGCTTGTAGGAGAGATTCCTAGAGAATTGAAAAATCTTACATTTCCAACAAGCTTGTGGGATCTATACCTCAAGGAAAGCAATTTGATACATTTCAAAATGATTCTTATTTAGGAAGCTTGTGGTTTACCATTTTCAAAAAAGTGTGATGAAACTAACTCAGATATGGAAAAATGATATTGAATTCATTTTGAATTAAGAAACAGAGTACAACAGTGTATTCTTTATATACATCAAACTTATAACAAACTTAACAAACACTAACTGTTTTAACTGATTAACTAACATTATAACAAACTAATAACTACTTGAAACTAACTTCTTAACAGCTAACTAACTCAGCTAACCATCTTCGTCTTTATTCTTCAACATCCCCCCGCAAGCTGGAGAATGGATGCTAAGCATTCCCAGCTTGGATAAATTGGTATGGAATTGAGCAGGTGGCAGGGCTTTTGTGAACAAGTCAGCTAACTGATCTGAAGAAGAGCATGGCATGAGATAAATCAAACCGTCTTGAACTTTCTGTCTGACAATATGGCAGTCAATTTCAATGTGTTTGGTACGTTCATGGAAGGTGGGATTGGCAGCAATCTGAAGAGCTGATTTGTTGTCACAAAAAAGAAGAGCTGAGCCTAAGTGAGTAACGTGAAGATCCTTTAGCAAGTAAAGAATCCATTGAATTTCACATGTTGTGGATGCAAGAGCACGGTATTCAGCTTCTTATGAAGAATGAGAGACAGTAGATTGCTTCTTGGCACGCCAACTAATCAAGGAAGATCCAAGGAAAACACATGAACCTGTGATAGATTTCCGTGTATCAGAACATCCAGCCCAGTCAGAATCACTGAAAGCTTTGAGGGAAAGAGATGATTCAGCTGGGAAAAATAAACCAGAAGCAGGACAGTTCTTTATATATCGAAGAACGTGATGAGCAGCTTGCTGGTGAACCAATGTAGGCTTGTCAAGAAATTGACTAAGTTGTTGAACGGCAAAAGACAAATCAGGCCGTGTAGAAGTTAAATATAACAGTCTACCAACCAATCTTCTATAAGATGAGGGATCAGATAAAGGATCACTAGCAGTTTGAGTGAGTTTATAAGTGTAGGCCATTGGAGTTTTGGCAGGTTTGCAGGCCAAATATCCAACATCAGAAAGAATGTCAAGAGCATATTTTCTTTGGCATAAGGCAATACCAGACTGGAAACGAGCCACCTCCAAGCCAAGAAAATATTTTAAGTCACCAAGATCCTTAATCCGAAAAGTATCATCTAAATAAGCTTTGACAGCATCAATTTCGGCTAAATTGTTACCTGCTAATATAACATCATCTACATATACTAGCAAAACTGTGATACAAGAAACATAATATTTAACAAAGAGAGAATAATCTGATGAAGATTGTGTGTAACCCAAAGAAACTAAGGCAGAGGTAAGCTTGGAGAACCATTGTCTGCTGGCCTGTTTAAGTCCATAAAGAGACTTTTGAAGCTTGCAAACTTTGCTAGGATTTGAAGAATTAAAACCAGGAGGTAATACCATATATACCTCTTCAAGTAAATCACCATGGAGAAAGGCGTTATTGACATCAAGTTGTTTAAGGTGCCAATGACAAGCAACAGCCAAAGCAAGAAGCAATCTGACAGTTGTGAATTTGGCCACCGGTGAGAATGTATCAAAATAGTTTATACCCTCAATTTGAGTATAGCCTTTGGCCACTAACCGAGCCTTGTAACGCTCTACTGAACCATCTGCTTTATGCTTAACACAGAACACCCATTTGCAGCCAATTGGGGACTTGCCAGGAGGGAGATCTGTGAGTGTCCAGGTGTGATTCTGCTCAAGGGCAGTAATTTCTGTTTGCATGGCTTGTCTCCAACAGTCATGTTTAATGGCTTGAGCATAAGTCTTAGGTTCAAATATAGTTGAAACAGCTAAGGTAAAATGAAGTTGATTTGGTGAAAGGTTGGAATAGGAAAGAACAGAAGATAAGGGATAAGTGGTACCTGACTGAGGAGCCGAAGGTTCATGTGCAGTGAACATATTGCAATGATAATCTTTTAGGTATGAAGGAGGCTTTCTCAACCTTTTTGAGTTACGGTCAGGTTGTATAACAGGAGAAGAGACAGAGGAATCAGTAGAAGAAAAATTATCAGGTGGTAATTATGATGAAGTAGATAAGGGAGTATCTTTAGAAGGACAAGGTTCTAAGTCAAAAACTGTTGAATTTTGAGGTAAGAGTACTGAATGATCTGCAGGTTTTGAAAAAGGGAAAATGGATTCATAAAAGAAGACATTTCGAGAGAGAAAAATATCTCTAGAATGCAAGTCTAATAAAACAAATCCTTTAGTACTAGATGGGAATCCTAAGAAGAGACATTTCCTAGCTCGAAAATCAAACTTGTTTCTGTGAGCTTGTAAAGTGGAAGCAAAAGACAAGCAGCCAAAAGTTTTTAATGAATCATAATGAGGAGATTTTTGATATAAAAGTTCAAATGGTGATCTGTTTTGCAGGATAGGGGAAGGAATTCTGTTGATGAGGTGAATGGCATGAAGTACTGCATATGTCCATTATTCTTTGGGCAAGTTAGACTGAAAAAGTAGAGATCTAGCAACATTTAGGATGTGTTGGTGTTTACGTTCCACCACACCATTTTGTTGGGGTGTTTCAACACATGTGGTTTGATGATAGGCTCCTTTTGGAGCATAGAAATGAGGCATTATAAATTCAGCACCATTATCAGTGCGAATGGCCTTTATTTTAGCTGAAAATTGAGTCTCTATGAGAGCAAAAAATGACTGAACAAGTTGCCTAACTTCTGATTTTTGTTTGATCAAATAGATCCATGTAAATCTAGAAAAGTCATCCACAATGGTTAAGAAGAATCGATGACCATGAATAGAACAAATTGAACAAGGATCCCAAATATCAACATGAATCATATCAAAACATTTAGAAGTTTTGGAATGACTTATAGGAAATGGTAATCTTGGTTGCTTAGCCAAATGTCAAATGGTACAAGCTTTATTATCATGATATTTAAGGCTAGGAATACATGATGCTAAGTATTTAATTCTAGAATCAGATATGTGGCCAAGTCTATAATGCCAAATATCAAACAATGTAGTACTTGATGCTAAAGAGACAGACTGATGGACAGGGTTGGCTGCATAAACATAATATTTTGTCATTGCATATAGGCCATCATGCACTTTAGCTGAACCAATCGTTTTCCACAAAGTCAGATCCTGGATTAATCAATAAGAATGTTGAAAGATCAGGCAACAATTTAGTGAGGATGTTAATTTTGTGGCAGATATCAGATTTAAGGAAAATTTAGGAATATAAAGTACATTTGTAAGAACCAATTTTTTAGTGAGACTTACAACCCCAGAGTATTGAGCAGTGATTTTAGAACCATTTGGTAATGTGACTAAGATTGGTTTGATCTGCTTATAGTTATCAAAGGAAGACAAAGAGTGGGCAATGCGATCTGTTGCACCTGTATCTACAATCCATAATGAAGATTTAGCAGAGGTTAAAGCAAAATGGTTACCTGGAACTGAAGAAAAATGAGATGTAAGGCTTGACTGAGGTTGAGAAACAACAACTTGGTTAGTCACATAAGATGGTTGCTCAGAATTAGATGATGGAGCAAAGCAAGCAATTGATGATATTGATCTTGAGTCAAAGAAACACCAGAACTTTCTTGATTATTGGCAGTAGCATCTGACTGCATGGGAAGATCTGTGTCTTTTTCTTCCACAGTTACATTATGAGCAGTGGGATTGTGACTTTTGAACTCGTAACCAGGTGGGAAACCATGCTTTTTATAACAAGTTTCAACAGTCTGCCTCGGTTTGCCACAGAAAGTGCAAAACCGATTATCTCCATTATGTTGTGAATTTGCTGGATTAAACTTCCGAGTGCTTTGTGGTTTGTAAGTTTGAGAATTTTCTTTAACAGCTTTGTTAACAAACACTTTAGCTACTCCAAAATTCATCTGTCTTTCTTGTTGCAAAACTAAAGAAAAAACTTTGTTGATTGGAGGAAGTGGATCCATGAGCATGATTTGAGTTCTGACCACAACAAATTGATCATTAAGTCCTTTAAGAAACCGAATGACATAATCACTATTTTGATACTTCTAGAAAGTTGTCAATACTCCACAAGAACAAGGTGTTGTACAGGTACATGCAGGGAGTGGCCTTAAGTTTTTCAATTCATCCCAAAGAATTTTTAATTCAATAAAATAATTGGTAACACTTCTATCCCCTTGTTTGAAACCATAAATCTCTTCTTGCAGATCTGAAATTCTAAAAATATCTCCTTGTGAAAAACGTTCTTGAAGGTCATCCCATAAATCATAAGCTTTATCTATCCATAATAAGCTTTATCTATCCATAATATGCTACTAGTAATGGATAATGAAAGAGAATGAGTGAGCCAAGAAAGTACCATAATATTGCATCTTTCCCAGACAGAGAACAAAGAATCAGTGGATGAAGGGGCTTTAATGGAGCCATCAACAAACTTCAACTTATTTTTGGACAGCAATGCCATCTTCATAGCTCGTGCCCAGGTATAGGTCTAACAGTAAGGAAAAGGCCAGGCCCAATCTCGATGCGGCCCAATCCAAAACTCCTTGGATTAGCCATTTGATACGAGGTACAGTCGGCCCAAACCATCCGGACACAGGCCTCCTAATCCTAGTACACTTCCTGGATCTATGAACGAATTCAGAGCCCACGGTCACCTACAGATTACACTCCTACTCAAACATTGATAAGGTAGTCCACTACCATCCCAACTCCTCCAAGGTCCGTGTCAAAGTCATACTTGGACTCCCTTTCACGCCAGGATAATGGGGCAAAGGATACATCTTAGAGGGAACGGATTACTACAAGAACTCCCAATCCCACCAGGATTGGGAGACCAAACAGTCATTATTTAAACAGAGGTCAGCCCTCTCACAAAGGGGACATTACACCTTCAAACCCCAGAGTTCTTACTTGAGAACTTCACATTACAGTCGTAGTCATAGTCCCCAACTAGACTTCTGGTAACATCTCTACTCCCTAGCCCTCATTAAATCAGCCTCTTTCAGCCTTGCTGATTTGAGCATCGGAGTGCCTACGGCAAACAACACCCTAGTATTTTCCGTCGCTTCACGTTTGTTTCTCTACGTGTGTAGGTATAGCAAATCTCTAGTGCCCCCAACCTCACGAGATCAAACCCTCCTTTCGTAAAGGTAGATTTTTACGTCTACAGTTTGGCACCCACTATGGGGCCTCTAGCAATCATTCGGCTCAATGAACCTTGCTACGTAGAGGAACTTTCCATGGCTGACCATTCTGACAACACTAACCCTGGTATCGAGGCCAAACTGGAGCCTCTGACTGCCCTTATGCAACAGAATTCAGACGAGGTAGCCGTACTGGAAGCTGAGAACACTGTAATCCGGACCGAAAACACATCCATCAAGGCCGAAAACTAGTCTCTAAAAGAAAAGGTAAGTCAGTTTTACGATCTTGAGCTTCTGCCTTGCCAGGTACCACCCAATCGGTTCCACACCTCGGTTCCATCTATGCAACCTCTCCAAACCCCCGAGCACAGACCTGCAACCTCAGATAAAAGGTCACGTCAACTAAGTTTGTCGGTGGTCTACAATTCGGTCTTGATTCATGGAGAAAAAGATCTGCCAACAGAACCCCGCTCAGCCGATCCATCTCAGTCTCAAGATCAAGGCGCCCAAGTGAAAGAAAACCTGCTCCAGCAAGACCAGCCCATCCTTGCCATCCCACCTCACCTCCAGTCGACCATCCCTACACAAACACCATTCAACTCGGCTCACCCTCGCGGGTCGAACGGCCATGCAAACCAAACTATCCCACTCGAGTCTATCCATCCTAACGGGCCGAATGAATACCAAACAACCCCCCTGACCATCCATGTAGGGTGAAACACCCGATCAGTTACAATGGCAGTCATCCAACCGAAGGGAATGAACGGCGATCTAGGCTACCAGGATGTACACAAAGGAATGATCCACCTGGCCACATCACGTGGAATGACCCAACAAAATATGTCGAGCGCAAATGCAATGGCCGACCTAGTCAAACGGGATGACCTAGTGGTATCCCACTCTCCTATGGAACAGATATTGGCCAAGAGACTGGCTGATGTAGAGGCAGTGATGAGGCGCATACCAGGAATGCCGATCCCCACCAAGAAGAGCATGCCTCACTGCTACGCTGATTCGTCCTTTATGGATGCGATCGCCCTAGCTGACATGCCCCACAAGTTTACTATTCTTAGCATAAAGCCTTATGACAACACAACCAACCCAGATAATCACATAGTCTCGTACAAACAGCAGATGTTCACTATCTCAATACGCCAAGCGTTGAGGGAAGCCCGCATGTGTAAGAGTTTTTGTTCAAGCTTAGCCGGTCCAGCACTCCAGTGGTACACAAATCTCTCGAACGATTTCATCGACTCATTCGCACAACTCACCGACACCTTTGTAGAGCAGTTCACCAGTAGCAAGAAGCTCGAGAAACTATCGGCCAACCTATACAAAGTACACCAGAGAATGGGGGAGCCACTAAGAGAGTACGTCTGCAGATTCAACAAAGAAAAAATTTCCATCCCTTCCTGTAACCCCGAGACAACCGTAGACGCCTTCAGGAAGGGTCTCCTCCCGGATGGTGAATTATACAAAAAACTAACGAAGCTCGATTACACCATGATAGAGGACGCCTTGGCTAGAGCAGTGATTCAAATAAGGTGGGAGGAAGATGTGATGAATCAGGCAATTCACGCTAGGTATGACTGAATGTAGAATGATAGGAGGCCAGAGCTCAGATCGATTGTAGGCCCTACAAGATCACCAAAGAAGTAAGGAAGGGCGCCTACCAGCTCCAAACTCTCGAAGGCAAAGACATCAGCAACAATTGGAATGCAGTCCATCCCACACGCTACTACTTTTAGGTGAACTCAGTCTAAATATTTGTTGTCTTTTTGTTTTTTATTTAAAAAGGATTAGTGGGCTCATCCACCTCATTCACAAACAGTCGGTCTCATGGCCCAAATTCAATGAAGCATTATTAAGCAACTTACACCTTCGAATCGGCCTTGCCCAATTCACGGAGTTACACCTTCGGATCGACTCTGCTTGATCCATGGATTTACACCTTCGGATCGACCCTACTCGATTCACAGATTTTTTACACCTTCGGATCAACTCTGCTTGATCCACGGATTTACACCTTCAGATCAACCCTGTTTGATTGACGGATTTACACCTTCGGATCGACCCCGCTCGATCCACAGATTTTTTACACCTTCAGATCGACCCTACTCGATTCACGGATTTACACCTTCGGATCGACCCTGCTCGATCCACGGATTTACACCTTCGGATCGGCCTTGCCCAATCTATGGATTTACACCTTTGGATCGACCCTGCTCGATTCAAGGATTTACACCTTTAGATCGACCCTACTCGATCCACGGATTTACACCTTCGGATCGACCTTGCTTGATTCACGGATTTTTTACACCTTCGGATCGACCCTGCTCGATCCACAGATTTACACCTTCGGATCGGCCCGGCCCTGTCCGATCCATGGATTTACACCTTCGGATCGACCATGCCCGATCCATGGATTTACACCTTCGAATCGATCCTGCTCGATCCACAGATTTACACCCTCGGATCGACCCTACTCGATCCACGAATTTACACCTTCGGATCGGCCCTACCCGATTCACAGATCTACACCTTCGATCGGCCCTGCCCGGTTCATGAAGCTACATATTCAGTTTGCCAAAACGAGTGAAGGGTTCTTACACCTCAAAATCAATAAGTCATCGACCCAACCCAACAGAGAGTCTACACGACTCAACCACTAGGCTGCACCAAAATCATAACACAAGCATACGATTCAACCCCTAGCGCATCTATGAACAAGGAAGCAATCAACAAATCATTCACCCATAAGGAAAAGCATCAAAAACAAAGCTAAGTGTCATCAGTGTGAGTCGTCTCCCCCATCTCCGACTCAGTCACCCTACCTCCAGCGCCAACACCCATCCTTGTAGCCTAATCGCTCACATCCTCAGTGGTCGATGGCCCCAGCTGGCTAGTAAAGTCGAGCACCTTCTCATCAATTTGCTCCTCCATATGCCCGACTCCCTCCTCTAGCATCTCCTGCACGAGCTGGACATCCTCATCCGGATTCCAGGGAGAGGTCTTCCTAGCCTTGTACTAGAACATGAGCTCTCCTCGGTGAAAGACCAGCATGCATGCATGAAGAGTGGTGGAAATGGAGAAGAAAGCATGAAAGGATGGATTCAAAAAAAACGTTTTTCATGAAGATTAGTCTCAAAAGGATGAAACCACCACACTTTAACACCACCTTGAGAGATTAGAGTGGCCGTGGGTTTGAGAGAGAGTTTTAGTTTGTTTTTTAGTGAAGAAGTGAAGAATGAACTAAAATGCAACCTTTTGCATTTATATATACTTGGGCAATTTTGTAATTATTTATTTTTCACTTCCAAGCCCAATAAAATCTTATTTTTTAAAGGGACCCCACGAATTTATTATGCTACCCTTTGAATAATCAATATTATTCAAGGGCCCATGTAAACTAAACTAGTTTACATTAACAACCCATAAATTTACCTTTTTACCCTTTAACTATTAAAAGGATATTTTTGTTCATCTCATTAATCTTAACACTTTAAGATATAATAATTAAATATAATTAATTATTGCTTGACCATTTTAACCCTTAAAATGTCACAAATAATTTTCTATGTAACTATTACTATGGAAATCCCGTTATTACCCTCGGAAGTTGCTAGCCCTCTTCGGATAATCATTTCTCTCTCCCATCCTTCTCTAACTTCTCAAGGCTATTGGTGTGACCATGTAGGTCCACTGTGGATTAGCCGTGAGCCGATTTTGGATGAATCTAGAAACCTGTCCTGAGGCTCAACGACTATGGTAAACATTTAGCAATGTGCCATAGTCCCTAAACCACGATGAAGAAATACTTCATCGAACCCATTTCAAATCATACGTACCATGCAGGTAAAGTCCCTCCATTGAGATATCCTGACCGAGCACGGATTCATGGAATGTCAAAATCCTAAACTCGATCTTCTACTGAATCGTCGATCAATATGTCCGGAACTCGTCATCACAAACTTGCTTTTGTATGACTAATAATAGACTCTGGCCAGAGATTCTGTTTTTCGACATTTATCGATGTTCATCTAGGAACTCGAATCCGGATGGAGTCAGTGGTACTCCCGATCCTATATTTTCGAGTCAATGGATCCCCTCTTGACCATCGTTCGTTTCTGCATATGAACAATGCATGACCAAATAGGCTTTATTATACGAAACATGATTAGTCTCGTACTTATACACCATATGAACCATACGCATCCGTATCGAATCCAACTACAATGTCTCAAGTCAAAGGACTACATCGTGCACTGATATGACCAAACGATAAATCATTGACTACATGCTTTTCCAAGTGATTTGTCATTATTCGGTCACGTTCGAAAAACAGTTCACCAATTGCTAATCCATACCAATGCCCTAGTGACATGATTATCATCATCATCCGTACTTATATCAACTCATGATATCTTTCAGAAGCATCCGATATGCCTACTGTGCAATATAGTTGCCCAAATTATATTGCTTCCGTAGGGAACCCTTTTCGATAATTCATTTACCGATTAAATGAATCATCTAGACAATTCATATACATACTTTATTTTAAATGCATGATTGAATAAAGGAAGCAATTTATATATATGAATTGAAGAACTTTTTCTTCTATTATTTATGATATATAGATACAAGACAAAATGCTCTGAAACCAACAACACGAATGGTTTCTAGGGCATACACTAATATACACTAACAAACTCCCACTTGCACTAAAGCCATTCGATGTTGTATCTCATACCCATCTTCTCAAGATGATGGTCCAATTGCTTCAATGTCATCGCCTTAGTCAGTGGATCAGCTACATTTTCTGCTAAAGGAGTCTTCAGAATTATAATCTTTCCAACTCCAACAAATTCTCTCAAAATGTGATACTTACGCTGAATGTGTTTGGATTTTTGGTGGGCTCTTGGTTCCTTTACCTGTGCAATAGCTCCAATATTGTCATAGAACATGCTTATCGGGTAAGCCATGTTCGGAACCACACCAAGTTCAATTACGAACTTTCGCATCCAAACAGCCTCCTTTGCTACTTCTGAAGCAACAATGTATTCAGCTTCTATAGTGGAGTCAGCTGTGGTTGCCTGTTTGGAACTTTTCCAACTAACAACACCTCCTTTACATATAAAAATGTACCCTGATGTAGACTTTCTATCATCAATATCTGATTGGAAATGAGAATCTGAGTATCCCTGATTGTTTAACTCTGAACATCCATAACTCAGAACTAGATCTTTAGTTCTTCTCAAGTACTTAAGGATCGATTTTACAACCGACCAATGTTTCTCCCCTGGGTTTGACTGATATCTACTCGTAACACTTATAGCATAAGCTATATCATGTCTTATACATAGAATTGCGTACATTAAGCTACCTACGGCAGACACATAAGGCACATTACGCATCCGTTGTCGCTCTTCATCGATCTTTGGACCTATCTCCTTAGAAAGATGAAGACCATGAGTGAAGGGCAAGAGACCTCTCTTAGAGTTCTCCATGCTAAATCTTTTTAGCATTTTCTCTATATACAATTTCTGGGATAATCCAATTACCCTTTTCGTTCTATCTCTATAGACATGAATGCCAATGACATATGTCTCTTCTCCTAAGTCTTTCATCTAGAAGGTTTTGGACAACCAAACTTTAACCTCTGTCATCATGCCTATATCATTTCCTATTAAAAGTATGTCATCTACATATAATATGAGAAACATGATGGCATGATCTTTAACCCATTTGTATACACAGGGCTCATCCAGATTCTTAACAAAACCAAACGATTTGATTATGTCGTCAAATTGAATGTTCCAGCTTCTTGAAGCTTGCTTCAATCCATAAATGGATCGATGCAATTTGCACACCTTATGTCTTTCAGCAGAGGATACAAAACCTATCGGTTGTTCCATATAGATTTTTTCCTCAATAAACCCATTGAGGAAAGCTGTTTTGACATTCATCTGCCAAATTTCATAATCATGGTATGCTGCAATGGCTAGCATTATATGGATGGATTTAATCATAGCTACAGGCGAGAAGGTTTTCTCATAATCCAATCCTTGTTTCTGAGTATAACCTTTCGTCACCAGTCGAGCTTTGAAGGTCTCTACCTCCCCATCCTTGCCAACTTTTCTCTTGTAGACCCATTTACAACCTATAGGAACTATTCCCTCCGGTGGATCCACAAGCGACCATACTTGATTGGCATGCATTGATTCTATTTCAGAATCCATCGCTTCTAGTCATTTTTCTGAATCTCTATCCAGTATTGCTTCTTCGTAGCTTCTAGGATCATCACCATGAGCATCTACTCCCACTAAGTAAAATTCAAAATCTTGCTCATGTAGGAACCCATATCTCTTTGGAGGTTTTGATATTCTATAAGACTTTCGTACTAGAACCATAGTATCTGATACTGAGGTTCGTTGAGTGGACGTTCCATCTTTAGTAATCTCAGTTCTTGGCTCTTTGAACTCTTCCTTGAGTTCAATATTTCTTCCAACACCGCCTTCCTCCAAGAACTCGTTCTCGTGGAAGCGCGCATTTCTACTGATCCAAACTCTTTGATCACTTGGGAAGTAAAAGTAATATCCTAAACTATCTTTAGGATATCCAATGAACCGACCCTTCTCGGATTTAACATCCAGGTTATCAGATTTAACCAATTTAACATAAGCTGGGCAGCCCCAAATCTCCATATAATTCAGACTTTGACATTTTCCATACTATATCTCATACGGTGTTTTCTGGACAGTTTTAGACGGGACCCTATTAAGGATGTGCACAGCGATCTGGAGAGCGTACCCCCACAGAGACATTGGTAAGTCTGTAAAACTCACCATCGATCGTACCATATCCAATAAGGTACGATTTCTCCTTTCAGACACTCCATTAAGCTGGGGTGTATAAGAAGGAGTCAACTGTGAGATGGTCCCATTTTCTTTTAAGAACTCTTAAAACTCTGTACTCAATTATTCACCCCCACAATCTGATTGTAGTATTTTAATACTTTTTCCAGTTTGATTTTCTACTTCATTCTTGAATTCTCTGAATTTTTCAAAGGATTCAGATTTGTATTTCATTAAATACAAATACCCATATCGTGACATATCATCTGTTAAAGTAATGAAGTATTCAAATCCTCCCCTGGCTAAAGTACTGAATGGTCCATATACATCTGTATGTATGAGTTCTAATAGTTCTTTAGCTCGCTCTCCTTTACTCTTAAAGGGAGACTTGGTCATCTTTCCTTGGAGACATGATTCACAGGTTGGATAGGGTTCAGAACCCAATGAGTTTAGGATCCCACTTTCTCCAAGCTGTATTAATCTTCTCTCTCCTATATGACCCAATCTATGATGCCATAGAATTTTAGGATTTGATTCAGATCGAGTTCTTTTATTAGAAATGGTATTGATTGAAGCATAGTCATTCAATTCTAAGACATACAAACCATTTGTATTCACAGCTTTACCAACTAAAACATTTCCAAAATGTATTGAACATTCATTTCCATTAAACAGTACATAATAACCTGCCTTACACAAAGCAGAAATAGAAATGATGTTTCTTGTGGCCTTTTCAAAGTACAATACTTTAAACAAATTCAAAACATGTCCTGAAGGTAGTCTTAGTGAGCAAGTCCCCATGGCCTCGGCTGCAACTCGTGCCCCATTTGCCATCCTCAAAATGATCTCGCCCTTTGTCACCTCAGAACTATTCTGAAGTACCTGCAAAGACATACAAACATGAGATGTTGCTGCTGAATCTAATATCCAGGAATGACTATCTGAATTAACACTTAATTCATATTCAATCATAAGACATTGGTTCATACCTGCTTTTCCTTTGCCTTTCTTCAGACTGTTCAGGTATTGAGGACAGTTCCTCTTCCAGTGTCCATCTTTTCCACAGTGGAAACATTTTCCCTTTGCATCGGCCTTCTCTGCCTTTGCCGCTGGCTTCTTGAAGCTCTTATTCTTGGGTCCAACTTTTGGACCTCTCTTTGGTAGCACTTTGGGCTTTTTATTGGCCCTGCTAGTGGAGGCGGCAAAAACATCCTCATGTCCCTTCCCTTTCACATTCTGTCTGTGAAATTCTTTAAGCTCATTTAGCAGTTCAGAGAGGTTTCTCTCAATCCTATTGAGATTGTAGTTAGTTATAAACGGTTTATAACTTGGAGGAAGGGATTGTAGAATCAAATTCACTTTGAGGCGGTCTGGCATGACCACCCCATATCCATCCAGTCGATCTAATCCATTGATCATTTTAAGAGTATGATCAGCTGGAGGTTCCCCTTCCCTCAACTTCATGCTAAAGAGGGATGCACACAATTCATACTCAACCACTCTTGGATTTTCGCTATACAACTCTTGTAGAGCTATGAGGATATCATAAGCATTTGAAACCTCTTCATGCTTAGTTTGAAGTTCTCTATTCATGGAGGCTAACATGTAATTTTTAGCCCTCCTACTATCCTCTCTCCACTTTTCAAGAGCATCAAGCTCAGCTTGTGGAGCATCCGGTCCAATATCAAGTGGAAGAGGTGCTTCTAGGACATAAGCAATTCTTTCAAAATCTAGAACAATTCTAAGATTTCTTAGCCAATCTTTTAGGTTGGGTCCGGTTAACATGTTATTGTCCATTATCCTTAGGAGAACATTGTTGGCCATTTTTCGATTATTTATCACAAAGATGAAACTGCAAAGAAAAGTAATTTTATTAGTGTCTTGTAATCTTTTAAACCTTTTAATGCATAATCAAATTAGCTCCCACTATTTTATTCGAGTCCTACACTCCCTTAAATAGGATCCGGAAATTTTCGTTGGATTAAATTTCTTAGTGGGGAATCAATTTCTTATCAAATTCAATTAACCTCACATAATAGAATTCTTGGTTAATTAAGTCTAATAAGTAGGAAACTCTTTTCCTTTTATATCACTATATAAGGTTTGATTCATATTCCTTGTCCTAGCTTCGGATACCTCACATAATAGAATTCTTGGTACCCTAGGCTAGTTAAATCCGAACCATTGTGCTTTCTTAGGATGGCATTTTCATCATGTCCTCACATAATAGAATTCTTGGTCAAGGTGAAAATATCCATCCAAGAACAAGATCAACTTAATTCTATGATATAAAGATTGTATCCCTCACATAATAGAAATCTTGGGATATTAAAATTTATATCAAAGAATTTAGTTATCCCACAATGGGAGACTTGGATTTAATAATTTTAAATTGGGGAGATTTAGGTTTAACCTTTAGTTAATTCATTTTAGCATGCCATGTTTAATTAACAATTCATACATATCACATATATGCATAAATTAAAGCATGTGGGTTGACCATGGGGCTTTTCGAAAATACATCCTAAAGGCAAACTATTTACCCTAATACTATATCTTCGATTGGATCGTCATCCGGATGCTCTTCAGTTCCCGTTTGGATCTTAGGCACGCAGGCCCGATTAAAATAAATAAATAAAATTTAATTATTACAAGCCATTTAATAAAAGAATATTACAAACACTTTTGAATATTTTGAAAACCAAATGGCACCCATGATCAACCCTCTAATCTAATATTCATTCATCACATAAATAAATATTAAACATTCATACCAAATATAATAAACAATTTTTTAAAGGCATGAATATAAACAATTATTTTAAAAAAATATATATATATATCACTAATATATATAAATATAAATATATCTCATATATTAATAGATATTATATATATAAAAATATTCATGTGATAATTTAATCATAACTTTGGGGCATGCAACAATTACACATTTTATAGGAATCATTACACAAATACTTTTGTCATATTCCACCCAAAGATATAATATTTAATTACTAACATCATTTCAATACTTTTCACAAAAGTCAAGCATGGTATAGATAAATGGGTTTTATTACTCCAAGAGTAATCATTCTATGAGACAAGTTACTTTTAACTAAAGTAATATTTTTTATGACACATTTATCTTCTCAAAGACAATTATGTCATTTTGCATCATCATTTTTTGAAACCATTCAAACAACCAAATTATTACATTTCAAAAATATAATAATTTATGCCATGCAATGATGCATTATAAGATAATTTAATCAAATTAAATATCCTACATTAAAATTACCACCATCATATATAATATCATAATTCATCATATGAATTAATAATCCATAACTTTATGCTAGCATCAAATTCCACCACTAAACATTTGCATACACTTCATGCAAAAATATAAACTTTAATCAAATTAAAGGATAACACATTTAGCATGTCAAAGCATAAATCATTTTATCAAAGTCATGGAAATTAATATGCATGAACATTTCTATCTCATGCAATAACCATCATCCAAGCATACATTTAGACCCTTTATGGAACAACTTCCAAAACACATTACAAACTCATTTGAATAAAACAAGAATCAAATGAACAAAAACATGCATGGCCGAATCTAGCAAGAAATATTCTATGCACTAATCAAGGCATGCATGAACACTTTTGTCACCATAAATAGTGTATATATATATATATATATATCAAACATATAATGATTCTTGCAAGCTTCAAATTAAAAAAAAAAAATCAAAACATCTTTATACATTTTA
This sequence comes from Pistacia vera, assembly GCF_008641045.1. Taxonomy (NCBI): domain Eukaryota; kingdom Viridiplantae; phylum Streptophyta; class Magnoliopsida; order Sapindales; family Anacardiaceae; genus Pistacia; species Pistacia vera. Next base: position 1,334,809 of record NW_022195489.1, on the reverse strand, counting down.
TGTCATGGCCGAATCTCACTCCAAGAAAAAGAAACAATAAACATTTCATTATCTTATTACTAGGCCAAAACAAGAACATGCATGTCACTTTCATACATGATAAACACAAGAACACTTAGAAAATGTCATTTTTGCTTATAAATTCGACATGCAAGGAGCTTTTAGCTCTGATACCATTTGAAAGACCAGCATGCATGCATGAAGAGTGGTGGAAATGGAGAAGAAAGCATGAAAGGATGGATTTAATAATTTGTTTTTTATTTATTTTTTGAAATGATATTATACCTACTCCTTTGCTTTGGATTGATGAAGATTAGCCTCAAAATGATGAAACCTCCACACTTTAACACCACCTTGAGAGATTAGAGAGTGGCCGTGGGTTTGAGAGAGAGTTTTAGTTTGTTTTTGAGTGAACAAGTGAAGAATGAACTAAAATGCAACCTTTTGCATTTATACATACTTGGGCAATTTTGTAATTATTTATTTTTCACTTCCAAGCCCAATAAAATCTTATTTAAAAAGGGACCCCACGAATTTATTATGCTAGCCTTTGAATAATCAATATTATTCAAGGGCCCATGTAAACTAAACCAGTTTCATTAACAACCCATAAATTTACCCTTTTTACCCTTTAACTATTAAAAGGTTATTTTTGTTCATCTCATTAATCTTAACACTTTAAGATATAATAATTAAATATAATTAATTATTGCTTGACCATTTTAACCCTTAAAATGTTACAAATAATTTTCTATGTAACTATTACTATAGAAATCCCATTATTGCCCTCGGAAGCTACTAGCCCTCTTTGGATAATCATTTCTCTCTCTCATCCTTCTCTATCTTCTCAAGGCTATTGGTGTGACCATGTAGGTCCACCATGGATTAGCCGTGACCCGGTTTTGGATGAATCTGAAAACCTGTCAGGAGGCCCAACGACTACGGTAAACATATAGCAATGTGCCATAGTCCCTAAACCACGATGAAGAAATACTTCATCGAACCCATTTCCGATCATACGTACCATGCAGGTAAAGTCCCTCCATTGAGATATCCTGATCGAGCATGGATTCATGGAATGTTAAAATCCTAAACTTGATCTTCTACCGAATCGTCGATCAATATGTCTGGAACTCGTCATCACAAACTTGCTTTTGTATGACTAATAATAGACTCTGGCCAGAGATTCTGATTTTCGACATTTATCGATGTTTGTCTAGGAACTCGAATCCGAATGGAGTTAGCGGTACTCCCGATCCTATATTTCCGAGTCAATGGATCCCCTCTTGACCATTGTTCGTTTCCGCATATAAACAACGCATGACCAAATAGGCTTTATTATACGAAACATGATTAGTCTCGTACTTATGCACCGTATGAACCATACACATCCATATCAGATCCGACTACAATGTCTCAGGTCAAAGGACTACATCGTGCACTGATATAACCAAACGATAAATTATTGACTACATGCTTTTCCAAGTGATTTTTCGTTATTCGGTCACATTCGAAAAACAGTTCACGAACCGTTAATCCATACCAATGCCCCAGTGACATGACTATCATTGTCATCCGTACTTATATCAATTCATGATATCTTTCAGAAGCATCCGATATGCCTACTATGCAATATAGTTGCCCAAATTATATTGCTTCTGTAGGGAAACCCTTTTCGATATTTCATTTACCAATTAAATGAATCATCTAAACAATTCATATACATACTTTATTTTAAATGCATGACTGAATAAAGGAAGCAATTTATATATATGAATTGAAGAACTCTATCTTCTATTATTTATGATATATATAGATACAAGACAAAATGCTCTGAAACCGACAACACGAATGGTTTCTAGGGCATACACTAATATACACTAACATCGGCTTTTTCAGGTGATTGATGCTATTCTCTTATGTTGCTTGTCCCCTTTTTACTTAGCCTAATTTGTTTATTATTTCGCGCTTGCAGGCCTTCTCTAGAGGTGTTCATCTCCAAAAGTTAGTCAACTCATAGGACCGAAGGAATAAGAAGTTAGAGTGGAACAATAAGGAGCTCATCGATGCTACCTCTGAGCTAGAAAATAGGCTCCGTGCGGGGTAGGAAAGAGAAGAGCAGCTAGAGAAGGAACGCACAAAATTTGCTCGGCAGCTGTAGAGTGCTCAAGCAGAGTAAGAGGCCGAAAGGGTCTCACTCCTCTACAGGCTAGAGACCATCTTTGTAGAGGCGATTTTGAAAACTCGCTCAGAGCTCATGGAGGAATACAAGGGGGGGGGGGGGGGAATATGGTGAATGGGGGGCGGACAATGACATAACAAAGTACAAAGCGTTCCTCGTGGAATGGGATCTCGGACACAAGCCAGATGTCCTTAGGGATGAAATCGAAGCACCAGAGGCTGATACCGATGGTTCAGCTGAAGGACTACAGGAGACAACCGGCAATGAAGTGGTGTCGCATAGACAGCTAGCTAGGGATGTGTCCAGGCTGCGCGGCTTGGCCATTGAAGATAACTAGACATCTTTTTTTTTTTTTTCTTTTTTTTCTTTTTTTTTTTAAGCGTCGAGCACACCTTTAGGTTGTAAGTCTCAAGTGCATTGAATGATGTTTAATTCTAGTTCATTGGGCATTTGTATAGGAGTCTGACTTGTTCTGTTTATCTTATGATGGTTGTTTCAATTTTGTTGAGGTAGAATGCCTTGAGGGGTTGCTAGGGATGTCCATCGCTTTGGCTTAGCAAATCTACAACTCTTAAACAATTATGAAGCCTGAATAACGTTTTTATTAATTGGGTGATAACAAAGTCTAAGTTGGAGACAACAAAAAAGGTCTAACGGAGATAGGGGGAGTGGACAAACCCACTCTATCTCTCGTAAAAATAAGAAAAATGAGGAGGTGGAGCCGAGCCGGCTGACTATAAAAAAATGATAAGTTTTTAGGTGCGTGGCATTCCAACTATTGGTGATGTTCTTGACTTTCGGTGTTTGTAGTTGGTATGCCCCTTTGCCAATAACTTTGGTGATTTTATAGGGTCCCTCCCAAGTGGGACCGAGCTTACCAGCTCCTAGCACCTTTGTGTTTTAAAAGACTTGGAGCACAACCCAATTGCTGACTTTCAAGATTCTTGCTCAAACATTCATGTTTCAGTGTTGAGCTACCTTTCGTTGGTATACAACATTACGGATTAACGCTTGGTCGCATAATTGGTCGTCGAGGTCGAGGTTGTGGCAAAGTTGTTGCCTGTTGTCATCTTCGTCTATCCACTAGAGCCATGCTGATGGACATCCTACTTCTGCAGGGATACTAGCTTCTGAGTCATAGGCCAACGAAAAGGGTGTTTCTCCTGTTGACGATCGTGCAGTGGTGCGATAGGACCATAGTACCCCAGGAAGTTCGTCTACCCAAGTGCCCTTTGCTTTTTGTAGTCTCTTCTTCAATGTCTAGAGAATGGTTTTATTCAAAGATTCGGCTTGCCTATTGGCTTAGGGGTATCGGGGCATGGAGAAGCTTAGCTTGATGTTCCATGTCTTGCAGAAGTCTTGGAAGCCTGAACTGATAAACTAGGAGTCGTTGTCTGTGGTTATCTCATTGGGTAGACCAAACTAGCAAATGACGTTCTTCTATATGAAGTTTTTAACTTTGTGGTCTCTGATTTGGGCGAAGGCTTCTGCTTTTCTCCATTTAGTGAAGTAGTCGATGACCATGAGCATGTATACTGGTTGGCCTGGCACGGTTGGTAGCTTTTCGACGATATGCATTCCCTATTTCATGAATGGTCATGGTATGAGTATAGAGGTGAGTTGCTCAGGCGGAAGGTGTGAGACTTTGGAGAAGCACTAGCAGTTATCACATTCCTTTGCATACTTGGCTGCGTCAGCGCGCATAGTGGGCTAGTAATAGTCGGCTGTCAGTGCTCTATTGACAAGACTCCGCCCCTTGGCATGGTTGACGCACTCGCCTTCATGGAGCTCTGTGAGTATGTACTTTGCTTCCTCTAGAGTGGTACACTTGAGGTATGGTCCCGAGAATGATCTTCTGAGTAGGCAGCCATCATAAATGGTGAACCGTGCCACTTTGGCTCTAAGCCGCCTTGCTTCATTTTTATCCTTGGGGAGTTCATCATTCTCTAAGTAGTGTAGGATGGGTGTCATCCATGAGTTGTCCGAGTTGATTGGGGCAACTTCAGTCAAGCTGGGGGTGATTGTCGATGTCTATAGATGTATTAATGGGATCATCATTAGCTGTTCGACCTTAAGAGCCGAGCTGATGTTGGCGAGGGCGTTTGTGTGGGAGTTTTTGATCCTCAAGATTTGGTTGATCATGCATTAGATGATTGGAGTCCTTTGGCTAAGGTCAGATACGAGTTCATCTTAGTATCTTGTGCCTGATAGGAGCCTTGGAGTTGGTTTTCCACCAGTTGTGAGTCTGATTTTACCTGTATCATTTTAATCCCCATTCCTTTGGCTAACGAGAGTATGCGATCAGTGCTTCATACTCGGCCTCGTTGTTGGTTGCTTTGAATCCACACTAGATGGCTTGGTGCAGAATGTCTCTCTTCGGGGAGGTGAGTACCAAACCCAACCCACAGCCATCGACGTTACTTGAGCCGTCCACTGCCAGGGTCCATTTTGAAGGTATGTGGTTAGTCAGGCATAGGAGCTCTCTCTCGACCTAGAGGGAAGTGTTAGGTGTGAAATCGGTAAGGAAGTTAGCTAGTGCTTGAGATTTAATGTCAGTGTAGGGTTAGAAGGAGATATCAAACTCGCTTAGTTCGACCACCCATTAAATGAGCCGACTCGAAAGATCTAGCCTGTGTAATATCTTTTTCAATGGGTAGGATGTTAAGACCGTGATAGGGTGGCACTCAAAATACAGTTGTAGCTTATGTGTGGTTGTGACCAAAGAGAGGGCTAGCTTCTCAAGTTAGTTGTATCGACATCGAGGAGAGATTTGCTGGTGTAATAGATTGGGAGTTGCCTCTCTTCTTCCTCTTGGATTAGGACTGCTAAGGTAGTTAACTCTGATACTGCTAGGTAAGAGAAGAGTCATTCACCTGTCTTTGGCTTGGAGAGTAATGAGGGCGATGTTAGGTATCGCTTCAGTTGGGTCAATGCTTCTTCGCATTCCTCTGTCCATTCAAACTTTTTTGACTTCCTAAGTGCTGTAAAAAAGAGATGACATTTTTTCGCAGACTTAGAGATGAAGCAGCTTAGAGTGACTATCCTTCCTATGAGGCATTGTACGTCTTTTATGCTGGTTGGAGAGGAGATTCATAGGACTGCCTCGATCTGGTTTGGACTAGCTTTGATGTCGCTCTATGTCACCATATATCCAAGGAACTTCCCCGCGGATACGCCAAAAGAGCATTTGGTTGGATTTAGCTTCATGTTGTATTTCCACAGTACCTCAAAGGCTTGCTTAAGGTGGTCAAGGTGTTGTTCAGCGATCAGTGACTTTACTAGCATGTCATTGATGTAGACGTCTATGGAGTCTCTTAACAAGTTAGAGAACATTTTATTCACTAGTTGCTGGTAAGTGGCCCCAATGTTCTTCAAGCCGAACGGCATCACTTTGTAGCAATAGATACCTCGCTCGGTAATGAAGATAGTCTTCTCCTAGTCGTCTGGGTGCATTAGTATCTAGTTGTGCCTTGAGAAGGCATCCATAAAGCTGAGTAATTCGTATCCGACGGTGGCATCCACTAACATATCTATGTAGGGGAGTAGGAAAGAGTCTTTTGGACAAGCCTTATTCAGGTCGGTGAAATCAATGCAAACTCTCCAATTTTCATTCTTCTTTTTTACTACCACCATGTTCGCCAACCAATCTAGGTATTGAACCTTCTGAACCGAGCCATTCCCGAGCAGTTTCTCTACTTCCTCGTTTATCACCTTGTTTCTCTCTGAGGTGAATCTTTTTCGCTTCTATCTCACGGGGAAGGACATCTAGGTTGACATTTAGTCGGTGCATTATGGCTTCGAGATTGATTCCGATCATATCAAAATGAGACCAGGAGAAACAATCTTGGTTCTTCTCTAGGAAGTCGATCAGCTTTCTACAGATATTAGGTGAGAGCCAAGCCCCTATTTGTGTCTTTCTGTCTGGGAACTCTCGGTGTATTTGGACCTCTTCTAACTTCTCTATTGTTGGTTGGTTTGGCTTTATCTATCCAGCTAGAGGGGTCTGTAGTTGCTACAAGGTGTCACGGTTTGGTTTGAATGTGTTTTGGTAACAATCTCTAGAAGCTTTCTAGTCTCCTTTAATCTCTTTGATGCCTCATTTGGTGGGGAATCTGATTGTTTGGTAGAAGCTTCAGGGATGGCTCACATGCTATGAATCCATGGCAGACCGAGGATCACGTTGTAGGGAGAAGGGGCGTTTAATATCATGAAAGTGGTTTGTTGGTTAATCTCTTCAGCATAGATCGATAGGGCAATTTCTCCTAGGGTATATTTTTGTTTCGAACTAAATCCCACGAGAAGCGTTGGGCGGCAGTCGATGCTAGACTCCTCTAACCCCATCACCCTGAATGCTTCGAGGAACATGATATTAGCAAAGGAGACGAGGTCTATCAAGATTCTTTTGACAATGACGTTGGTGTTAGTAAACGGTCCCATATACGCAGCGGAAACAAAAAATATAATTCAGGGATCGTTTACATGAGCCAAGATCAAGGGTATAATTTTAAAATTCATATTAAATAAAATCTGCAGAAAAATAAGTCTGAGTTTAAAGAAAACAAACGCACGTTGGAGGCTCCTCTAAATTTGTCGATGAATGTTTTGTTACCGATCCAAGTGAAGGATCAAACCTGCGTAGTCTACAAGAAGACGATCTCAAAAAGAACCAAAGAGGGATTTGTTAGATCCTCTTTGGCTTCAAGCTTAAGAAGAAAGCAAATCAATTAATTAATTAATTAACACACACACTTTTCTTTTTATAGTTAATCAATTTGCCCTAATCCCATACGGAATAGGCTTGGGCTCCAACCCAAACGCCCCATGTTGCCAAACACTACCAATTTAATATTTTATTTTTCCATCATTATCTCAATTAAAATCAATTAATATATATATATTAACATTTAACAATAATGATAATATATATTTAAATATGTGCGAACACACATTTAAATATAATTTCACTTATTTAATTTTTCTAACAAATTAAATAAAGGCTACGACCTCAACAAATTTAATTGCAATATGAAATTACCAAAATAACCTTTTCCCTTAAAAGATGAAAACGCCCTTCTTTCTTCTTGGATCTTAAATTATCTTCTATGTGTGTGACCCATAGGCTTCTCATCATATCAGCAGTGTATAGTATCGTGATTAACACTAATTAATCATCTCACTAATACACAGACCAAGATTGGCCCCTAGCAAGGCATCATGGCCACCCGATAGATTCGGATTCAGCAAAGTAGCTACCTGTCAACGATATGGTTACCGTGCAATTTGATCCTTTCATCATTCGTTATCTCGACAAGATGAAGGCATAGAAATAGTGTCAACCTTCGGTTACTCTCGATATTAGGTATTCAGTTTCTGGACCAATTATCTGTATTATAAACTGGATAGAGCAACAACTCAATCCCACTGTGGCCACAGTTTTAACGTCATTGCTATGTACTGAATTGCGCCATGAGATAACTTCTCCCGTATCCAGGAGTGATGAATCCTCTGTCAATCCACCATAGTCTTAATACACTCCTTGATGCAGCCAATCACCACCGTATTGACAACTCTAAAAAGAACTGTGTTAGGCTACTGTCAAACTACACCAATCGGTGCACAAGGCGCTCCGGTGATCTTAAGTCTAAGGATCATATGCACCACTATTCGTTAGAGGATTTATTCCATAGACACTGTGGTTACCATCCATATGGAATCCTCTGGTGGGTCAGTCCAGTGAACTTGCTATGGTGTAATCGCCTATAACAAGCACCCATGTGTTACACCAGGTCGTCACCAAACAACCTTGACAAGTAAGATCATTCAATACCTTTCGACAGAGTCGTTCAACACTATGATAGCCTTACCATATTATCTGTGCCCTTACTTCAGAATGGCCACCATATGTGCTCATAGGGTTCTCACTATTAAGATTTGAAACACTTGATACCCTCATCATGGTTCTACCATTCTAAGGACATATATCAATACATATTGCAATAATAATGATTTACACGATATAGAATAAAATGCCTTTTATTGATTAATGAACATCATTAAAAAAAGTCAATTCTACAACAATTGATTGGCTCTAGGGCATCTACTCTAACACTGACGAGTTGTACAACTCATATATTACAGATCGAGTTTTTTATTGTTATAAAGTCATGCCTTTCGGCCTAAAGAATATCGAAGCAACTTACCAACAACTGGTAAACAAGATGTTCGCTAGCCTCATTGGAAAGATGATGGAAGTGCATATTGATGACATGTTGGCAAAATCGCGAAAGGAGGAAGATCACGTGGAGCATCTTGGGGAGATGTTCCAGATCTTGAGAAAATATTGAATGAAACTTGTGTTTTAGGACACAATTCCTTAGAGAGATAAACACCATGTGACATCAAAAGGAATCCCTTCTTAGATTCTTCCATACTGAATGTTTTTAGTACTTTGTCAATATATGTACTCTGACTTAGGCCAAGCCACCTACGCGATCTATCACGATAGATCTTTATACCAAGGATGTAGGCTTCTTCCCCTAAGTCCTTCATGGAGAATCACTTGGATAACATGTCTTTACTGACTGCAAGTTCAGTATATCATTCCCTATCAGAAGTATGTCATCGACATACAACATTAGGAATGCTACTGCACTCCCACTCACTTTCTTGCAAGACAGGGCTCATCTTGGTTTTTGATAAAACCGAATTCTTTTACAGCTTCATCAAAACGAATGTTCTAGCTCCTTGAAACTTGCTTGAGTCCACAAATGGATCTCTGTAACTTGCATACCTTATTGGCTTGACTATCAAGAATGAAACCATGAGAGTTATGGTATCTACAAACGGCGACTCAGCGTAGCTCGAGGGTTGACTCTTTTTTAGGGGCGTTGGCATCCTCGGGATGCATTGGATCATGGCTTTTACTTTGACTAGTCATTTGGTCAATGTTTGCTCAAGGGCAGTTGGTATAAGGGTACTGAATGAAGGGTCGAGAGATGGATGCATGATGTTGGTTGAATGACCAATATAAAGAGTACAATTGATTTACCTTATCTTGGAGAGCTTGATTCTCGGCGCAGATGGCAGCATTCTGCATCTCCAGGACTTGGTACTTCTTGTTGCTTTCCTGCACTAACACGATGAGTGCTTCGATCTAAGCCGCAACGTCTAGTGTTGTACTTTCAATGTGGTTGATCATGATAGTCTACTGGGAGGGAAAGGTTGAACACAAGTTGTACTCGATCATTTGGTTGGCAGGGCCCTTAAGTGGGTGCCAAATTGTAAACGATAAAATTTACAATCGAAGGTAGAATCTTGTGAAGAGAGCCACTGACAACCTTGATGGACTTGCGGAGCATCTTCTTGCATATCAATTGGAACTTTAGCGAAGCAAGAAGAGGCTTGAAGGTACATAGACTATAGCTTCAGGGTGGTCTTTTTTTTTGTCTTTCCAATGAGAGGACTAGCTTCAATTTATATAGTGAACCTTAAGGGCTCGAATCCTAGTAGGACTCTAAGTCCTACTTGGTAGGAGAACTCTCTTTTTGGGAAGAGATTGAATTTTTTTCCTTTATCTCTCAAGGCTTTCCTCTTTGAGTGAGATACGGGATCTTGTAAAAAGAGGAATTTGATTAGGATTCTGATCCTTATCATGGACTATTGTAGGTAAATGGGCCAAACCCAGTTCAGCTTAACTTGAGAGATGGCCCAACTCATAAAGCAGGTAATTCCCAAGGTATTCTAAGCATGGGCCCGATTAAGATTGGGCCAAGGCTCTAGGCCATCACATATCATTGTTGCGATTGGACCTTGTCAGGCTCAATACAAATTTTGGCCCATACAAGTAACAGTTTTTAAAACACCCAACCTATGCTTAGGAGTTTATTTTCCAATTGTTTTGATAGTTATTTAAAATGATAAATTTACATATATGCCTATAAAAATACCCTAACTTCAACCAGTACTATGGATTTTAGTTTTTTCAATTACAAGGTAAGGGTTCTTGATTTGTTTCCTACTTATTAGTATTTTATAACTTCAAATGTGATAAAGTCTCTTTATCCTTCTTCGCCATTCTTTGTGGCATCTGGAATAATTAAAAAATCGTAGCTCTACTTCTCCAAGAAAACATCTAGAATTGAGATTTCAATATTATTTTTATGATTGCTTAAAATTATTTTATACTTGATATGGTTGGAGATGCGCATAATATGGTTAAATTTTTATTTTGGACATAATTGGGATAGTTTTGTAGTGGATAGGATATTTTTGGAATAAAATTTTAGGACCAACCAAAATACCCTGATTTGGGGTGTTTTATAAACCCCTTAAAAATACACTACACTAGTTCTGGAGGGCTTTTGAGCTTATCAAAACCAGTGCATAAAAAATCTGGCAAGCAATGGTTTTAGAACACCTTAAAACTAGTCTAATTAAAAACCTCTCAAAACCAGTGGAAAAAAACTCCTAAGTAGACCCTTAAGGGCTGTTTGGATGGGGCCAATATTAGATAACTGTGGTAATATTTATTAAATTGAACAGATGACAATGTTTCGTTGGTTTGTAAAAAAAAAATTCCCAGAATAATTTTATGACAAAAAGTAGCATATGGGGGTATATTGCCGAGAATTTTAATACTTTAGGCCAGGGGCGGGGGGAGGGGGAGGGGGGTGGGGTACAATTTTGTTTCCCATGTTCCCCTAAACAATTGAGCATTTGGTCCAAATTAACCTTATATTTGTTAACATTTACAAAGTACCCAATTCACTCAAGCAGACATTTTTGTCCTCGCTTTTTTAATTTTATGGATGACATTACCCTTATTATTGTCATTATTGTTAGAGTAGATGCCCTAAAGCCAATCAATTATTGTAGAATTGACTCTTTGTAATAATGTTCATTAATCAATAATAAAAGGCATTTTATCCTATATCGCGAAAATCATTATTATTGCAATATGTATTGATATATGTCCTTAGAATGGTAACTGTGACGAGGGTATCAAGTGTTTCAAATCTTGATAGTGAGAACCCTATGAGCACATATGTGGCTATTCTAGAAACGTCTGTAGCCCCAATATTATTTTGAAGTAAGGGCACAGATAATACGGTAAGGCTATCATAGTGTTGAACCGACCCTGTCAAGGCATTGACTGATCTCACTTGTCAAGGTTGTTTGGTGACAACCTGGTGCAACACATGGTGCTTGTTGTAGGTGGATATACCGCAGCAAGTTCACTGGACTGACCCACCAAAGGATTCCATATGGATGTAACCCTAGTGTCTATGGAACAATCCTCTCACGAATGGTGGTGCATGTGATCCTTAGACTTGAGATCACCGGAGCGCCTTGTGCACCGATTGTTACAGTTTGCACTAGCCTAACGCAGTTCTATTCGAGCTATCAGTACGGTGTTGATTGGCTGTATCAAGGAGTGTATCAAGACTAGTGTGGATTACAGAGTATCATCACTCTCGGGTATGGGAGAGTTATCTCACGACGCAATTCAGTATTAGCAATGACACTAAAACTGTGGCCACAGTGGGATTGAGTTGTTGCTCTATCCAGATTATAATACGGGTCTTGGTCTAGAAACTGAATATATATATCGAGAGTAACCAAAGGTTGACACTATTTCTATGCCTTCATCTCGTCGAGATACATATGATGAAGGATCGAATTGTACGGTAACCATATCGTTGACGGTAGCTACTTTGCTGAATCCGAATCTATCGAGTGGCCATGATGCCTTGCTAGGGGCCAATCTTGGTCCGGGTATAAGTGAGACGATTAATTGTAATTGCAATACTATACACTACCAGAATGATGAGGAGCCTATGGGTCCACACATAGAAGATAATTTAAGAACCAAAAAAAGAAGGGTGTTTTCGTCTTTTTGGGCGAAAGGTTATTTTGGTAATTTCACAGTGCAATTAAATTTGCTGAGGTCGTGCCTTTATTTAACTTGTTAGAAAAATTAAATAGAGAAATTCCTTTTAAATATTTGTTCGCATATATTTAAATAATTATCATTATTGTTAATGTTAATATTATATATATATATATATATATATATATGTATTAATTGATTTTTAATTGAAATAATGATGAAATGAATAAATATCTAATTTGGGATGTTTGGCAACATGGGATGTGTGTGGTTGGAGCCCAAGCCCATTCCAGTGGGAATAGGGCAACTTAGTTTGCCTATAAAAGAAAATGTGTGTGTGAATTAAACAAGTTTTTTTTTAGTTCATTTTTCAATTAAAACAAACACACAGAGCAGCCCCTTTTTACTCTCACTCTCACGCCACTTTCACCTTTTTGATTGAAAAATCAAATACTCCTTTTCTTCTTGATTTCTTAAGGCCAAGGAGGATCTAGCAATCCCTCCTTGGTTCTTGGTGGTTGTCTTCGTGTGGACTTCTTGGTTCAATCCTATACTTGGATCGTTAGCAAACACGTTCAGAGACAATATTGGTGGAGCCTCCAACGTGGGTATGGTTTCTCAAACCTTGAACTAATTTTTGCAGATTTGTTTATTTTATAAACTGTGATTTTTGTACTCATCTTGGTTCTAAGGAACGATCCATAGTTATGTTTTTTGTTTCACTGTGTAACTGGGTCTTTTACTACAGTGGTATCAGAGGCTCGGTACAAATTTTACAGTTTATTGTATGACTTATAACATGTATTTGGTTGATAACATGTTTTTGAAAAATCTGAAAAAATCGCAAAATCTGAAAAATCTGAAAAATCTGTTAATGGATGAATGATTCAAATGATAAACAGTTTATATGTGTCGAATGATATATTGGTTGGTTTAATATCCTGGTTAACGTATGTGCGTTTGATTTGATTTGGATTCGGGTTTATACATAAAAACTGCAAAAAATGCGAACTGTACGAATTGGGATTTCCAAGTCTCGCCGCGCGACGAGGAGCCTCTGGAAAGTTTCTCCGCGGCGAAGGCTATGGCAGTGAAGTACATACTGTATACCTCACCGCGCAAAGTAAAACCTTTGCCCGCGCAAAGTCTGTGATTCCTCGCCGCGGCGAAGCTTGTAGCTTCCCCAATTCTGTATTTTTTGCAAAGGGTCTAATCTGTAGTTTTAATAACCTGTAAAGCTAATGCACATTCTACACATTTAAGAGGGTAATTAATTAATAACCCACCCAATTCAAAAATTGATTTTTTTAAATGTATGCTTTGTACTTGTTTGTATATTGCATGATGCCCGGTACATGAGCCTTAGACCTAAGGGTGAATGTTTTATATTGTTTGGGTATGTATGCTGTAATATTTTTTAATAGGCCTTGCGTGTCCTGCCTTCTCTCCTCTTCTTGATTTACATTCTTTTCTCATCTCATTCCCCTCGAATATAAATCGAGGTTTCAATTTTTGATGTAAAATTGTTTATATTATTTTATTGTAAATTTAGAATGATGTTTTTGTAATGTACTTGGAGTCGGAGCAAAGGCGAAGCCATATGTGAAGACTCAAGATATTTATTACGGACCCTCGTGACCCACCGATCCCTCTAGGCTCGAGGAGATCGTTTTAGTTAGGCCTGTATCGGCACATTTAATATTTTGCTTAGAATGCATGCTAGGTTGAATGTTGAATAACATGCCAAACAATGTCATTCTAACAAAATAATAATCTGATGAGACATTAAATAACAAACCCCAATTAAAGTAATTAAGTCACGAATGCCTTCCATCACCATGGTTTTAATCAAACCACTGTTCGTCGAAACCTTGTTCGCCAAAGCGAATGGTACCCTTCTACCATGAGAGGTTAATTCATTGAGTTTTCCTTAATGGTGATGGGTTAACTTAATGACGGTTTTGCTTGTTCGCCAAAGCGAAGGTTGATACTGCGCGTCATAGGCAAATAGAGCGTACACAATTATGTGTACGTGGTGACATTAGTGTCCACTCTACTGATACTGAGAATCACACTTGAGACAATGGTTGGAGCCTTGGATTGTGTGATTGGCTTGTTGGCTTTTTCACATTTGAGGTTATAGTGGGAGCTATCAATTGGTGTGGATTAAGTTTGTTGGCCTACCTAATCACCTCATTTTCTTGTTCCCAAAGCGAAGGTTTGAAATGGCAGGATGGGATCTCGGTCCACTAGAAAGCCAACGGCTTTCCTGAGTTAATAGTGAGGGCTATTGGCTTGAGTAAAATAGTGGGAGCATCGTTTAATAAAAGACCATATAAATAATAATGACTTTATAATACTTTATTTTTCTCAATTGTAGATTCACCAAATGAGCATTATGAACCTGCGACCCATAATCGAGAAAGAAAACAGGTTGGATGGATCCAATTTCTCAGACGGTATCATAATCTTCAATTATACTCAAGTCAGAAAAGAAATTGTATATCCTTGAAAAGCTACATGGCTGAGCATCCTGATCCCACTCAAGAAGTAAGGATACTTATCAAAAGTTCCTTGATGATGCTGATAGCGTACAATGCTTGATGTTAGCATCGATACACCTATGCTACAAAGCAGCATGAGAATATGGATCTTCTTCCATTATTCTACACCTCAAGGAGCTTTTACAAACAAATGCTCACATGAGAGGTACAAGGTGTCGAAAGCACTTTTGGGAGTCGTCTGACTGAGGGCCCAATTTGGTCCTCAAGTGCTCAAGATGATCGAGCACATGAGAGGCTTAAGACTTTGGGATGTGGCTTGGATGCAGAATTACAAATGGATTTAATTCTGCAATCCTTGCCTGACTCTATGCTCCTTCATAATGAATTTCAATATGAACACGATGGAGAAAACCCTGTCAAACTTGAACATGTTGAGGACTGCAGAGCAGGACTTGAAAAAGTCCAAGCCGTTTTACTGGTTGCTGCCAGTAAAGCAAAGGGTAACGGCAAGGGTAGGCCAGGCCAAACCCAAGTCCAAGCCCAAGCCCAGCCCAAGGACAGGTTGCTCTTGGTGCCTGAAAGTGGATAGAAAGGCAAGGTGTCTGCTTCTTTTGTGGCAAGCCGGCCACTGGAGGAAACACTACAAGCTTTCCTCCAAGCAAGAAGAAGTTAAGGCTATGACTTCAGGTATTTCATGATTGAATTAATTCTCTCCCTCAACATCTTGGGTTTGACACAGGATGTGGTACTCACATTTGTACTGAGTGCAGGAACTAAGGCAGAGTAGAGTGCTGCCAAGGGAGAGGTGACCTACGAGTTGGAAATGGAGACATGTGGCTGATGGCTGTAAGGACTTATTGTTTATCTTTGCCTAGGCTTGTTTTAGAGCTACATAACTGTTATCATGTCCTTCTATTTCTAGAAATATTATTTCAGTATCCGTTTTGGATAGTATGGGGTATCATTTTGAGATATCTAATGGATTGTTGTCCTTTAGTTTGAATGGTATTCTATTTGGAATTGCAAGGTTATATAATGATTATATTTTCTTGATTTAAACAATAAAGATATTCTCAATATTGAAACCAAGAAAGCTAAACATAGCGACAAACCAACATATCTCTGGCATTGTAGATTGTGTCATGTTAATAAGACTCGCATCGCAAAACTGAAAAGGGATGGAGTTTTGGCCCTTTTTGACTCAGTCATTTGGTATAGAGTCATGCCTTTTTAGGCAAGATAAAGTCTCCTTTCACAGGACCGGTGAAAGGGCTACTGAACTGTTGGCCATATCCATAGTGATGTATGTGGTCCACTAACAGTAGAAGCCGAGTTGGTATTCATACTTCATCACATTTACTGATGATTTCAGTAGATATGGTTATGTCTACCTTATGAGACATAAATCTGAAGCCTTTGATAAATTCAAGGAATTCACGAATGAAGTACAAAATATGTTGGGCAAAAGTATTAAAGCTCTTCGATCGGATCGAGGAGGTGAATACTTAAGCTCAGGGTTTTCAGAGTACCTAAAGGAATGTGGTATTGTATCACAACTCACCCCTCCTTATACACCCCAACACAATGGAGTATCTGAAAGGAGGAACAGGACCTTACTTGACATGGTTAGGTCCATGATGAGTTTTAATGATTTACCTGCATCGTTCTGGGGTTATGCCCTAAAAACTGCGACTCATGTTTTGAACCATGTGCCATCAAAGTTTGTAGATAAGACTCCATATGAGCTATGGAGTGGACGAAAGCCCAACTTGTCTTATCTAAGGATTTGGGGTTACGAAGCTTATGTTAAGAAATTGACTTCGAACAAGTTGGGCCCAAAATCCTATAAATGTGTATTTTTGGGGTATCCAAAGGAGACCAAAGGATACTATTTCTACCACCCAAAAGAGCGCAAAATTTTTGTTGCTCGATCTGGTGTCTTCCTAGAAAAGGAATATTTTCTAAGAAGTACTAGTGGGAGAAAAGTAGAACTCGATGAAGTTCTAGAACCACAAGATATACTAGACGAAGGACGGGATGATGTGCCACAGGTAGTGGTTGAACATCAAGAGGAGGTTACTCCACAACCTATGGATCAAAGTGAACCACCTCAGGTAGCACATGAGCTACATAGATCTGAGAGAGTACGTCATGAGCTTGAGAGATACGGTTATCTCGTGACTCAACATGGTGACATACTAGTCTACCAAGACGATGAACCCAGAACCTACGAAGACGCTATATCAGATCCAGATTCTGTTAAATGGCTTGAAGCCATGAAATCTGAGATGGACTCCATGTACCAGAACCAAGTGTGGTCTCTGGTGGAACCACCTGAAGGGTTAAAACCCATAGGGTGTAAATGGGTCTTCAAGAAGAAGACTGACATGGATGGCAACGTGCATACTTATAAAGCGCGACTGGTTGCCAAAGGTTTCAAACAAATTCATGGCATTGACAATGAACAAACCTTTTCGCCAGTTGCCAAGATTAATTCCATCCGGATTATGCTTGCGATTGCTGCATATCATGACTATGAGATTTGGCAAATGGATGTCAAAATAGCTTTCCTGAACGGAAACCTTGAGGAGGATATGTATATGACACAACCTGATGGTTTTGTTCTTGATAGGCAAGCTGATAGTGTATGCAAGTTGCAGAGATCCATATATGGACTCAAGCAAGCTTTAAGGAGCTGGAACATTCGTTTTGATGAAGCCGTAAAATAATTCGGTTTTATCAAGAACGGAGATGAGCCCTGTGTTTACAAGAAAGTGAGTGGGAGCACAGTAGTATTCTGTAATAACTGCTTTATACTACTATATTCATAAAAACACATACGATAAAAATACGATACATTAATCAAACTAGTTGGGCCCAAAAATTTTCTTTCATTTAATATACATATTCTTTACATAAAGTCAGTATCATTTACAAAAGTTCTCAAAAGTGTGGTGGACAATGCAACTACTCTCCCTCGCCCACTAATGTCTATCCGACTGCATACTCACCTGGAACCTGCAAAAACATAGAAACAACGGGGTGAGCACAACTAATGCTCAGTAAGTAAATCCTCTACTTGTCTATCCCCGTAACACTTTCTCTTAATTCTTTCCTTACACTATTCTTTTCTCATTTCTGTTCTCTTTCTGTTTCTGTTTCTGATATTCTTTGCTATACACCCTCTGATGTATGTCACAGCCTCATCTTACCGGAGGCACGATCAGGAACTCAACCCACTCTTCATGAATTTACTCTTTTTCTCTTTTTGTTCTTTCTATTTCCTTGTTTCTCATTCTTACTCATTGGAATGTCACGGCCTCATCTGACCAGAGGCACGGCTGGGTGCTACCACTCTACGTGACTTCTACTCGTTTCTTTACCGATCAGATTTGATCATGCATGGATTCGAAACCCTTGGCCATCTGAGTGTACATTATTTCTCTATATCTCTTAAATGTCACGGCCCTTTCTTACCGAGGGCACGGCTGGAATCTCATGTTCTACTCTACGTGATGGTCACGACCCCATCTGACCAGAGGTATGGCTGGGGATCACAAAGCACCCACTCTCGTGACTCTACTCATCACTCATGGGTTCCCCATCGCACAACTTAATCTATTCTCTTCTTTAGCTCTTAGAGTAGCTTGTGCACAAGATCTCTACTCTTTCTTTAGCTACTCATCACAATGTAGCTTAACTCTTAGAGTACTTCTCTACTCTTTCTCAACTCTTTCTCAAGTTATTTCTCAATGCACAATTAATGCATATGGATGGTTCATGCTCATTAATGCATTTAGGAAATGCCAATATGCAATGTTGCAATAAGTAAGGTTCATAATTCATTCTCATGCTTCTCTTAGGCATTTCATCAAACAACTCATGTGCACATAAAAACTCTTCTTTAATTACAACTCTATTTCTCTTTTTAACCATCCAAAAATGGGAATAAACTCCCTTCCATGGGCATAACCCCTATCATAGAAGAACACTCCCAAAATATATATATATTTAATCTCATTTAACTTCATCTTAACTCCTCACAGATCAACACTTCTTATAAAAGAAAAGTATCCAACAATTCCACATGAATACTCATCTCCATTTAATTTCTCAACAAGTAGGCATATATCTCTCCTAAAATTCTCAATGACATACATGTAACATGCATACATACTTTCTACTAAATCTCTACTCAAATTCTCAAATCTCAACTTGGGTTAGGATTTACTTACCTTGTGATGAAGAACTCTCACTAGTATTTTCTTTTCCTTTGCTTGCTTGACTTTTCTCTACCCTTTAAACAATAAAAAAATACAACTTTAATATACAAATATACACAAAACCTCACATCCAAAGCAAGAATCCTTACCTTAGGATGACTTAGCTTGATTTTCTACTCCAATCACTCCAAAAAGCCTTTTAAAAATCCTTGAACTAATGAAAAAGGAATTGAGAGGAAGTAGGAAAGGAGAATGGCGGTGGAGAAGAAGATGAATGAATGGGTTTCTAAAGTTAAACCCTTATCATCTCATATTTTCTCCATTCTTTCCCATTTTACCCTTACTCTTTCTTAAGAATTCCACTTTTGCCCTTTTAATTCTTTACAAATGCACCCCCAATTAAACTATTCTCCATGCAATATCCTTGCATTTCACTCCCCACTTTTCCTGCTAATTAGGGGTAGAATGGTCATTGTGCCCCAAAGGAAGAATTCTCTAGAAACTTTATACAACTTTTTCTTAGGCTCGTCGCCGCGTCGAAGACTATTTCTTCGCCCCGGCAAAACTTCATAGAAGCTATATCGTGGGTTGCAGTCTTTGCTGGGGCGAAGAAGGATCGTCACTGTGACGATTCTTCTTCGCCCCAGCAAAGACTATAACCCCAAAATTCCTCTAAGTCTCTACAATTTCAGGGCAACCACTCAACCAAACCAAAACATCCATTCAATCAAGAGCCTACCAAACCATATTAACAATATTCCAATTCAAATAAGAGTAAAATAAGAAACATTAGCTACGTACCTCGAGTGGGGCATTACATATTCCTAGTGTTGTTTGTCGATGACATACTTCTGATCGGAAATGATATACCAAACTTGCAGTCAGTAAAGACTTGGTTATCTAAGTGCTTCTCGATGAAGGACTTAGGGGAAGCAGCCTACATGATAGATCGCGTAGGTTGCTTGGCCTAAGTCAAAGTGCATCTATTGACAAAGTACTGAAAAGATTCAGTATGGAATAATCCAAGAAGGGATTTCTTCCGATGTCTCATGGTGTTTATCTCTCTAAGGAATTGTGTTCTAGAACACAAGATGATAGAGATAGGATGAAGAGGATCCCATATGCATCAACAATTGGATCCATCATGTATGTCATGCTATGTACTCGGATTGATGTCTCATGTGCTTTGAGCACTTGTAGCAGATATCAATCGGATCCAGGTGAGCATCACTGGATGGCTGTCAAGAATATTTTTAAGTACTTGAAGAGGACTAAGGATATGTTCTTAGTTTATAGAGGGGAATATGAGTTCACTGTAAGAGGATAAAGTGATGCTAGTTTCCAAATGAACAAAGATGATTATCGATCACAATCAGGGTTTGTATTTTGTCTAAATGGCGGTGCAGTGAGTTGGAAGAGCTCCAAGCAAAGCACTGTAGCAGACTCTAAAATGGAGGCTGAGTATATTGCATTGTCAGATGCGGCCAAGGAGGCAGTCTAGATTAAGAAGTTCATTACTAAACTTGGTGTGGTTCCCACGATTGTTGATCCTATAGACATCTATTGTGACAACAATGGAGCAATTGCTCAAGCTAGGGAACCACGGTCTCATCAGAAGTCCAGACACATACTCAGACGATTCCATCTCATCAGAGAGATAGTTGAGAGGAAAGACGTGCAAATTAGTAAAGTGCATACTAACGACAATCTCGCAGATCCACTGACAAAGCCTCTATCATAGCAGAAGCATGAAACGCATTTGAGATCATTTGGTATTAATACATGAATGATTGGCTATAGTGCAAGTAGGAGATTGTTAGAGTAGATGCCCTAGAGCCAATCAATTATTGTAGAATTGACTTTTTGTAATAATGTTCATTAATCAATAATAAAAGGCATTTTATTCTATATCGCGTAAATCATTATTATTGCAATATGTATTGATATATGTCCTTAGAATGGTAGAACCGTGACGAGGGTATCAAGTGTTTCAAATCTTGATAGTGAGAACCCTATGAGCACATATGGTGGCCATTCCAGAAACGTCCGTAGCCCTAGTATTACTCTGAAGTAAGGGCACAGATAATATGGTAAGGCTATCATAGTGTTGAACGACCCTGTCGAAAGGCAGTGACTGATCTCACTTGTCAAGGTTGTTTGGTGACAACCTGGTGCAACACATGGGTGCTTGTTGTAGGCGAATACATAGTAGCAAGTTCACTGGACTGACCCACCAAAGGATTCCATATGGATGGTAACCCTAGTGTCTATGGAACAAATCCTCTAACGAATGGTGGTGCATGTGATCCTTAGACTTGAGATCACCGGAGTGCCTCGTGCATCGATTGGTGCAGTTTAACAATAGCCTAACGCAGTTCTATTCAGAGCTGTCAATATGGTGGTGATTGGCTGTATCAAGGAGTGTATCAAG
The DNA here is from genome assembly GCF_008641045.1 of Pistacia vera. Classification (NCBI taxonomy): domain Eukaryota; kingdom Viridiplantae; phylum Streptophyta; class Magnoliopsida; order Sapindales; family Anacardiaceae; genus Pistacia; species Pistacia vera. Next base: position 1,313,580 of record NW_022195489.1, on the reverse strand, counting down.
ACTATGGTGGATAGACAGAGGATTCATCACTCTCGGGTACGGGAGAAGTTATCTCACGGCGTAATTCAGTATATGACAATGACACTAAAACTGTGGCCACAGTGGGATTGAGTTGTTACTCTATCTAGTTTATAATACAGGTCATTGGTGCAGAAACTGAATAAATAACATTGAGAGTAACCGAAGGTTGACACTATTTCTATGCCTTCGTCTCTTCGAGATAATGTATGATGAAAGGATCGAATTATACGGTAACCATATCATTGACAGGTAGTTACTTTGTTGAATCTGAATCTATCAGGTGGCCATGATGCCTTGCTAGGGGCCAAACTTGGAGGAGCCTCCAAATGTGCATATGATTTCTTAAACTCTAGATTAATTTTCTGCAGATTCTTATTTGGTATAAACTGTAAAATTGTACACTGATCTTGGTTCTATGGAATAATCCTTGTTATTATTGTTTTTGTTTTCCGCTGCCTCAATGGCTCATTTCCTAACAGTGGTATCAGAGCCTAGGGTACCAGATTTTACAGTTTTTATGTCGATGGTTGATTACATGTATTTGATTGATAATATGTTGCCTTAAAGAATCTGCGTAAAATCTGCCTTAAAAGCATGTTTTAAGAAATCAATTAATCGATTAATTTTAATTTGTTGATGATCTACAAGTTTGGTATATTGGGTGATGGATTTTTGTTGAAATCAACGTGTATGATTGATTACAAAATCCGTTTGGTGTGTGTTTGGTTATTGTTTGAACTGATCTGGAGCTACAAATCAGTGCACGCTCGCCGCGATGATATAATCCGTCGCCGCGGCGTGCGTGATTGATTTTCACGCTGAATGAGAAATCAGCGCTCGTTGCGGCGATATAAACCATCGTCGCGGTGATTGTCCTCTAGACGAGCGCTGTACGAAATCAACTCTCACTGCAACGATATAACCCATCACTGCGGCGATCGCACGTTGAGTGTGAATGTCAAGTTAACCAGTAGACGCTGCAGCAATCTAACTCATCAATGCAGCGAGCGCACTTCCGAGTTCACAAGGGCCAGATTGTAAAGTTTCAAAACTTTTGGGCCAAATACAGGTCTACAAATTGTCAGGGGGTTAGCAGGTATTTTGCAAATCTGCACATTCCATTTCTGATTGATCTCTTAGATAAGATTGAATCAACTAAGTATTTGTTTGGATTACTAGTGAGACTGTGATTCCTTAGTCACAACTATGGCTCCATTGTTATCGCAGTAGAACTATACTAGATCAGCAATGCTTGGAACCACATCAAGTTCAATAATGAACTTCTTAATCAAAACCGCCAACACGGCTGCATTAAACAATACGACATACTTAGCATCAATTTTAGAATTCACTGCATTACACTGATTTGAGCTCTTACAGCTCACTACAGCTATATTGAGACAAAATATTCAATCCCTGATTGCGATCGATAATCATCTTTGATCGTTTGGAAACTAGCATCATGATATCCTCTTACAGTGAGGTCATCTTCCCCTCCATAAACCAGACCCTATCCTATATCCTCTTTGGTACTTAAGAATATTGACAGCCATCTAGTGACGCTTACCTGGATCTGATTGATACTACTACAAGTGCTCAAGCACATGAAACATCAATCTGAGCACATAACATGGCATACATGATGGATCCAATTGTTGATGCATATGGATCCTCCATCCTATCACTCTCATCGGTGCACAAGGCACTCCGTGATCTCAAGTCTATGGATCACATGCACCACTATTCATTAGAGGATTGTTCCATGACACTGGGTTCCCATCCATATGAATCCTCTGGTGGGTTGTCCAGTGAACTTGCCTACAGCAACACCCATACGTTGCACCAGGTTGTCACTAAACAACCTTGAAATGAGATCAGTCACTATCTTTCGACAGGGTCGTTCAACACTATTAGCCTTACCGTATTACCTGTGCCCTTACTTCTATTTAATACTGGGCTACGGACGTTTCTAAATGGCCACCATATGCTCATAGGGTTCTCACTATCAGATTTGAAACACTTGATACCTTGTCATGTCTTACCATTCTAAGGACTATATCATACATACAATGATGATTTATGCGTATATAATAAAGCCTTTTATTGATTAATGACATTATTACAAAGGTCAATTCTACAATAATTGATTGACTCTAGGGTACCCCCTCTAACAGAGACCTCCACACTTTAACACCTCCTTGAGAGAGTTAGAGAGTGGCTGCGGCTAGGGAGAGCGCTTTCATTTTGCTTTTGAGTGAAAGTGAATAATGATCTAAATGCAACCATTTGCATTTATATATTCCTGGGCAATTTTTTAATTATTTGTTTTTCATTTTCAAGCCCCAATAAAATCTTATTTTAAAAGGGAGCCCAGCATTTATTATGTCACCCTTTGATAATCATAAGTATTCAGGGGTCCATGTAAACTAAACTAGTTTCATCAAACCCATTAGTTTACCCTTTTGCCCTTTAACTATTAAAAGGTTTTTTAGTTCATCTCATTATCTTAACTCTAAGATATAATAATTAAATATAATTAATATTGCTTGACCATTTTAACCCTTAAAATGCACAAAAATTTTCTATGTAACCATTACCGTAGAAATCCCGTCATTACCCTCGGGTGCTAGCCCTCTTCGGATAATCTCTCTCTCTCTCATCCTTCTCTAACTTCTCAAGGCTATTGTGACCATATAGGTCCACCGTAGATTAGCTGTGAGTCGGTTCTGGATGAATCTGAAAACCTGTCTGAAGGCCTAACGACTATGGTAAACATCTAGCAATGTGCCATAGTCCCTAAACCACGATGAAGAAATACTTCATCGAACCCCCCATTCTAAACATATAACCATGTGGTAAAGTCCTTCCATTGATATACCTGATCAAGCACAGATTCTGGAATGTCAAAATCCTAACACTCGTCTCATCGAATTGTCAATCAATAGTCCAGAACTCGTCATCACAAACTTGCTTTTGTATGACTAATAATGGACTCTGGCCAGATTCAATTTCTGACATTTATCGATGTTCGACCAGGAAGTCGATCTAATGGAGTCAGCGGTACTCCTAATCCATATTTCCGAGTCATGGATCCCTTTTTACCATCGTTCATTTCCACATATGACAACGCATGACCAATAAATAAAATTTATTATTACAAGCAATTTAATGAAAGAATATCCAACAACTTTGTATATTTTTGAAAACCAAATGGCACCCATGATCAACCCTCTAATCTAATATTCATCCATCACATAAATAATATTAAACATTCATACCAAGATAACAACAATTATTTAAAGGCTGATAATTGTACGCCCACACAGAGGTATTTAATTTAATTTATGTTTTTATAGCCCTTAGTTATTTTTGCTAAAGTTATTTTGAGAAAATGTGAAGAAATGCCTTAAACTTGCATGGTCTTTTCACTTAAAATTGTTGAATTGTGGGAGTAAAGAGATAGAATTTCATGGGAATGCAATAAAATGAGGGCATTATGGTAATTGACTAGGACATAGATGGAATTTTCAAGAAAGTGTAAGGGCAAAATGGGAAGTATGTTTATATAAGATATAAGGGTTTGAAACCCTTATTTCTCTCCTTCCACCGCCACTTTCCTTCTCCATTTTCTCTCTAACTTTTCACTCAATTTTCCAAGGATTTTTTAGGGCTTTTGAGTGGATTTTGACAAGGTTTTGGTTCTAGGCAACAAGAGGTAAGATTTCTTGCTCTATATATAAGATTTACTTGTTAGAAGTTGAATCTTATTGAGTTTATGCTCTGGGTTAGAGGGAATTTGAGTCCAACAGAGTAAGAGCTTGTGAGAGACTACTCAATAGGTACGTAAATTCCACTCAAAGTCCAACTCAGATAAGGTTTTAAGAATCAATTGAGTAGAGATTTCTTTAAGCATGTAATGTTATGTTTTTGAGAAATTGAGGTGAGATTGATGATTATTTATGCTTGTTTTGGATATATTTGAGTATGAGAAGTGTTTTTGATTGTATGTGATGGGTTGGATTGTATGATGATGGATTGAAATTTGGTTGAAATTGAAGTTTAAGAAAAATTTTGGGAGTGTTTTGCCGTGTAGGGATTGTGATGATACATGGGAGTTGTTAGAGGAATGCCTTAGAGTCAATCATTATTGTAAATTGACTCTTTTTTATAATGTTTATTAATCAATAAAGGCATTTTATTTCTATCGCATAAATCATTATTATTGCAATATGTATTGATATATGTCCTTAGATGATAGAACCGTGACGAGGGTATCAAGTGTTTCAAATCTGATAGTGAACCCTTGAGCACATATGGCCATTCTAGAAACGTCCGTAGCCCAGTATTACTCTGAGTAGGGCACAGATAATACGTAAGGCTATCATAGTGTTGAACGACTCTGTTGAAGGCAGTGACTGATCTCACTTGTCAAGGTTGTTTGGTGCCAATCTGGTGCACACATGGGTGCTTGTTGTGACGCGATGCACCGCAGCAATTTCACTGGATTGACCCACCAGAGGATTCCATATGGATAGTAACCTTAGTGTCTAATGAACAATCCTCTAACGAATGGTGGCATGTGATCCTTAGACTTGAGGCCACCGGAGTGCTGTGCACCGATTGGTGCAGTTTGACACTAGCCTAACGCAGTTCTTTTCAAGCTTCAATACGTGGTGATTGGCTGCATCAAGGAGTGTATCAAGACGTGGATTGCCAGAGGATTCATCATCCCCGGTATGGGAAGTTATCTCACGCGCAATTTATATATATGCAATGACATTAAAACTTGGCCACAGTGGGATTGGTTGTTGCTCTATCCAGTTTATAATACGGTCATTGGTCCAGAAACTGAATGCATAATATCGAGAGTAACCAAAGGTTACATTATTTCTATGCCTTCGTCTCGTCGAGATAACGTATGATGAAAGGATCAATTGCACGGTAACCATATCGTTGACAGTAGCTTACTTTGCGGAATCCGAATCTTCGGTGATCGCTGTGTCCTGCAGGGCCAATCTTGTGCGTGTATTAGTGAATGATTAATTGGTGTTAATCGCGACACTATACACTGCCGATATGATGAGGAGCCTAGGGTCCACCCATAGAAGACAATTTAAGATCTAGAGAAAGAATGGCATTTTCGTCTTTTAGGGGCGAAGGGTATTTGGTAATTTCACTGTACAATTAAATTTGCTGAGGTTGTAGCCTTTATTAATTTGTTAGAAAAATTAAAAGTAAATTATGTTTAATGTGTGTTCGCACATTTAAATATAATTATCATTATTGTTAAATTTTTAATATATATATAATATATATAAATTAATTGATTTTAATTAGTAATGATGGAAAAATAAAATATTAAATTAGGAGTGTTTGGCACATGGGCGTTTGGGTTGGAGCCCAAGCCTATTCCGTATGGGATTAGGGCAAATTGATTACCTATAAAAGAAAAGTGTGTGTGTTATTAATATTAATTAATTGATTTCTCTAGAATATAAAAACACCCACGACCCTCTCAATCACTCCCACGGCAGAAACATCTTTTGCCTAAAATCAATTCAAATTATTTTGCTTTCTTCTTAACTTGAAGCCAAAGAGGATCTAGCAATCCCTCTTTGGTTCTTTGAGATTGTCTTCGTGTGGACTACGCAAGTTTGATCCTACACTTGGATCGATAGCAAAACATTCGTCGACAAATTTGGAGGAGCCTCCAACGTGCGTTTGTTTTTTCTTAAACTCAGATTTATTTTCTGCATATTTATTTGATATGAATTGTAAATTATCTCTTGATCTGGCTCATGTAACGATCTCTATATTATATTATTTTGTTTCCACTGCGTATATGGGATCGTTTACTAACAAGAGTTTTCTTCTCATTTTGATGGTTTAAGAAACAAATAGAATTATAGTTAAAGTAAAGTTTTGTATATGCACATTTATTGTTTGATGAAATGCCTAAAGAGTAGAGTATGAGTAGAAAACTTTAATTTTATGCAACATTGCATATTTGCATTTCATGAGTGCATTTAAGTAAAGATTCTAAGCATGAGCCATCTATATGCATATATTTGTATATGTGTAAAAGTATAAAAAGAATTAAGAAGAATAAAGAATTTTAAGAATAAACTTTAAGCATAAGAGAAGAAGAATAGCACTAAAGAATTATAGAAAGAAAAGCATTAAAGAAGAGAAAATAATAGGTTGTGCGATGGGGAACCTTGAGTGCTAAGAAGAATTCCCACATACACGCCACCTTATTGATGTAAACCCCTCCAGTCAGGTATCCTCTGAATATCTCTCATGAGAATCCCGAGGATACATGTCTGGAGATAGTTGTATTTAGAAAAAAATCTTGTAAGGATATATAATAATATCCAAAACATGCATTAAAGTCCCACAGGATCCAAACTTATAATTTACAACTTTAAAAATTATACAATATTATAGGTGGAAGCTTCCAAGGTATTTCAAATATTTATCATTTACATTATTTACATCAAGATAAAAACATCGAGATGACATAATCATCTCCCCTCACGTGTAGTCCCGCTGTCTCTAGCATCCCTCGCTTCTAGTCTACCTGCAAAGCAATCAACAATGAAAGGGTGAGCATAATCGCTCAATAAGGAATGATCCGTTTCATTCTGATGTCATTTGATCTTTATTTAAACATATTTATTAACACATCACTATATCTTTACATCTAGGATACTCCCCTTTTATTACTAATTCATATGCTTTTCATCATTTTATCCCATCGCTAGATAAACATCAATGTGTACACATAAATAAGTATGTAACATATGTACACACACATCACATTGTCATGACATAACATCTAAAATCATCTACATGAGTATAACATCTCATGATGTAAATAACATCATAACTCATGTAAAGCAACTAAATGCATATGAAACATTTAACGTCTAGCCGATCGGACCTTTCTTAGCACTTAAGCACTTCATATCATCTGCCTCAATTTCATCTAGAGCTCATATCATCGGGAGGCGTGCTTATCTTTATTTAGCATCTAGCAATATATTCATCTTCCTCAACCGATATACGAGGATATGCTTACGCGTTTTCCTCATGTCTATTTGCATCTCAACATCTTATGGCATTTAAATACATATTTTGGTGACTTAATACTTTAATTCATCTATGGATTATCAACCCATTTACAGTACCTCTTGCTCACAAATCATCTTAAACATGTATTACTTGCATCTTCATGCCATTTCTAACATTAATCATGCTCGACATCATGACCATGTATATCTTTCAAAGATCATCTAACTATGGGTAAACATTAGTACATGCATAATTACAACTCAATTCATATCATAAGAATTGATTATGTTAATCTTAAACTTTAAACCAGTTTATGCTTCAGGCCATTTCCATCCTCTTCTCAAATTGGCTCTTGGCATAAACATAAAAGTTATAGTTCTGTTGTCTTATCCTTCTAATGCTTTAAGAACCTACTTTCGATTTTTATAACCCAGTTATGGTCGAAATACGAAGCAGGGTTAACAAATCCCTAAGCCCACTAAATCCAATTTTCATATTAACTATGCCACATCATTCCTATTGACATTAACCAATAGGTTTAACTTATGGATCAAATAAACCTCCCTTATATATCTTTAACATCTTAAAGGAAGTGTAAAAATCTCATTCCCATATCATCCATTATGCTATAACATTGTAAGCTAATAAAACACATCAACACTTCTAATAGCAACCATTCAACCATGTGCCTCCAATACTACATTTTTGCCACAATCAGTATCCACACTTCATTTTCTTCAATCAAACATAACAACTCATAAAACATAAAGAGCAATGACTTCATGTATGAATTCAAGGCATAAGTAGAATAAATGATTCAACTACACTTGCCATCACTAATTCTAGGCCTTAAAGCTTTAATTTAGGTTTCATAAAAATCCACAAACCCTAGCATAAACCCTAAAATCATGGGAGGTTCCCTTACCTTTTTAAAAACTTCCTCCAACAAATCCTTGCCTGTGACTTTGACTTCTTTACACCTTAATCTCAACCCTTCATTGAAGATCCAGGCTCCTCTTGTTCCTTGAAATTAAGCAAAACTCCTTTAAACTAGAGAAAGAAAGCTTGTTTATGGAAGATTTGAGAGAAAATGAAGAAATTTGAAGAAAGGCCTCTCCCTTGGCTTGAACGATTCATCTCATTTATAGGAAAATTTCATTATTTCCAAAATTATGCAATGGGCCCAATATTTTAATGTTAACTCATAAGTCCTTAATTCTCATATAAAGGCATTTGGGTCATTTCACACTAGACATAATTTTACTTAATGCCATTAATGCAATGAACCTACTCATCCTTGACTTTTCATGCTTACCATAGGCAAAATAACCATTTTGCCCCTATGCCTCTCTATGGATAATTGATTCATACCGTTCCAAATGAATTGACTATTGCCCTTAGTTAGATTTTATGCTTTTTTGAACATAAAATTAACATCTAAAGGACTATTTTGAGTTAGGAACATACCTTTGATATCTTGGGTATTACACTTGAGTGGCATAAAAAGAAGAAGAATTGTACGACCCGTAAGAGTGTATGTGGATGAGGGTTGTACCAAGAAGAATTCCTACATGCATGCCACCTTAATTGAGTGGCTTTTGAAGAAAGAAAGAATTTGTACGGTCCGCAAGAGTACATGTAGATGAAGACTGTACTCACTCACATGGCCAAGGTTCCAAATCCATGCATCAACCGAGACCGATCGACAAAGAATAAGAAAAGAAAGAATAAGAACAAGAAAAGAAAGAATAAGAAAGAACCAGAGTAAGAAAGAAAAGAGAAGCTTGGGCAAGCAAGATAAGAAAGAAAAGAAAAGAATAGAAAGAAAAGAAAAGAAATAGAATAAGAAAGAGAAAGAAGAAAGAAGAAAGAAAATGCATTTTTATGCATTATTGCACATGCATATTACCATGTATTCCACCATGGTTAGAAAGAATAGAAAGAAAGAACAGAGATAAAGAAAGAACAACGAGAATTAGGAAGAAAGAAAGAACAGTAAGAATTAGAAACGGAGAAAGAAAAGAGAAAGAACTATAAATGAAAGAAAGAAGAAGAGAATTAAGGAAAGAACCAAAGAAGGAGAAGAGTTTATGGATTTACTTACTGAGCATTTTTATGCTCACCCCGTTGTTTTTCCATGTTTTTGTAGGAAATAGGTGAACAGCGGTTGAAAGGAAGTCGTCAAGCGAGAAGAATTGGCATTACTGTCCACCGTTGCTAAAGTTTTTGTGTTTGTTATTTTGGTATATATAAAGAATTCTATTTTATAAGTAGAGAAAATTTGGGCCCAACTATTTTTCATATGCTAAGTATGTATGTTTTTATTGTATATGTTTTAAAGTATACTAGTAGAAAGAAGTCATTACAAATATAAACAATTATTTAAAAAATATATATATTCACTAATATATATAAATATAAATATATCTCATATATTAATAGATATATATATATATATTCATATGGTAATTTAATCATAACTTTGGGCCATGCAACAATTACACATTTCAAAGGAAGCATTACACAAACACTTTTGTCATATTCCACCCAAAGATATATTATTTAATTATTAACATCATTTCAATACTTTTCACAAAAGTCATGCATGACATAGGTAAATGAGTTTTATTACTCTAAGAGTAATCATTCTATGACACAAGTTACTTTTAACTAAAGTAATATTTTTTATGACATGTTTATCTTCTCAAAGACAATCATATCATCTTGCATCATCAATTTTTGAAACCATTCAAAAAACCAAATTATTACATTATAGCGGTAGGCTATCTAGTGTTGAACGACTCTGTTAAAGGCATTGACTGATCTCACTTGTCAAGGTTGTTGGTGACAACTTGGTGCAACACATGGGTGCTTTTTGTAGCGGATGCACCGCAGCAAGTTCACTGGATTGACCCACCAGAGGTTCCATATGGATATGTAACCTAGTGTCTATGGAAACAATCCTCTAACGAATGGTGGTGCATGTGATCCTTAGACTTGAGGTCACCGGAGTGCTTTGTGCACCGATTGGTGCAGTTTGACACTAGCCTAACGCAGTTCTTTTCAGAGCTATCAATACGATGGTGATTGGCTGCATCAAGGTGTATCAAGACGTGATTGCCAGAGGATTCATCATTCCCGGGTATGGGAGAAAGTTATCTCACGGCGCAATTTAATATATGGCAATGACTAAAACTGTGGCCACAGTGGGATTGAGTTGTTGCTCTATCCAGTTTATAATACGGTCATTGGTCCAGAAACTGAATCATAATATCAGAGTAACCAAAGGTTGACATTATTTCTAGGCTTCGTCTCGTCGAGATAACGTATGATGAAGGATCAAATTGCACGGTAACCATATCGTTGACAGGTAGCTACTGTTCGGAATCCGAATCTATCGTGTGGCCATGATGCCTTGCTAGGGCCAATCTTGGTCTGTGTATTAGTGAGATGATTAATTGGTGTTAATCGCGACACTATACACTGCCGATATGATGAGGAGCCTATGGGTCACACACATAGAAGACAATTTAAGATCTAAGAAGAAAAATGGCATTTTCGTCTTTTAAGGCGAAAGGGTATTTTGGTATTTCCCTGTACAATTAATTTGCTGAGGTTGTAGCCTTTATTTAATTTGTTAGAAAATTAAATATAAAATTATTTTTAAATGTGTGTTCGCACATTTAAATATATATTATCATTATGTTAAATGTTATAATATATATAAATATATATATATTATTGATTTTAATTAAGATAATGATGGAAAATAAATATTAAATTGGAGGTTTTGGCAACATGGGGCGTTTGGGTTGGAGCCCAAGCCTATTCCGTATGGGATTAGGGCAAATTGATTAACTATAAAAAGAAAAGTGTGTGTGTTAATTAATTAATTAATTAATTGATTTCTCATAGAAATTAAAAACACACAGCGCCCTCCAATCACTCCCACGGCAGAAACATCTTTTGCCTAAAATCAATTCAAATTATTTGCTTTCTTCTTAATCTTGAAGCCAAAGAGGATCTAGCAAATCCCTCTTGGTTCTTTTTGAGATTGTCTTCGTGTGGACTACGCAAGTTTGATCCTCACACTTGGATCGATAGCAAACCATTCGTCGACAAATTTGAGGAGCCTCCAACGTGCGTTTGTTTTTCTTTAAACTCAGATTATTTTTTCTGCATATTTTATTTGATATGAATTGTAAAATTATATCCTTGATCTTGCTCATGTAAACGATCTCTATATTATATTTATTTGTTTCCACTGCGTATATGGGATCGTTTACTAACAAGAGTTTTCTCTCATTTGGATGGTTTAAGAAACAAATAGATTATAGTTAAAGTAAAGTTTGTATATGCACATTATTGTTTGATGAAATGCCTAAGAGAAGTATGAGTATGAGTAAAACTTTAATTTTATGCAACATTCATATTTGCATTTCTGAGTGCATTTAAGTAAGAATTCTAAGCATGAGCCATCTATATGCATATATTTGTATATGTGTAATAATTTAGAAAGAATAAGAATTTTAAGAATAAAACACTTTAAGCATAAAGAGAAAGAAAGAATAGCACTAAAGAATTATAGAAAGAAAAGCATTAAAGAAGAGAAAATAATAGGTTGTGCGATGGAACCTTGAGTGCTAAGAAGAAATTCCCACATACACCCCCCTTAATTGATGTAAAACCCCCCTCCAGTCAGGTATCCTCTGAATATCTCTCATGAGAATCCCGAGGATACTATGTCTGGAGAATGAGTTGTATTTAGAAAAAAATCTGTGTAAGGATATAATAATATATCCAAAACATGCATATAAAATGTCACACAGATCCAAACTTTAATTTACAACTTTAAGAAATTATACAATATTTATAGGGGGAAGCTTCCAAGGTATTTCACAAATATTTATCATTTACATTATTTACATCAAGATAAAAACATCGAGTGACATAAATCATCTCCCCTCACGTGTAGTCCCGCTGTCTCTAGCATCCCTCGTTCTAGTCTACCTGCAAAGCAATCAACAATGAAAGGGTGAGCACTAATCGCTCAATAGGAATGATCCGTTTCATTCTGAATGTACATTTGATCTTTATTTAAACATATTTATTACACATCACTTATCTTTACATCTAGGAGACTTCCCCTTTTATTACTAATTCTATATGCTTTTCATCATTTTATCCCATCGCTAGATAAACATCAATGTGTACACATACAAATAAGTATGTAACATAGTACACACACATCACTGTCATGACATAACATCTAAAATCATCTAACATGAGTATAAATCATCTCATGATGTAAATAACATCATAACTCATGTAAAGCAACTAAATGCATATGAAACATTTAACGTCTAGCCGATCGGACCTTTCTTAGCATCTTAAGCACTTCATATCATCTAGCCTCAAATTTCATCTAGAGCTCATATCATCGGGAGGCGTGCTTATGCTTTATTTAGCATCTAAAGCATATATTCATCTTTCCTCAACCGATATCGAGGATATGCTTACGCTTTTTCCATCATGTCATTTGCATCTCTAACATCTTATGCATTTAATACTATTTTTGGTGGCTTAATACTTTTAATTCATCTATGGATTATCAACCCATTTACATTACCTCTTGCTCACATTATCATCTTAAAACATGTATTACATGCATCTTCATGCCATTTCATAACATTAATCATGCTCGACATCATGACCATGTATATCTTTCAAAGATCACTAACTAATGGTTAACCATTAGTACATGGCATAATTACAACAATCAATTCATAATCATAAGAATTGATTATGTTAAATCTTAAACTTTAATAACCAGTTTATGCTTCAGCCATTTTCCATCCTCTCTCAAACGAATTGGCTCTTGGCATAAACTAAAATTATAGTTCTGTGTCTTTCCTTCTAATGCTTTAAGAATCATCTCATTTCGATTTTTATAACCCAATTTATGGTCGAAATACTGAAGCAGGTTAACAAAATCCCTAAGCCCACTAATCCGAATTTTCATATTAACTATCCCACATCATTCCTATTGACATTAACCAATAGGTTAACTTATGGATCAAATAAACCTCCCCTTAATATCTTTACATCTTAAAGGAAGTGTAAAATCTCATTCCCATATCATCCTATTGCTATAACATTGTAAGCTAATGCAAACAACACATCAACACTTCTAATAGCAACCTTCAACACCATGTGGCCTCCAATACTACAATTTTTGCCCACTCATTATCCACACTTCATTTTCTTCAATCAAACATAACACCTCATAAAACATAAAGAGCAATGACTTCATGTATAATGAATTCAAGGCAATAAGTAGAATAAATGAGTTCAACTACACTTGCCATCAACTAATTCTATGCCTTAAGCTTAATTTAAGTTTCATAAAATCCACAAACCCAGCATAAACCCTAAAATCATGGGAGGTTCTTCCTTACCTTTTTAAAGACTCCTCCAACAAATCCTTTGCCTTTGACTTTGACTTCTTTTACCACCTTAATCCTTAAACCCTTCAAATTGAAGATCCAAGGCTCCTATCTTGTTCTCCTGTAAATTAGCAAAACTCCTTAAAACTTAGAGAAAGAAGCTTGTTTATGGAAGATTTGAGAGAAAATGGAAAATGGTTGAAGAAAGGCTCTCTCCCTTGGCTTGAACGAATTTCATCTCATTTATGAAAATCTTTCATTTTTTCCAAAATTATGCAATTGGCCCAATTATTTTAATTGTATCCTCATATCCTTAATTCTTCATATAAGGCATTTTGGGTCATTTCACACTAGACATAATTATTACTTAATTAATGCCATTAAAATCTTACCCTACTCATCCTTGACTTTTTCAATGCTTATCCATAGGCAAAATAACCATTTTGCCCCTATGCCTCTCTATGGTAATTGATTCATACGTTCCAAATGAATTGACTATTTGCCCTTAGTTAGATTTTATTCAAGGGTCCATGTAAACTAAACTAGTTTACATCAACAACCCATTAGTTTACCCTTTTGCCCTTTAACTATTAAAAGGTTATTTTAGTTCATCTCATTTATCTTAACATCTTAAGATATAATAATTAAATATAATTAATTATTGCTTGACCATTTTAACCCTTAAAATGTCACAAACAATTTTCTATGTAACCATTACCGTAGAAATCCCGTCATTACCCTCGGAAGGTGCTAGCCCTCTTCGGATAATCATCTCTCTCTCTCATCCTTCTCTAACTTCTCAAGGCTATTGGTGTGACCATATAGGTCCACCGTAGATTAGCTGTGAGTCGGTTCTGGATGAATCTGAAAACCTGTCTGAAGGCCTAACGACTATGGTAAACATCTAGCAATGTGCCATAGTCCCTAAACCACGATGAAGAAATACTTCATCGAACCCCCCATTTCAAAACATATATACCATGTAGGTAAAGTCCTTCCATTGATATATCCTGATCAAGCACAGATTCATGGAATGTCAAAATCCTAAACTCGATCTTCTATCGAATTGTCAATCAATATGTCCAGAACTCGTCATCACAAACTTGCTTTTGTATGACTAATAATGGACTCTGGCCAGAGATTCTAATTTCTGACATTTATCGATGTTCGACCAGGAAGTCGAATCTAGATGGAGTCAGCGGTACTCCTAATCCTATATTTCCGAGTCAATGGATCCCTTTTTTACCATCGTTCATTTCCACATATGAACAACGCATGACCAAATAAATAAAATTTAATTATTACAAGCAATTTAATGAAAGAATATTACAAACACTTTTGAATATTTTTGAAAACCAAATGGCACCCATGATCAACCCTCTAATCTAATATTCATCCATCACATAAATAAATATTAAACATTCATACCAAGAATAACAAACAATTATTTAAAGGCATGAATATTGTAACGCCCACACAGAGGTATGTAATTTAATTTATGTTTTTATAGCCCTTAGTTAATTTTTGCTAAAGTTATTTTGAGAAAATGTGAAGAAAATGCCTTAAACTTGCATGGTCTTTTCACTTAAAATTAGTTGAAATTGTGGGGAGTAAAAAGAGATAGAATTTCATGGAGAATGCAATAAAAATGAGGGCATTATGGTAATTGACTAAGGGACATAGATGGAATTTTCAAGAAAGTGTAAGGGCAAAATGGGAAAGTATGTTTATAAAATAAGATATTAAGGGTTTGAAACCCTTATTTCTCTCCTTCCACCGCCACTTTCCTTCTCCATTTTCTCTCAACTTTTCACTCAATTTTCCAAGGATTTTTTAGGGCTTTTGAGTGGATTTTGACAAGGTTTTGGTTCTAGGCAACAAGAGGTAAGAATTCTTGCTCTATATATAAGATTTACTTGTGTAGAAGTTGAATTCTTATTGAGTTTATGCTCTGGGTTAAGGGGAAATTTGAGTCCAACAAGAGTAGAGAGCTTTAGTGGAGACTACTCAAGTATAAGGTACGTAAATTCCACTCAAAGTCCAACTCAAGTTAAGGTTTTAAGAAATCAATTGAGTAGAGATTTCTTTAAGCATGTATATGTTATGATTTTTGAGAAATTGAGGTGAGATTGATGATTATTTATGCTTGTTGTTGGATATATTTGAGTATGAGAAGTGTTTTTGATTGTATGATGATGGGTTGGATTGTATGATGATGGATTGAAATTTGGTTGAAATTGGAAGAGTTTAAGAAAAATTTTGGGAGTGTTTTGCCGTGTAGGGATTGTGATGATACATGGGAGTTGTTAGAGGAGATGCCTTAGAGTCAATCAATTATTGTAGAATTGACTCTTTTTAATAATGTTTATTAATCAATAAAAGGCATTTTATTCTATATCGCATAAATCATTATTATTGCAATATGTATTGATATATGTCCTTAGAATGATAGAACCGTGACGAGGGTATCAAGTGTTTCAAATCTTGATAGTGAGAACCCTATGAGCACATATGGTGGCCATTCTAGAAACGTCCGTAGCCCTAGTATTACTCTGAAGTAAGGGCACAGATAATACGGTAAGGTATCATAGTGTTGAACGACTCTGTTGAAAGCAGTGACTGATCTCACTTGTCAAGGTTGTTTGGTGACAATCTGTGCAACACAGGGTGCTTGTTGTAGGGATGACGCCAGCAATTCACTGGATTGACCCACCAGAGGATTCCATATGGATAGTAACCTTAGTGTCTATGGAACAAATCCTCTAACGAATGGTGGTGCATGTGATCCTTAGACTTGAGGTCACCGGAGTGCTTGTGCACCGATTGGTGCAGTTTGACACTAGCCTAACGCAGTTCTTTCAGAGCTATCAATACGATGGTGATTGGCTGCATCAAGGAGTGTATCAAGACGTGGATTGCCAGAGGATTCATCATTCCGGGTATGGGAGAAAGTTATCTCACGGCGCAATTTATATATGGCAATGACATTAAAACTGTGGCCACAGTGGGATTGAGTTGTTGCTCTATCAGTTTATAATACGGGTCATTGGTCCAGAAACTGAATGCATAATATCGAGAGTAACCAAAGGTTGACATATTTCTATGCTCGTTTCTCGTGAGATAACGTATGATGAAAGGATCAAATGCACGGTAACCATATCGTTGACAGGTAGCTACTTTGCGGAATCCGAATCTATCGGGTGGCCATGATGCCTTGCTAGGGGCCAATCTTGGTCTGTGTATTAGTGAGATGATTAATTGGTGTTAATCGCGCCACTATACACTGCCGATATGATGAGGAGCCTAGGGTCACACACATAGAAGACAATTTAAGATCTAAGAAGAAAGAATGGCATTTTCGTCTTTTAAGGCGAAAGGGTATTTTGGTAATTTCAAGTACAATTAAATTTGCTGAGGTTGTAGCCTTTATTTAATTTGTTAGAAAAATTAAATAAGTAAAATTATGTTAAATGTGTGTTCGCACATTTAAATATATATTATCATTATTGTTAAATGTTAATATTATATTAAATATTATATATAATTGATTTAATAAGATAATGATGGAAAAATAAATATTAATTAGGAGTGTTTGGCAACATGGGGCGTTTGGGTTGGAGCCCAAGCCTATTCCGTATGGGATTAGGGCAAATTGATTAACTATAAAAAGAAAAGTGTGTGTGTATAATTAATTAATTAATTGATTTCTCATAGAAATAAAAACACACAGCAGCCCTCTCAATCACTCCCACGCAGAAACATCTTTTGCCTAAAATCAATTCAATTATTTTGCTTTCTTCTTAATCTTGAAGCAAAGAGGATCTAGCAAATCCCTCTTTGGTCTTTTGAGATTGTCTTCGTGGGACTACGCAAGTTTGATCCTACACTTGGATCGATAGCAAAACAT
The DNA here is from genome assembly GCF_008641045.1 of Pistacia vera. Lineage (NCBI taxonomy): Eukaryota > Viridiplantae > Streptophyta > Magnoliopsida > Sapindales > Anacardiaceae > Pistacia > Pistacia vera. The sequence goes on along the minus strand of NW_022195489.1, from coordinate 1,296,132 downwards.
TCGTCGACAAATTTGGAGGAGCCTCCAACGTGCGTTTGTTTTTCTTTAAACTCAGATTTATTTTTCTGCATATTTTATTTGATATGAATTGAAAATTATATCCTTGATCTTGGCTCATGTAACGATCTCTATATATATTTATTTTGTTTCCACTGCGTATATGGGATCGTTTACTAACAAGAGTTTTCTCTCATTTGGATGGTTTAAGAAACAAATGAATATAGTTAAGTAAAGTTTGTATATGCACATTTATTGTTGATGAAATGCCTAAGAGAAGTATGAGTATGAGTAGAAACTTTAATTTTATGCAACATTGCATATTTGCATTTCATGAGTGCATTTAAGTAAGAATTCTAAGCATGAGCCATCTATATGCATATATTTGTATATGTGTAATAAGTTAAGAAAGAATAAAGAATTTAAGAATAAAACACTTTAAGCATAAGAGAAAGAAAGATAAGCACTAAAGATTATAGAAAGAAAAGCATTAAAGAAGAGAAAATAATAGGTTGTGCGATGGGGAACCTTGGTGCTAAGAAGAAATTCCACACACGCCACCTTAATTGATGTAAACCCTCCAGTCAGGTATCCTCTGAATATCTCTCAATGAGAATCCGAGGATACATGTCTGGAGAATGAGTTGTATTTAGAAAAAAATCTGTGTAGGATAATAATAATAATATCCAAAACATGCATATAAATGTCACACAGGATCCAAACTTATAATTTACAAACTTTAAGAATTATACTATTTATAGGGTGGAAGCTTCCAAGGTATTTCACAAATATTTATCATTTACATTATTTACATCAAGATAAAAACATCGAGATGACAATAAATCATCTCCCCTCACGTGTAGTCCCGCTGTCTCTAGCATCCCTCGCTTCTAGTCTACCTGCAAAGCAATCAACAATGAAGGGTGAGCACTAATCGCTCAATAAGAATGATCCGTTTCATTGAATGTACTATTTGATCTTTATTTAAACATATTTATTAACACATCACTTATCTTTACATCTAGGGATACTTCCCCTTTTATTACTAATTCATATGCTTTCATCTTTTATCCCATCGCTAGATAAACATCATGTGTACACATACAAATAAGTAGTAACATAGTACACACATCACATGTCATGACATAACATCTAAAATCATCTAACATGAGTATAAATATCTCATGTGTAAATAACATCATAACTCATGTAAAGCATAAATGCATATGAAACATTTAACGTCTAGCCGATCGGACCTTTCTTAGCATCTTAAGCACTTCATATCATCTAGCCTCAAATTTCATCTAGAGCTCATATCATCGGGAGGCGTGCTTATGCGTTATTTAGCATAAAGCATATATTCATCTTCCTCAACGATATCGGGAGTATGCTTACGCGTTTTCATCATGTCTATTTGCATCTCTAACACTTATGGCATTTAAATATTTTTTGGTGACTTAATACTTTTATTCATCTAGGATTATCCATCACAGTACCTCTTGCTCAATATTCATATCTAAACATGTATTACATGCATCTTCATGCCATTTCATAACATTAATCATGCTCGACATCATGACCATGTATATCTTTCAAAATCACAACTAATGGGTAAACATTAGTACATGGCATAATTACAATCAATTCAATCATAACGAAATTGATTATGTTAAATCTTAAACTTTAAAACCAGTTTATGCTTCAGGCCATTTTCCATCCTCTTCTCAAACGAATTGGCTCTTGGCATACTAAAAGTTATAGGTCTGTGTCTCATCTTAATGCTTTAGAATCATCTCATTTCGATTTTTAAACCAAGTTATGGTCGAAATACTGAAGCAGGGTTAACAAAATCCCAGCCCACAAATCCGAATTTTCATATTAACTATGCACAATTTCCTATTGACATAACCAATAGGTTAATATGGATCAAATAAACCTCCCTTATAGTCTTAACATCTTAAAGGAAGTGTAAAATCTCATTCCCATAATCATCCATTATTGCTATAACATTGTAAGCTAATGCAAACAACACATCAACACTCTAATAGCAACCATTCAACACCATGTGGCCTCCATACTACAATTTTTGCCACAATCAGTATCCACACTTCATTTTCTCAATCAAACATAACAACTCATAAAACATAAAGAGCAATGACTTCATGTATAATGAATTCAAGGCAATAAGTAGATAAATGGTTCAACTACACTTGCCATCAACTAATTCATGCCTTAAAGCTTTAATTTAAGGTTTCATAAAATCCAAAACCCCTAGATAAACCCTAAAATCATGGGAGGTTCTTCCTACCTTTTTAAAGACTTCCTCCAACAATCCTTTGCCTTTGACTTTGACTTCTTTTACACCTTAATCCTTAAACCTTCAAATGAAGATCCAAGGCTCCTATCTTGTTCTCCTTGAAAAATTAAGCAAAATCCTTTAAAACTTAGAGAAGAAAGCTTGTTTCATGGAAGATTTGAGAGAAAATGGAAGAAATGTTGAAGAAAGGCTCTCTCCCTTGGCTGAACGAATTTCATCTCATTTATAGGATATTTCATTATTTCCAAATTATGCAATTGGCCCAATTATTTTAATTGTATAACTCATAAGTCCTTAATTCTTCATATAAAGGCATTGGGTATTTCCACCTAGACATAATTTTTACTTAATTAATGCCATTAAATGCAATGAAGCCTACTCATCCTTGACTTTTTCAATGCTTATCCATAGGCAAAATAAACATTTTGCCCCTATGCCTCTCTATGGTAATTGATTCATAAGTCCAAATGAATTGACTATTTTGCCCTTAGTTAGATTTTTGCTTTTTAACATAAAATTAACATCTAAAGGACTATTTTGAGTTAGGAACATACCTTTGATATCTTGGGTATTACACTTGAGTGGCATAAAAAGAAGAAGAATTGTACGACCCGTAAGAGTGTATGTGGATGAGGGTTGTACCAAGAAGAAATCCTACATGCATGCCACCTTAATTGAGTGGCTTTGAAGAAAGAAAGAATTTGTACGGTCCGCAAGAGTACATGTAGATGAAGACTGTACTCACTCACAGGCCAAGGTCCAAATCCATGCATCAACCGAGACCGATCGACAAAGAATAAGAAAAGAAAGAGAATAAGAAAACAAAGAAAGAAGAAAGAAGCAGAGTAAGAAAGAAAAGAGAAGCTGGCAAGCAAGTAAGAAGAAAAGAAAAAGAAAGAAAAAGAAAAGAAATAGAATAAGAAAGAGAAAGAAGAAGAAAGAAGAAAGAAAATGCATTTTATGCATTATTGCACAGCATATTACCATGTATTCCACCATGGTTGAAAGAATAGAAGAAAGAACAGAGATAAAGAAAGAACAACGAGAATTGGAAGAAAGAAAGAACAGTAAGAATTAGAAACGGAGAAAGAAAAGAGAAAGAACTATAAATGAAAGAAAGAAGAAGAGAATTAGGAAAGAACCAAAGAAGGAGAAGAGTTTAGGATTTACTTACTGAGCATTTTTATGCTCACCCCGTTGTTTTTCCATGTTTTTGTAGGAAAAGGTGAACAGCGGTTGAAAGGAAGTCGTCAAGCGAGAAGATGGCATTACTGTCCACCGTTGCTAAAGTTTTTGTGTTTGTTATTTTGGATATTATAAAGAATCTATTTTATAAGTAGAGAAAATTTGGGCCAACATTTTTCATATGCTAAGTAAGTTTTTAGTGTATAGTTTTAAAGTATACTAGTAGAAAGAAGTCATACAAATATAAACAATTATTAAAAATATATTATCACTAATATATAAATATAAATATATCTCATATATTAATGATATATATAGATATTCATGGTAATTTAATCTAACTTTGGCCATGCAAACAATTACACATTTCAAAGAGAGCATTACACAACACTTTTGTCTATTCCACCCAAGATATATTATTTAATTATTAACATCATTTCAATACTTTTCACAAAAGTCATGCATGACATAGGTAAATGAGTTTTATTACTCTAAGAGTAATCATTCTATGACACAAGTTACTTTTAACTAAAGTAATTTTTTTATGACATGTTTATCTTCTCAAAGACAATCATATCATCTTGATCATCAATTTTTGAAACCATTCAAAAAAACCAATTATACATTCCAAAAATATAATAATTTATGCTATGCAATGATGCATTATTAGATAATTTAATCAAATTAAACATCATACATTAAATACCACCATCATATATACATAATATCACAATTCTCATATGAATTATACCATAACTTTATGCTAACAGCATTTCCACCACTAAACACTTGCAACATTTGCATACACTCATGCAAAAATATACTTTAATCAAATTAAAGAACAACACATTAGCTGTAAAGCATAAATCATTTAATCAAAGTCATGGAAATGAACATGCATGAACATTTTTCTAATAAAATCATCATGCAACAACTATCACAAGCATACATCTAGACTTTATGGAACAACTTCAAAACACATTACAAACTATTTGAATAACAAGAATCAAATGAACAAAAAATAGCATGGCGAATTTAGAAGAAAAATTCTATGCACTAATCAAGGCATGCATGAACACTTTTGTCACCATAAAATGTATATAAATTAAAACATATAAGGATTCTTGTAAATCCGAGGATTAACTGTTATTTAGGCTTTAGACAAGGATTTTAGATACTTCTTAGTTCATTTATGCTGAATTGCTACTTAATCTTTACATTTTGTGTTTCAAGCCAAAATGGACATTAGAGCAAATAAGGAGTGAATTGGAGTTCTGAACTCAGAAGTAAGCGAATCTCAGAAGTTGGGAAAGTTCTGAAGCAGAGTAAAGCACTATGAAGCTTGTTCCCATGGGAGAGTATCGAGATCGAAGATTCAAGCAAAGAAGCAAGCGGAGGGCAGTTCTGCAATTTAAGAATTCTTCATGAAGATTCGTCGTGGTGAAATGAGTCACGCACAGAGTTACTTTTACTTCGTCACCGCGACGAAGTCTGCATTTTCAGTTTCTTTAAAACGCATAGTTTCATTTTTAGGCAAGTCTTAGGTTTTGGGCGAGGTATAAAAGGAAAACTTGGCCTTTTGAGAGGAGTCGTGTTTTCTTAGTCTAGAGTAGCTTTTTCATCTTCCTTAGTTTGATTTGACGAATTTGAGTTGAAAAGTGAGAAGATTTGGGATTGAATCTGGTGGATCTTCAATTAGGGGAGCTCTCTTGTCTTTTCTCTCATTTAATATGTTGACTTTGTGTTTATTGTTTTTCTTGCTTATTATATTAATTAGCTATGAACTAACTCATTTTGGGTTGGGGTTTTGATGTAGTTCGGATTCTCATGGATTGACCAATTGATTTTTTATTATTTTCATATGCTATTGCATGGATTGTGTTGTTATTCTGAATTTATTGCTTTTAATTGATGAACATGATGAGATTGAGAAATGAGTCGTGTTAAGCTTCTTGGGTAATCACCATTGTAGTATTGAATGCTAGAGATAGATTTAAGAATCAATGAAATCAATCTAGGATTCCATGTGCTTAATGAGCTTAGAACTATTAATCTGCAAATTGTTGGGTGTGGAAGCTTAATATGGAAAAGTAGGAAAACATAGCCTGAGAAGGTATGTTTTATAATTTAGAGAATTCAATTTACAATCAATGCATGTGAATATGGAAATAGCATAATCTGTAGGTTTAATCCATAGAGTCCTAATGAAGTCAAAACCCTCCCCGTTTGTTTTAATTTGATATTACCTTGTTTTTAATCTTGCTTTCATAATTTAACTTTGAGCATTTAGCAATTTTTGTTTTAGTTTTAAGTTTAATTTTCTCCCATTAATCCAAACAAATTCGATTACTCCAACTTGAAAACAATAGAAAACTTAGTGCTTAGCAGCCAATCCTCGTGGGAACGATACCACTCATCACTTTATTACTTTGTGCGACTAGTGCACTTGCTAATTATGCATGTTGTAATAAATACGCAACAAGTCTTGCATGCTTCAAATTAAAAAATCAAAAACATCTTTACACATTTTATGTCATGGCCAAATCTCATTCCAAGGAAAAAACAAAAAATATTTCATTATCTTATTACTAGGCCAAAACAAGAACATGCATGTCACTTTCATATATGATAAACACAAGAACACTTGGAAAATGTCATTTTTTTCTTATAAATTCGACATGCAAGGAGCTTTTAGCTCTGATACCATTTAAAAGAACAACATGCATGAAGAGTGGTGGAAGTGAAGAATGAAAGCATGAAAGGTTGGATTCAAAAAATGTTTTCAAACAAAGCATGGAAAAAGCATTATACCTACTCCTTTGCTTTGGGTTGATGAATACAAGACTCAAAATGATGAGACCTCTACACTTTAACACCACCTTGAGAGAGTTAGAGAGTGGTCATGGCTAGGGAGAGAGCTTTTAGTCTGCTTTTGAGAGAACAAAGTGAATAATGATCTAAATGCAACCATTTGCATTTATATATACTTGGGCAATTTTTCAATTATTTGTTTTTCACTTTCAAGCCCAAATAAAATCTTATTTTAAAAAGGAGCCCAAGTATTTATTATGTCACCCTTTGAATAATCAATATTATTCAAGGGTCCATGTAAACTAAACTAGTTTACATCAACAACTCATTAGTTTACCCTTTTGCCCTTTAACTATTAAAAGGTTATTTTAGTTCCTCTCATTTATCTTAACGTCTTAAGATATAATAATTAATTATTGCTTGACCATTTCAACCCTTAAAATGTCACAAACAATTTTCTATGTAACTATTACCGTAGAAATCTCATCATTACCCTCGGAAGGTGCTAGCCCTCTTCGGATAATCATTTCTCTCTGTCATCCTTCTGTAACTTCTCAAGGCTATTGGTGTGACCATGTAGGTCCACCTTGGATTAGTCGTGAGCCGGTTCTGGATGAATCCAAAAACCTGTCTGGAGGCCTAACGACTATGGTAAACATCTAGCAATGTATCATAGTCCCTAAACCACGATGAAGAAATACTTCATCGAACCCATTTCAGATCATATGTACCATGCAGGTAAAGTCCCTCCATTGATATATCCTGATCGAGCACAGATTCATGGAACGTCAAAATTCTAAACTTGATCTTCTATTGAATCATCGATCAATATGTCTGAAACTCATCATCACAAACTTGCTTTTGTATGACTAATAATAGACTCTGGCTAGAGATTATGATTTCCAACATTTATCGACGTTTGACCAAGAACTCAAATCCAGATGGAGTCACCGGTACTTCTAATCCTATATTTTCGAGTCACTGGATCCCTTCTTGACCATCGTTCGTTTCCGCATATGAACAACGCATGACCAAATATGCTTTATCATACGAAACATGACTAGTCTCATACTTATACACTGTATGAACTATACGCATCCTTATCGGATCCGACCACAATGTCTCAGGTCAAAGAACTACATCATGCACTGATATAACCAAACGATAAATCATTGACTACATGCTTTTCCAAGTGATTTGTTGTTATTCGGTCACGTTCGAAAAACAATTCACCAACCGCTAATCCATACCAATGCCCCAGTGACATGACTATCATCATCATCCATACTTATATCAAGTCATTGATTCGTATTTGAACATCACGTATGCCTACTATGCAATCTAGTTGCCCAATTACATTGCTTCCTTAGGGAACTATTTTCGATAATTCATTTACTGATTAAATGAATCATCTGACTATCATATACATACTTTATTTTAAATGCATGACTAAATAAAGGAAGCAATTTACATATATGAATTGAAAAACTCTTTCTCCATTACTTGTGATATATAGAACAAGACAAAATGCTCTGAAACTGACAACACGAATGGTTTCTAGGGCATACACTTATATACACTAACGATATATTGGTCCATATGAGGTATTAGAGAAAGTGGGCAAAGTAGCTTATAGACTTGCCTTACCAGCCAATATGGACCAGATCCATAATGTTTTCCATGTTTCCCTATTGGAAAGTATGTTAGTGATCTATCGCATATACTACAAGCAAATGAAGTGGAGTTAAAAGATGAACTATTTATGAAGAACGTCTAGTTCGATTCTGGATAGAGATAGAAATAAAAACTCACAAAAAAACCGCTTGTTAAATACTGTGGAGGAATCATAATGTAAAGAAGCAACATGGGAGGTTGAGCAATATATGAAGGAAGATAGCCACCTCTTCAACTGAATTTCGAGGATGAAATTCTTATAAGGGGGATGATTGTAAACCCCGTGTTTATATCCGATGCCTTAAGGTATGAAATTTACCTTTTCAAGTAATTTTCTTTTTTTTGAATGGAACGGTAAAACGGTCAATTTGCATGCATTTCGAGATGTGGCCATTATAAAGTGTAAGGGGTGATTTCATTCAAGAGAAATGAGGGTAGAATGGTCATAAAATTGATTGATATGTTAAATGGCGAAACGTTAGCCAGTATAATATGGCTTTTTATACAACCATATAAATTAAGTATCATAAAAGTGCATCAAGGGTAAATTGTCATTTATCTAATGGGATTGCTTAATTACTAAGTATTTAAAAGAAGTTCAAATGGCTTAAATGATGCTAATCATTAGTTTGTAGTATAATGACCAAAATGCCCTATATGTCAAATTTATACCAAATGATCCATATCTCTAACTTTTGATGGCCAATCCCATTTGGGAATTAAAAATGAAATTTTATAAGATATTTCCTGATTAAGTCGGCCAACACTCTTAGAACATCAAACTCTATTCTTCAAGTCTCATTCTCCTCCGTTAAAGGCTTAAATTCAAGCTCTCTCTCTCATTTTTATAGGATTTCAAGTTGAATTTCAAAGGAGACCCACCATCCAACTTAAAAACTTCAATTTAAGGGTTTAAGGTGAGTTTCAAAACCCTAGTTGTTCTCATTTTTAGTTAAAAGAAAATTCAAGTGGTCATGGTGAAAGGTAGAAAGGGTGAACCTTTGGAGCTAAGGAGGCGTGTCTTTGTGCTTTGAATACTAAGGAAAGGAAAAATCTCCCTTGACTACAATTATAACACCTAGGGTTGATGAAACTACATTTATTTATGTTAATATGATGTGATGCTATGTTTGGTTATGGATTGTTTTAAATGTGTGTTTTGATTGGTGTATGCGTGCATATGGAGGATGATTTGCCAATTAAGAGATTTGTAGCTGGACGATGTTTTGACACTCTTGGTTCTGTAAAAAGGAAGGTTTTTATGGCCTTTTATACTTAGATGATATGGCAAATATATATGTTGCAATGAAGGTGACATGGTTAAATGAATAGAATTCGGATTTGGCTTTTAAGACTATTGTACATGCTTCACTAATCGGTCATACTGAAGTTATCGAAGTCTGATTGAGTTGATTCTTGAAGTATTTCAAAATTGAGAATAGACCTAAAACTTTTATGTTTTAGCAAAAAATCAATTCGAATTGAAGATGAGGGAAAAATTGCTTGAAAAGTGACAAACTATATGGCATCCACCTTCTTAATGAAATTCCTATTTTTTTTTAATTCCAATAAACCCTGAATAATCTGACTATTGAAATTCCTTGCATTGTATGAGAAATTGAATAATTATTAGGAATTTATTAGCAGAATTTCATGTCATGGAGTTTTGCTAAATTGATTGATGAGTTGTACAATTGGCCAGGGTACATGTTTATAAATGTAGTATGATTGAGCATGGAGATGTTATTCCATATGTTTGCATTCATATAATGCATATAGCTTATTTAGTTGACTTATGAAAAAAATTATGAAATGTTAAGAATGAATTCCATGAGTTCTTTGAGGTTAAACCAGATCAGAGGAATGGAATTCTTATGGAAACCATGAGCCCTTTAAGGTGACGACCAGAACAAGGTAATGGTTCAAATGAATCCGTGAGATAATAAGACTAATAAACATCAAGTACAAAGACAAAAGAAAGCATGTCATGTTTATGAATATTGCATAAGTCATATATGTTTTAGTTATAGTATGTATGGTATGTTATGACTTATGTTTATAGGAAAGTCCAAAGTGTATGTTTATGTCAATGAATGAAGGTCATGCTTGTAGATAAGTAATCCTGGTAATATACTTGTACAATGAACCTTAATAGTTTATAATGGCCATATTCCGTTACTGAGCGATTAGTGCTCATCGCACGAAAGTTTCAAAATGTTTGTTGGTAAGGATTAAGGCATGAAGCTGGGAGAGGATTTCGAGGGACGCTATGAGCATGAGGGATGTTTTAATAGTGATAATTGAACGGTTCTTGCATATTTGCTCGATAAATCCCCAATAACAGCTCATGAGCATGAGACAAGTCTTGTTTACTAGCATACAGAAACTCTAGATACTCCTATAACGTATCACAATGATTAGTACCATCATCCACCGTGGAATCTAGAGTATTATAGATCTGATTAAACAATTTATCATCCTCCATGAGCCATTCCTTCCGAATTCTCCTAACACGCTGTAATTTCTTGTTACTACCCTCTGGTTCTTATCACTCTCTGTTTGCAGAAGTGAATTCATAGGTGATCCTCAGTGAAATGATCCCCCAAGTCAATGCTAGAAACATATCTACTAATAGTTCATCTCCATTGAGCATAATTCTAGCTTTCCCAGTAACTTCCTATAAGTAATCTTTGCAGATGAGTAGACTACAATTTCAGTTACCAGCTTGTTTACCTTCCCTGCCATAGCTTAATCAAACCAACAATGATTCTTTACTAAGCTCACAGACAATATCACCTCTAATCACCAATATCCAGTAAACCCAAATCACCAATTCAAACAAATTCACAACTCAATCAAACACCACAAACAGAACAACCATCAAATAAACATAAAAAAAGGAACACAATAATTGGAACTAAAGAATAATAAAAACAGATCACCATCGGAAATACGATCGAAAATAGAAGATGCGACAGACTTAGTCACCAGAAAAAGTAACAACCATGAATAGTGTCTCACGGACAATATCGCATGAACAGTGTTGAGTGAATAGTGTCGTCGGCCACCAGAACAAATCCCTAAGACCGTGCTCTGATACCATGTCATAAAATATTCTACTATAGTTTATTCAATAATCAATAAATAATATTACACCCATATATATTTTCACTACCTTACATTTACACATATACCCCTAACTTTATACACATAACTTTTATGACTTCCCTAAGGCACTTCCATCTCTCAAGGATGCTGCTATTGAATCCGTCCAGCTATACCTTTCCCTGTTACCAAAACTGCTTCTTGTGATGTGAGGATGCTCAACTTGGGAGGAATTTGATAGGGATAGAATCAATTGTTTCTTTGCTTATTACTGAAGCCAGGCGAGCTAGAGTATCGGCCACTGAATTCTTTTCCCTTGAATCTGTAGAATTGAGTAAGCTTTGAAATGCTCAAGCTCGAATTTTACCTTCTGGAGATGGATGCCATTTTGTCCTCTTTGGCCTGGTACTCTCTAGAAACTTGAGGACAATGAGATGGAACCTCAATACAAGGTCAAAGTTTCTTCTTTCCTGACAAATTTTACTTAGATAACTGAACAACATGACGAATTGTCCTCTTGCCTAGAATTGTTGAGATAGAGCAAGGAGAACTACTGCCACGATTGGATTAGTTCACCTTTAGCCTTTTGTACCACCTTTTGGAATCTGCTACTAAAGTGACCGCGAAAGAGTGACACTTTGCCAAGTCGGAGATTTGATGTAGCTTCATCAGATTGTTTAAGGAATCAAGGTGGTCTATGAAATCCCCTTTCCCACCAACTTGTTTTCAAGCACCCTAAATCCCCAAGAAGTGGGCCTATGAACTTCCTCCATGAATGGAGAATTTACAATTTCTTCAACCGAATTATTTTAACGGGCTCTTAGATCATCGAGCATTTTCTGAACCGATCTAGCCTCATCATGAGGAGTATTTTGACTGCGACCTTTGTTCAGCCTTCACTCAAGCAATAGTCTGAAGATCAGTTGCTGAAAGCCTACTCTGTCCTGGCACTAGCCGTGAGTGATCATGATCTAGGACGGTAGGTGCTCATGCTCTCATCGGTACGCTGCTCACGCATTGGTTAAAACTAGAATGTCGGTTGCTAACCAGATTGGCGTGCATGGCTAATCTACAAGCTTGAAGGTTTGACTTGCCTTTGGTGTGGGTTATTGCGCTGGTGGATGGGTGTTTTGTCAATTAGGGTGAGCAGTCCTTTGACAACCATTGCCCTCATTTCCCCCATGGACTCCTTGCCCGGTCGCCTCCCAGGTTAATTTGCCCACATGACTCATGCTTATGAGCAAAGGAGCCTTACGATGTCGAGGGTGACGGTCCTCTTCCTGGTGCCTATAAACCAGATCGGCCCACGTAGAGTTATTCTGACTCGTTAGAGTAACCTTTGTGAAGCGTGGCTGCCGGTTCCAGTTGGTCGATTACATTTCTTAACTCAACCACTTTTGGTGTACTGCCTATGTACCACCTCTCCTTATCATCTCCGCACATTTTGTGTACTGCCTATGTAACTATCGTCCTTATCATCTCATCAAGTGGTCATTCAAGGATTAGAGTCCCTACTCCTTCTGATTTACGACCTGTGGCATTGGCAGCACTGGTGGTCGACTTGGTATCGATCTGATGCACCTCCTAGTGGGGGCTTCCAAATTGTCATGGTTTCCAATGGTTGTTTTGGATTTGGTATGTGCTATTGGAAATTTAGGTGATCGGTTGTTCACTGAAATTGCTTGTTTCTTGTTGGAAATAAGGCAAGTAGGCAAGACCCTCATTCTAGTGCAAACTATGATACGAAAATCGCACCAACCCGAATGATCTGATTGACCTAGATGGAATCGGAACCAATAGGTGTGATTAAAGATAACCACAATTGAATGTAATGCTAATAATGTAATGAACACAAACGACTTTTAGAGTGGTTCGGCAAGTTAAACTTGAGCCTACGTCCACTGTTATCTTATTGCTTTTGATGGATTACAAGAATAACAATAAGCTTGCCTAGAATAATTTTCTAACCCCTCTCTCATCATTGAGGGGCTGGGTTTATATACAAGTTGTAAAAAAGGAAAGAGCAATCAAATTCAATGCAGTTATGATTTCTTGTGATTGTGTGCTAAGATTGTGGCCATCATTGCTTTGATTTGATCTCTTCCGAATATCCGAGATTTGAGCTTGTCAACAATTGCCAAGTTTGATCTCGACCTAGCTCTTGCTGGGTCGAACTATATCTCAACAGGTTATGTTGGGTTCGACTAGTGCTGAGTCGAACTGATTTTGGTCGAACTAATCCTTACATCTCTGACTTCTCTTCTCCGAGCTTAATGGAAAATTCACACCTAACAAAAATTACTTTTTTTTTTTTTTACTCTTTTTATTTATAATTCAGTGATTATTAAAATAAGTTTTTTAATGTTGACTTTGTTGACCGTCGTTCATGTTAGAGTATATGCCTTAGAGCCAATCAATTATTGTAGAATTGACTCTTTGTAATAATGTTCATTAATCAATAATAAAAGGCATTTTATTCTATATCGCGTAAATCATTATTATTGCAATATGTATTGATATATGTCCTTAGAATGGTAGAACCGTGACGAGGGTATCAAGTGTTTCAAATCTTGATAGTGAGAACCCTATGAGCACATATGGTGGCCATTCTAGAAACGTCCGTAGCCCCAGTATTATTCTGAAGTAAGGGCACAGATAATACGGTAAGGCTATCATAGTGTTGAACGACCCTGTCGAAAGGCAGTGATTGATCTCACTTGTCAAGGTTGTTTGGTGACAACCTGGTGCAACACATGGGTGCTTGCTGTAGGCGGATACACCGTAGCAAGTTCACTAGACTGACCCACCAGAGGATTCTATATGGATGGTAACCCTAGTGTCTATGGAACACATCCTCTAACGAATGGTGGTGCATGTGATCCTTAGACTTGAGATCACCAGAGCGCCTTGTGCATCAATTGGTGTAGTTTGACACTAGCCTAACGCAGTTCTTTTCAAAGCCGTCAATACAATGGTGATTGGTTGCATCGAGGAGTGTATCAAGACTATGGTGGATTGACAGAGGATTCATCACTCCCAGGTACGGGAGAAGTTATCTCATGACGCAATTCAGTATATGGCAATGACGTTAAAATTGTGGCCACAGTAGGATTGAGTTGTTGTTTTATCCAGTTTATAATACGGGTCATTGGTCCAGAAACTGAATACCCAATATCGAGAGTAACCGAAGGTTGATACTATTTCTATGCCTTCGTCTCATCGAAATAATGTATGATGAAAGGAACGAATTGCACGGTAACCATATCATTGACAGGTAGCTACTTTGCTAAATTCGAATCTATCGGGTGGCCATGATGCCTTGCTAGGGGCCAATCTTGGTCTGTGTATTAGTGAGACGATTAATTGGTGTTAATCGCGATACTATACACTACTGATATAATGAGGAGCCTATGGGTCACACACATAGAAGACAAGTTAAGATCCAAGAAGAAAGAAAGGCGTTTTCTTCTTTTAAGGCGAAAGGGAATTTTGGTAATTTCACAGTGCAATTAAATTTGCTAAGGTCGTAGCCTTTATTTAATTTGTTAGAAAAATTAAATAAGTGAAATTACGTTTAAATGTGTGTTTGCACATATTTAAATATATATTATCATTATTGTTAAATGTTAATCTATATATATATTAATTGATTTTAATTGAGATAATGATGGAAAAATAAAATATTAAATTGGGAGTGGCATGGTTTCTGGCAGCGTAGTAGGTGATTGCCAAGCTTGCAAGTAGTTAGAGATCGCTCACGTGTCCAAACCCTACACAAGTCAAGGAAATCCCTTGAACAGGTAACCAATGGGACAAAAAGAAAGATTTGCACGACACCTACCCACTTGCAGATTTTATAGCCATTATCTTGAACTCTCTCACTATAAATAGAGCACTTCCCTCTCATTTGAGGGATTGGCTAATTTTACTCTAAAATAGCTTATTCTCTCTCTCTCTCTCTCTCTTTGTATTCTTTCTAAGCTGTAACTTAGCTCGTTGCACACGACTTGATTTTACACCTTTATTAATATAATAGTAGTGGACGTAAGATTCACTTTTGAGCATCCGAACCACTATAAATATTGCTTCTCACCCCTTATTTAATTTGATATGGGGAATTTGATATCCCCGTATCACGTATGACTTCTAAGTCCGCTTAGCATTTTACACGTGCTAGTAATTGGTGTCCAAATCCAACATCAACAATTATGTTTATTCAAAATATTTTAATTAATTGAGAATATAATGAAAACAAATTTGTGTTAAGATTTTATTAAAATATCATTTTTAAAAATACATTTATTAATGTATCACCTATCTTATTGATTTTTATTTTTTTATTTTTTATTGTACTTTGGAATTAAGATAAGATGTTAGTTACATAGGATTTTGTTCGGAATTATAAAAATAATTTGAGTAGAAAAGATGCTTCCCAAAATCTAAATGATGAGGTATACTTAGGATAAGGATGAATATGGAGAGTACTATTATTACGTATCCATTATAGCACCGCACTATTTGAAAATGGAGATAAAACACTTGTTTTTGTCTTCCAAAATTGAATGAATGATGTAAACATAGGAACATTGTATTAGCTAGTGCTAAAACATTTCAAATAAAATAAAAATGAGTGATGTTAACATCGTGAATAACCTAAGATCATGGCGTTTGGTATGAAACCAGTTCATTTTTTTTCTTCCAAAATAAATGAGAACATTGTATATATTGACCAAGTTCTTAACTGTTTGTATATTGACAATTTGATAGTTTTCCAAAATATATACAGTATTAATGACAATTTGATAGTTTTCCACAGATACGTGTTGAATGGGGCAAGTTAATGTAACATGAATACTTCTTTGTCTAATAATTAATTTTATGTGGAAAATTGAAGACTAACTTGTTAATATTATGGCCTTCTCAAGTCTAAGTCAAGCAATAACTAATTTTAAATTTATTATAGACTCTCAGGGCTGCTTGACTTGGGTTCAAAGTGTTGGATGACAACCGCAAATCATGCTGTAAATCTAAATATAAGGTAAAGAAAAATCGGAACAACTATATATAAAATATTATACATTCTTTTTTTTTGACAGGTTCTGAGTTTGAGAGGCATTCACTACTCTAACAAATATTACCTTTTTTTTACTATTGATTTGGTCTTTTGTTTATGACTTATTTTCACAACAGAGGTTTCCGTAAACTTTATACATAAAACTTTAGGCAAGATTTTTCATGAAATGTAAAATGAGATTTAGGATAAATCTTATGAAGGTACCCGAAATTGGCTTAGAAGCAAAGTCTTTATGGATAATTTTGTGTATGGTGCATCACTAGATTGACTAACAAGTTAATTTGATATTGACTTAATTTTAATACTTAAATAACCTTTTCAAGTCTATGCTTTTCTTCTCATATTAAGTTTTTAACTTCATAAAGTTAAAACATTATTTAAATAATATTACATTTAACATCAAATGGACATATATGTTAAAATGTTCATTTTCAATTCTTTTTATTTAGCAAATAAACAACTTAAGACTTATACTCAGACCATTAAAAATGAAAAAAAAAACATATCATTCATAGCATTTATTCGGATTAATTTTATAAATTCACTTCTGGTTTTCAAATTAAAAAAAAATAAAATAAACCTTAAGCAATTTGTAGTGCTCGAATTTCCTAAGGGCAAAACCATATATCCCGTATTTGATATTACTTGTGTGCAAAGTAAAATATTTTAGGGATAATCCACAAAATAGGAAGTAGAATTATACTTCATTGAAGAATCCAAAGAGAAAAGGGAAATGAATTAAACTGGGAAACGAATATGGACAAGATACGGTCCAAAGAAGGAGATGATCCCAATTCCCACATTTGCCTAAAAACTCAATAATCCCTCTCCTATCCGAAGTCCTACAATGTAAAGGAAAGTAATTCTCTCAAACCCCATTCCATTTCAATATATAAAAGGGCTAATAGACATGAAATGATAACTCAAAATTTATATGGAAAAGCCTCACATTGAGCATTAGGAATTTAAAGCTAACTACAGCCGTAATTAGCCTTCACCCATCATTCTAACCTTGCAATTCCGCAGGAGCTACCTCTGCCCTTCATTCTAAGCGTACCCTTCATTATAACCTTGCCCTTCATTATAATCTGCAGAACTGCCTCTACCCTTCATTCTAACCTTGCAGTTCTGTAGGAGCTTTTACTATTTTCTACTAGGGCAAACAATGATGTTGTAGTCAACAAATATTACAAAGTCAACTGATACGTTGTTTACTACAACATGCATAATTAGCAAATGCACTAGTCACAAAAATTAATAAAGTGATGAGTGAGTATCGTTCCTACAAGGATTGGTTGCTAAGCACTAAGTTTTCTACTGTTTTCAAGTTAGAGTAATCGAATTTGTTTGGATTAATGGGAGAAAATTAAACTTAAAACTAAAACAAAAATTGCTAAATGCTCAAAGCTAAATTATAAAGCAAGATTAAAAACAAGGTAATATCAATTTAAAACAAACAGGTAGGGTTTTGACTTCATTAGGACTCTATGGATTAAACTTACAGATTATGGTATTTCCATATTCACATGCATTGATTGTAAATCAAATTCTCTAAATTGTAAAACATACATTCTCAGGCTATGTTTTCCTACTTTTCCCTATTAAACTTCCGCACCCAACAATTTGAAGATTAATAGTTCTAAGCTCATTAAGCACATGGAATCCTAGATTGATTTCATTGATTCTTAAATCTATCTCTAGCATTCAATACTACAATAGTGATTATCCAAGAAGCTTAACACGACTCATTTCTCAATCTCATCATGTTCGTCAATTAAAAGCAATAAATTCAGAATAAGCACAAAATCCATGCAATAGCATATGAAAATAATAAAAAATCAATTGCTCAATCCATGAGAATCCGAACTACATCAAAACCCTAACCGATTTTGAAAAAGCTGCTCTAGACTAAGAAAAACATGACTCCTCTCAAAATGGCCAAGTTTTCCTCTTATACCTCGCCCAAAAACCTAAGACTTTGCCTAAAAATGAAACTGTGTGTTTTAACGAAACTGAAAATTGCAGACTTCGCCGCGGCGAAGAAGAAATCTCGCTGCGACAATGAAGTAAAAGTAACTCTTGTGCGTGACTCATTTCGCTGCGGAGAAGAACAAACTTCGCCACGACGAATCTTCATGAAGAATTCTGAAATTACATAATTGCCCTCCGCTTGCTTCTTTGCTTGAATCTTTGATCTCGATGCTCTTCCATGGGAACAAGCTTCATAGTGCTTTACTCTGCTTTAAAACTTTCCCAACTTCTGAGATCCGCTTACTTCTGAGTCCAGAAACTCGAATTCACTCCGTATTTGCTCCAAATGTCCATTTTGGCTTGAAACACAAAATGTAAAGAATTAAGTAGCAATTCAGACATAAATGAACTCAGAAGTAACTAAAATCCAGTCTAAAAGCCTAAATAAAACAGTATAATGCTCGGATTATCAAATACCCCCAAACTAAAGATATGCTCGTCCCTGAGCTTCAGATACAAAACAAAATGAAAGAAAAACAACAAACGCCCAAACAAACGCAAAACATCAAAATAAATAAGAATTAAAAAAAAAAACATAAGCCTCAACTCAACACAACGAACTACCTAGAATTTATACAAGTCTCAAAGATTGTTGCAAAATTATTACTAGAAAAATGTTCAACACTCCAAGAAGTTATAAGTTGCATCGACTATCTTTCTCTATTGGTCCCCCAAGTAGGTGATCCCCACTTCAATCCACCTTCCGACTTTCCGGATTATTTTATGCAGAAATGTAAAGTTTATCAAATGGCGGCAGACTCCATAAGCCTAAATATCGAACTACTCTCCACTAATGAGGATTAGATATCGTTAAGAATCAAAAGGTCTTTGCAAGCTTGTAACGTTAGGCTCCAAAGGAAAGGAAAGGACAAACAAATAAGAGAACTTGGTTTCCTTAAAGCAAACACTAAGACTTAATCCAACTCCCACTTCCTTTCTCAACCATCACTCAAAATGTCAACCATTTAACAACCTTCAACCATGAACAATTCTTATTGTTGCTATTGTAATGTAAATCTCAAACTAAATATTATAATTCAATTATTATTATTATTATTATTATTATTATTATTTTATAAACACGATTGAGGTTAATTACCTCTCTTATTCTTCTTGCCCTTCTCACAACCCCCAAACTATTCTTTTAGTTCATTCACACAACTCTTTTCTTTGTGTTTGCATTGGGTCCAAAATTCTCCTAAAGGGTATGATAAAGTGTTTAGGGTAGTTGGATTGAAAAATTTTCGGTTTGCAAAATAAAAAAAAAAAAAAAAGCAATGATAATCTCATAAGGCTCAAGTGCGTGACTAGGGAACAATTCATTCGTGGGTTGGCTGGAAAGGCTCAAACGTTCCGAAAAATGCCTAAATCATTTCCTCAACAATGTCTATTCCTAGAATTTTGCCTCGAGCATTTCTCTACTAGGTTCTAGAGTCTACCAACATTATCAAACTTTACCTAACCACATAAAATGAATCTAAGCATACCGAAATAAATGAAAATGGTGGTTGAACCACTCAACATACCTCAATCAAATTTCAGTCAATAAACATAAACTTGAAGCAATGCTTAACATTTTTCAACAATAAAATCCCAACAACCCTAATGTCATCATTAATTTATACAATTCATCATTGGCATACACAACAAAAACACAAAATTAACTAAACAAAAAAAAAAAAAAATTTCTCAAAATTTTCCCACCCCCAAACTAAAGATGACATTGTCCCAAATGTCACATTATGCACAAATTAGGAGTAGAAAGACAAAATTGACAAAGGTACGAGATAATTCCCTGATTAATCCGTGAAGTTTAAGTTTCGCTCAATAGTGTGCACACCTGTTCCTTGAATTTTTCATCCCCAACATCTGTAAAAACAATTGAAAACTGTGGTGTCCACTGTGTTAGAAAAATTCAATGACTAATATGAAAATATTACAGCCCTAATCTCGTCTTTACATCAACTACGAAATTAAAACAAAAATTAAACAACTAAAACAATCCAAAACACAAATTATCAACTGAGTTCAATGTTCGCAACTTGGCGTCGTCCTCTCCTAAGTCGGAGCCCATCCACTCATCTGAATCACAGTCAGCCCGTTGGAATTCCGCAGTATCAACGTTGAGCTTGTTGAAGCTACTCTTCTGCATGTCATACATCATCTAGGTCTGTTCTGCTAACCAATCTTGACGTTTTTCCATACGTCTCATCTGACCCATCATCTGTTACATCATTTCCCTCATAGTGGTTGTGGAACTAGATAATGTGGCAGTGCCTTGTGTGGTTCTTTATCGTTTTGTCCCTACACTTGGTTGCTCATCATCGAGACGTTCAAGATGCTTGTTATAATAATCTGAGTCGAGGATTGGGGCAGCATGGATAAGTGGCTCATCATCATGTACCTCGATTCCTACTCGAGTGCACAAAGCTGTAATGAGATGTGGGAAAGGGTAACTCCCTCGCCCTGGTTTGGCTGCATGCTGAATGTTGTTTAGGATAATTTGTCCCACATCCATACTCTTTCCTGTGGCAATAGAATAGAGCAATAATGCCTTCTCATAAGTCACCGTGCTATAGTGCGTTTCTGGCATCATCCTCGTACTAATAAAGTACTACCACAATCGAGCCATCAGTGTCAAATTAGTCCCCTTGATGCTCTTCTTGCCCTTTTTTGAAACATCCCAAGTGGTGTTTGATTTTATAATGACCGGAAGAATGATATCATCCTCAAATTGTGTCTTCCTAAAATCCGCATAATCATCCCTGTCAATGTTAGGCAGGTTATAAAATTCATTGATGACCTTCGCAGTAAATGCCACATCAGTACCCCTCAAAAAAACAGTACCAGATTCACACTCTGGGAGGTTGGCATAAAACTCTCTCACTAACGGCTCTACAGCCGCTTGTGTAGGTGCACTCATAAATAGTTCCCACCGTCTCTCTCGACTCCAATCCATAGCGTGGCTCGCTGTCAATCCACGCTCAGGAATAAATCCTTTATCTTTTCTTTGGGCTACCCCTTCATAATGTGTTCGAGCGTTGTCACTTACAAATCGGTTGTCCACTTTCTTTCCTTTACCTTTACCCTTGGACAACACTTTGAGCGGCATTTTTCCAAACTAGCAATCAACTCAACAATTCAACTTAAAAATTCAACCCTAAACGCCCTATGAACAACCACAATCAATCCTGCAGTAAAACAATACTTCCAAAATTTGCACTTAGACCCCCAAACTGCGATTTTTCCAAACTCAACCAAACACTCCAAAATTCAAAACTCACACTCCTCAATATCACACAATGCAAAATCAACACTTCCTCCAACACAATCAACGCATAAAATCACAAAAATTTTACAACTCAATCACAATCAAAATTTTCAGATCCACAACTGTAAACTCGAAAATTTGCGATTAAAAGCTTAGGGAACTTGAAATCTTACTGAAACTAGGGAGTATTTGCCACCAATTTAGTCAAAATCATCCGAGATTGCAAGACACCAAATTTCTTGAAACCACAAATTTCTTCAATTTTCTTCAATAATCTTTGTTGGATCGAGTTGTTTTGGTGTTTAGAAAGTTTAAGGAGTGAGAAACTTTGCTGGAAAATCACTGGGAAGGATCTGGATTGAAGGTGGAAAAATTTTCTCTCAAATAGGTTTGAAAAGTTTCGCGAAAATGAAAGGTCGCGCGAAGTATTTATAAAAACCAGGTTTTGCCGCGATGAAGTTCTTCATTTCAAAACCCTAAAACTAACCCAGTCGATGCAGAAAAATTACAGTAGCGCATCGCCCCGACAAAGAACAATCTTCGCCGCTGTGAATTTTCCTTAGTAAATTTTTGCCCACTTTGCTTCGCCGCGGCGAAGTCTGGACTTTTTGAATTCCAAATTTTTCACAAATGTGCTTCGCCGCAGGGAAAACTGGACAATTTGATTTTCCACCTTGATTCTATAATTCACCTGAAATACCCAAAAACACATAAATTAGACTTCATCTAAAATCATAAGAAAACTAAACAATTAAAAATAAACAACAACAAATGAAAACACATGGGTTGCCTCCCAAGGAGCGCTTGTTTATAGTCGGAAAGCTCAACTCATAAGTGGTTATGTGTGAAAGGTAGAAAGGGTGAACCTTTGGAGCTAAAGAGGCGTGTCTTTGTGCTTTGAATACTAAGGTAAGGAAAAAAATCTCCCTTATGACTACAATTGATAACACCTAGGGTTGATGAAACTTATATTTATTTATGTTAATATGAGTGTGATGCTATGTTTTGGTTATGGATTGTTTAAATGGGTGTGTTGATTGGTGTATGTGTGCATATCGAGGATGATTATGCCAATTAAGAGATTTGTAGTTGGACGATGTTTTGACACCTTTTGGTTCTGTAAAAAGGGAGGTTTTTATGGCCTTTTATACTTAGAATGATATGAATGTGCAAATGAAGGTGACATGGTTAAAATGAATAGAATTTGGATTTGGCTTTTTAAGACTTATACTGTACATGCTTCACTGAATCGGTCATAATTGAAGTTATCGAAGTCTGATTGAGTTGATTCTTGAAGTAATAAAAATTTGAGAAATAGACCTAAAACGTTTATGTTTTAGCAAAAAATCAATTCGAATTGGAAGATGAGGGAAAAATTGCTTGAAAAGTGACAAACTATATGGCATCCACCTTCTTAATAGAAATTCCCATTTTTTTTTAATTCCAATAAACCCCTGAATAATCTGACTATTGAAATTCCTTGTATTGTATGAGAAATTGAATGAATTAAGTTAAGGAATTTAGTAGCAGAATATTCATGTCATGAAGTTTTGCTAAATTGATTGATGAGTTGTACAATTGGCCAAGGGTACATGTTAAATGAATGAATAGTATGATTGAGCATGGGAGATGTTATTCCATATGTTTGCATTCATAATGGTAATGCATATAGCTTATTTAGTTGACTTATGAAAAAAATTATGAAATGTTAAAGAATGAATTCCATGAGTCTCTTGAGGTATAAACCAAGATCAGAGGAATGGAATTCTTATGGAAACCATGAGTCCTTTAAGGTGACGACCAAGAACAAGGTAATGGTTCAAATGAATCTGATTGGATAATAAAGACTAATGAAAACATCAAGTACAAAGACAAAAGAAATAAGCATGCCATGTTTATGAATATTGCATAAGTCATATATGTTTTATGTTATAGTATGTATGGTTATGTTATGACTTATGTTTATGAGGAAAGTCCAAAGTGTATGACATGTTTTATGAACTTGTTTATGTTAATGAATGAAGGTCATGTCTTGTAGATAAGTAAGGTCCTGAGTAATATACTTGTATAATGAACCTTAATAGTTTATAAATGGCCATATTCCCTTACTGAGCGATTAGTGCTCACCCCACGAAATGTTTCAAAATGTTTTGTAGGTAAGGATTAAGGCATGAAGCTGGGAGAGGATTTCGAGGGACGCTATGAGCATGAGGGATGTTTAATAGTGATAATTGAACGGTTCTGCTAGTATTTAGTGTAGTAATTATACTCATATTTCATAATGTAGTAAATATATCCCTGTACCATAATGGAGTAATTTAGTAAATATGTTTGTATTAATAAAGGAAATCAACTTGCTAGTAAAATTTGTAAAAGTATGTATGTTTCTAGTAATTATTGCTATGGATTTCATAATTTACTCCAAGAAAGGAAACTATATTATTTGACTTGTACAATGAACTTATCATAGTTTAGAAATAAAATAAAAAATGTTTTTCAAACTACAGGTTAATTCTTTAAATAGGATCTTAAAATAAACTTCTTTTCTAGGCATGAGTTTTCTAGGTTCTCAATGGCCAAGGGACACTTAGGAAATACTCGGCTAGGGAGGGGTTTTACAAGTAACTTGTGAAGGAGTAGGTAAAATACCATCTTGAGCGACAACATGAGCATATTTCTTATTACTAGACATAGTTAGAGGCTTTCCATGTAACTTCCAACAATTCCTTTTGACATGACCTTCAGCACCATAATGGAAGCAAGTACGAGGACCATTACCATTGGCACGATTACACCTGATATCCCGACTAGCACCTTTGTTGCCTTCAGTACTATTAGACTTCATGCTAGTAAGAGCCGTATGATCTGGAGCAAAATTTTGAAGAGTCTCCCTGTCTTGAGATTCTCCTCTATCTTCCCCTTTACTAACCCGAAGAAGACGAGCATAAACCTCCATTAGAGAAGGAAGTTTGTCATTGGTGAGGAGTTGTGTCCGAATTATCTCACATTCTAGTCTCAACCCAACCAGAAAACACTACACCACCACTTGCTCTTCTTGTTCTTTCATTTGCACAACATCTGCAGTCACAGGGAATATAGCTTGTTTTTCCTAAAAGGCTTGCTTCACTTGTGTATAGTATTCAAGTAATGTCTTCTCTTGCATATTTGCTCGATAAATCCCCAATAACAGCTCATGAGCATGAGACAAGTCTTGTTTACTAGCATACAGAAACTCTAGATACTCCCATAACTGTATCACAACGATTAGTACCATCATCCACTGTGGAATCTAGAGTATTATAGATCTGATTAAACAATTTATCATCCTCCATGAGCCATTCCTTCCGAATTCTCCTAACACGCTGTAATTTCTTGTTACTACCCTCTGGTTGCTTATCACGCTCTGTTTGCAGAAGTGAATTCATAGGTGGATCCTCAGTGAAATGATCCCCCAAGTCAATGCTAGAAACATATCTACTAATAGTTCATCTCCATTGAGCATAATTCTACTTTCCCAGTAACTTCCTATAAGTAATCTTTGCAGATGAGTAGACTACAATTTCAGTTACCGCTTGTTTACCTTCCACTGCCATAGCTTAATCAAACCAACAATGATTCTTTACTAAGCTCACAGACAAGATCACCTCTAATCACCAATATCCAGTAAACCCAAATCACCAATTCAAAACAAATTCACAACTCAAATCCAACACCACAAACAGAACAATCATCAAATAAACATAAAAAAAGGAACACAATAATTGGAAACTAAAGAATAATAAAAACAGATCACCAATCGGAAAACACGATCGGAAAATAGAAGATGCGACAGACTTAGTCACCAGAAAAAGTAACAACCATGAATAATGTCTCATGGACAATATCGCATGAACAGTGTTGAGTGAATAGTGTCGTCGGCCACCAGAACAAATCCCTAAGACCGGTGCTCTGATACCATGTCATAAAATATTCTACTATAGTTTATTCAATAATCAAATAAAATAATATTACACCCTATATATATTTTCACTACCTTACATTTACACATATACCCCTAACTTTATACACATAACTTTTATGACTTCCCTAAGACACTGTTCCATCTCTCAAGGATGCTGCTATTGAATCCGTCCAGCTATACCTTTACCCTGTTACCAAAACTGCTTCTTGTGATGTGAGGATGCTCAGACTTGGGAGGAATTTGATAGGGATAGAATCAATTGTTTCTTTGCTTATTACTGAAGCCAGGCGAGCTAGAGTATCGGCCACTGAATTCTTTTCCCTTAGAATCTGTAGAATTGAGTAAGCTTTGAAATGCTCAAGCTTGAATTTTACCTTCTGGAGATGGGATGCCATTTTGTCCTCTTTGGCCTGGTACTCTCTAGAAACTTGATGGACAATGAGATGGAACCTCAATACAAGGTCAAAGTTTCTTCTTTCTCTTGACAAATTTTACTTAGATAACTGAACAACATGACGAATTGTCTCCTTGCCTAGAATTGTTAGAGGTAGAGCAAGGAGAACTACTGCCACGATTGGATTGAGTTCACCTTTAGCCTTTTGTACCACCTTTTGGAATCTGCTACTAAAGTGACCGCGAAAGAGTGACACTTTGCCAAGTCGGAGATTTGATGTAGCTTCATCAGATTGTTTAAGGAGTCAAGGTGGTCTATGAAATCCCCTTTCCCATCGAACTTGTTTTCAAGCACCCTAAATCCCCAAGAAAGTGGGGCCTAATGAACTTCCCCCATGAATGGAGAATTTACAATTTCTTCAACCGAATTATTTTAACGGGCTCTTAGATCATCGAGCATTTTCTGAACCCGATCTAAGTCCTCATCATGAGGAGTATTTTGACTGCGAGCTTTGTTCAGCCTTACCTCAAGCAGATGAGTCTGAAGATTAGTTGCTTGAAAGCCTACTCTGTCATGCGCACTAGCGCGTGAGGTAAAGTCATGATGGCTAGGACGGTAGGTGCTATCATGCTCATCGGTACGCTGCTCATGACATTGGTTAAAACTAGAACATCGGTTGCTACCAGATTGGCGTGCATGGCTAATCTAGCAAGCTTGAAAGGTTTGAGCTTGCCTTTGGTGTGGGTTAAAATTGGCACGCTGGTGATGGGTGTTTTGTTAATTAGGGTGAGCAGTCCTTTGACAACCATTGCCCTCATTTTCCCCTATGGACTCCTTGCCCGGTCGCCTCCCGAGGTTAATTTGCCCACATGACTCATGCTTATGAGCAAAAGGAGCCTTACGATGTCGAGGGTGACGGTCGCTCCTTGGTGCCTATAAACCAGATCGGTCACCAGTAGAGTTATTCCGACTCGTTAGAGTAACCTTTGTGAATTGTGGCCGCTCGAGGTTCTAGTTGGCCGATTACTCATTTCTTAACTCAACCACATTTCGGTGTACTGCCTATGTAACCATCATCCTTATCATCTTCGCCGCATTTTGGTGTACTGCCTATGTAACTATCGTCCTTATCATCTCTATCAAGTGGTCATTCTAAGGATTAGAAGTCCCTACTCCTTTCTGATTTACGACCTGTGGCATTGGCAGCACCAGTGGTCGACCTGGAGTAGCGATCTGATGCACCTCCTAGTGGGCGGCTTCCAAATTGTCATGGTTTCTAGTGGTTGTTTTGGATTTGGTATGTGCTATTGGAAATTTCAGGTGGTCAGTTGTTCGCTGAAATTGCTTGTTTCTTGCTGGAAATAAGGAAAGTAGGCGGAGACCCTCATTCTAGTGCCAAACTATTGATACGAAAATCGCACCAACCCGAATGATCTGATTGACCTAGATGGAATCGGAACCAATAGGTGGGTGATTAAAGATAACCAACAATTGAATGTAAAAAATGCGTAATAATGTAATGAACACAAACGACTTTTAGAGTGGTTCGGCAAGTTAGAACTTGAGCCTACGTCCACTGTTATCTTATTGCTTTTGATGGATTACAAGAATAACAATAAGCTTGCCTAGAATAATTTTCTAACCCCTCTCTCATCATTGAAGGGGCCGGGTTTATATACAAGTTTGTAAAAAAGGAAAGAGCAATCAAATTCAAATTGCAGTTATGATATTCTTGTGATTGTGTGCTAAGATTGCGCCATCATTGCTGTTGATTTGATCTTTTTCGAAATATCCGAGATTTGAGCTTGTCGAACAATTGCCAAAGTTGATCTCGACTAGCTTATGCTGGGTCGAACTATATCTCAAGGAGCTTATGTTGGGTTCGACTAGTGCTGAGTCGAACTGATTTTGGGTCGAACTAAATCCTTGCAGGCTTCTAACTTCTCCGAGCTTAATGGAAAATTCACACCTAACAGAAATTACTTTTTTTTTTTTTTTACTCCATTTTATTTATAATTCAGTGATTATTAAAATAAGTATTTTTAAATGTTGACGTTTGTTGACCGTCGTTCATGTTAGAGTAGATGCCTTAGAGCCAATCAATTATTGTAGAATTGACTCTTTGTAATAATGTTCATTAATCACTAAAAGTCATTTTATTCTATATCGCGTAAATCATTATTATTGCAATATGTATTGATATATGTCCTTAGAATGGTAGAATCGTGATGAGGGTATCAAGTGTTTCAAATCTTGATAGTGAGAACCCTATGAGCACATATGGTGGCTGAAAGAACAGCATGCATGCATGAAGAGTGGTGGAAATGGAGAAGAAAGCATAAAAAATGGATTCAAGAAAAAGGTTTTAAAAACAAAGCTTGGAAAAGAGATTATACCTACTCCTTTGCTTTGGATTGATGAAGATTAGCTTCTAATTAATGAGATCTCCATATTTTAACACCACCTTGAGAGGTTTAGAGAGTGGTCGTGGCTTTTAGAGAGAGTTTTGGTTTTGCTTTGAGTGAACAATGTGTGTTATGAACAAAAATGCAACCTTTTGCATTTATATATACTTGGGCAATTTTGCAATTATTTATTTTTCACTTCAAAGCCCAATAAAATCTTATTTTATAAAGGGACCCCACGAATTTAATATGCTACCCTTTGAATAATCAATATTATTCAAGGGCCCATGTAAACTAAACTAGTTTACAATGACAACCCATAAAGTTACCCTTTTACCCTTTAACTATTAAAAGGTTATTTTTGTTCATCTCATTAATCTTAACACTTTAAGATTTAATATTAACACTTTAAGATATAATAATTAAATATAATTAATTATTGCTTGACCATTTTAACCCTTAAAATGTCACAAATAGTTTTCTATGTAACTATTACCATAGAAATCCCGTTATTACCCTCGGAAGGTGCTAGCCCTCTTCGGATAATCATTTCTCTCTCTCATCCTTCTCTAACTTCTCAAGGCTATTGGTGTGACCATGTAGGTCCACCGTGGATTAGCCGTGAGCCGGTTCTGGATGAATCCGGAAACCTGTCCGGAGGCCCAACGACTATGGTAAACATCTAGCAATGTGCCATAGTCCCTAAACCACGATGAAGAAATACTTCATCGAACCCATTTCAGATCATACGTACCATGCAGGTAAAGTCCCTCCATTGAGATATCCTAATCGAGCATGGATTCATGGAACGTCAAAATCCTAAACTCGATCTTCTACCGAATCATCGATCAATATGTCCGGAACTCGTCATCACAAACTTGCTTTTGTATGACTAATAATAAACTCTGGCCAGAGATTCTGTTTTCCGACATTTATCGACGTTCTTCTAGGAACTCGAATCCGGATGGAGTCAGCGGTACTCCCGATCTTATATTTTCGAGTCAATGGATCCCCTCTTGACCAGCGTTCGTTTCCGCATATGAACAACACATGACCAAATAGGCTTTATTATATGAAATATGATTAGTCTCATACTTATACACCGTATGAACCATACGCATACGTATCGGATCTGACTATAATGTCTCAAGTCAAAGGACTACATCGTGCACTGATATAACCAAACGATTAATCATTGACTACATGCTTTTCGAAGTGATTTGTCGTTATTCGGTCACGTTCGAAAAACAGTTCACCAACTGCTAATCCATACCAATGCCTTAGTGATATGACTATCATCGTCATCCATACTTATGTCAACTCATGATATCTTTTGGAAGCATCCGATATGCCTACTGCGCAATATAATTGCCCAAATTATATTGCTTCCATAAGGAACCCTTTTTGATAATTCATTTACCCATTAAATGAATCATCTGGACAATTCATATACATACTTTATTTTAAATGCATGACGGAATAAAGGAAGCAATTTATATATATGAATTGAAGAACTCTTTCTTCTATTATTTATGATATATAGATACAAGACAAAATGCTCTGAAACCGACAACATGAATGGTTTCTAAGGCATACACTAATATACACTAACACTTTGGAGATATGGTGGAGAGATTTATAGAAGTCTTCATGGATGACTTCTTTGTTTTTGGTTCGTCCTTTGATAATTGCTTATCTAATCTCTCTTTTGTTTTGCAGCGATGTCAGGAGACGAACTTGGTGCTCAATTGGGAGAAGTGCCACTTCATGGTCCAAGAAGGAATAGTGCTTGGTCATAGAATTTCAAAGGACGAAATAGAAGTGGATCGAGCAAAGACGGATGTGATTGAGAAGCTGCCACCACCCTCCAATGTTAAAGTAGTTCGAGTTTCTTGGGGCATGCA
Source organism: Pistacia vera (assembly GCF_008641045.1). Classification (NCBI taxonomy): domain Eukaryota; kingdom Viridiplantae; phylum Streptophyta; class Magnoliopsida; order Sapindales; family Anacardiaceae; genus Pistacia; species Pistacia vera. Next base: position 1,266,003 of record NW_022195489.1, on the reverse strand, counting down.
GGGTTTTATAGACGGTTCATCAAGGATTTTTCTAAGATCTCTAAACCCCTTTGCAATTTATTGATTAAAGATGTTGCTTTTGATTTTAATGATGAATGCATGCATGCCTTTCAAATTCTAAAAAAGTTATCAGTGTCTGCACCTATTATTACAGTTCTCGATTGGGGACTACCATTTGAATTGATGTGTGATGCTAGTGATTTTGCACTAGGAGTAGTGTTAAGATAGAGGAAAAACAAAGTGTTGCATGTAATTCATTATGCTAGCAAAACACTCACTGATGCACAATTGAATTACACCACCACTGAAAAAGAATTGTTGGCTATGGTTTTTGCTTTTGATAAATTTCGTTCATATTTCCTAGGTGCCAAGGTGATAGTCTACACGGACCACTCAGCACTCAAGCACCTATTGGCAAAGCAAGAAGCGAAACCTCGACTGATAAGACGGATCCTATTGCTACAAGAGTTTGAGTTAGAGATACGAGATAAGAAAGAGTCGGAAAATGTGGTGGCAGACCATTTGTCAAGGATTGAACAACTAATTCAGGAAAATGAAGAAGAAACCCAAATCAGAGAAACTTTCCTGGATGAGAAATTGATGAGAGTGGAGGAAGCACAGTGGTATGCAGATTTTGCAAACTACTTGTCAGCGAGAGTGCTCCCCATCGGCATGACCTTCCAACAAAAAAGGAAGTTTTTCTCAGATTTGAAGTACTACTTCTAGGAAGAGCCATTTCTTTATAGACACTGTGTTGATCAGATGATACGTAGGTGTGTTCCGGAAGAGGAAATGGAGAGTATCCTACGACATTGTCACGAAAGGGAAGTAGGTGGCCATTTTGGAGGAGCTATGACAACAGCCAAGGTTCTTCAATCTGGGTTTTACTGGCCAACCCTTTTCAAAGATTCTTTCCGAATGGTTCAGGAATGCTACCAATGTCAACGAAGTAGGAATATTTCGAAGCGAGATGAGATGCCACTGAACAATATCCTAGTTGTTGAGCTGTTCAAGGTATACGGAATTGACTTCATGGGTCCTTTTCCAAATTCTCACAAGAATATGTACATTTTGGTAGCGGTGGACTACGTATCAAAATGGGTGGAAGCAGTTGCATTGCCATCCAATGATGCCCGGGTGGTGGTTAATTTTGTGAGAAAGAATATTTTCTCAAGGTTTGGAGTACCACAGCCAATCATTAGTGATGGAGGATCGCATTTTTGCAACAGACAATTGGATGCACTGTTGGGGGAATATGGGGTGAAACATAGAGTTGCTACACCCTACCATCCACAGACTAGCAGACAAGTGGAACTGTCAAACAGAGAACTAAAGGGAATCTTAGAGAAGACAGTCAATGCATCAAGAAAGGATTGGTCGCGGAAGTTGGATGATGCATTATAGGCCTACCGCACTGCATTTAAGACTCCGATTGGTATGTCTCCATTTAGGATGATCTATGGGAAGGCATGTCATTTGCCGGTAGAACTCGAGCATAAGGCCTATTGGGCAGTCAAGCAGATCAACATGGATTTACGAGCTGCTGGGGAAGAAAGGATGCTGACTTTGAATGAACTCGATGAGTTCTGTCACGAAGCTTATGAGAATGCTAGGATGTACAAGGAAAAGACCAAGAAGTGGCATGACAAGCATATCAGGAAGAAGAACTTTGAAGTGGGTCAGAAAGTGTTGTTGTTTAATTCTAGACTTAGGCTTTTCCCAGGAAAACTTAGGTTTAGATGGTTCGGACCCTTCATAGTTACAAGAGTTTACCCATTCGGAGCGGTGGAGGTGTCACATGAAGAAAAAGGCACATTTAAGGTTAATGGCCAGAGGTTGAAGCCATATATCAACAAAGCGATGAGTTGCAAGTCAATTCCCCTTTGGCTTGACATTTCGATATGAAGACTTGAGAAAGTTGAGCTTTCGACTATAAACAAGTGCTCCTTGGGAGGCAACCCAAGTGTTTTCATTTGTTGTTGTTTATTTATTATTTTGAAGTTGTTTAGTTTTCTTATGATTTTTAGATGAAATCTAATTTGTGTGTTTTTGGGTGTTTCAGGTGAATTGTCAAATCAAGGCGAAAAATGGAATTCTTCCAGTTTTCGCCGTGGCGAAGAAGTTTATTCGCCGCAGCGAAGCACATTTTGCAAAAATTGGAAGTCGGAAAGTTTCAAACTTCGTCGCGGCGAAGAATTTTTTCGTTGAGGCAATGAGCCTCTGTATTTTTCCACCGGGGCAAAGAATTTGGTTTCACTACGGCAAAGAAAGTTAGGTGAAATTCACTATGGAAAATTCGCCGCGGTGAAGCTTGTTCTTCACCGACGAGATGAGCTTCTGTAATTTTTAGCCGTGGTGAAGAACTTGTCTTCGCCGCGGCATCGACTAGGTTTAAAACCTAGGGTTTTTGAATTAAAGAACTTCGCCGCGGCGAAAACTGCTTTTTATAAATACGCACACACGACTTTTCATTTTTCGCAATGCATTTCAAACACATCCGAGAGAAAACCTTTTCCATCTTTGATCTAGATCCTTCCTAGTGATTTCCCAGCAAAGTTTCTCACTCCTTAACCTCTCTAAACACCAAAACAACTCGTTCTAATGAAGATCTTTGTGAAAAATTGAAGAAAATTATGGGTTCAAGAATTTGGGGATTTCGCAATCCAGGCTGATTTTGGCTAATTTGGTGGTGAATACTCCCTGGTTTCGGTAAGATTTCAAGTTCCCTAAGTTTGTAATTGCGCAATTTCGAGTTTAGAGTTGCAGATCTGAAAATTTTGATTGTTGATTGAGTTGTGGATTGTTAGTGTTTTTGTGCTTTGATTTTTTTTAAGGAAGTGTAGATTGTGAATTGTGTGGTGTTGAGGAGTTTGGGTTTCGAATTTTGGAGTGTTTGGTTGAGTTGGAAGAAGAGTAATTTTGGGGGTCTAGGTGCAAATTTTGGAAGTGTTGTTTTTACTGCAGATTTGATTGTGGTTGTCGTAGGGTGCTTAGAGTTGAATTATTGAATTGAACTGTTGAGTTGATTGGTAGTTTGGGAAAAAAATACTACTCAAAATGTTGTCCAAGGGGAAAGGAAAAGGAAAAAAAGTGGACAACCGATTTGTGAATGAGAAGGCTCGGAAACGATATGAAGGGGCAATCCAAAGGAAAGATAAAGGATTTATTCCTGAGCGTGGATTGACCGCGAGCCAGGCTAAGGTTTGGAGTCGAGGGAGACATTGGGAATTGTTTATGAGTGAACCTGTACATGTGGCTGTAGAGCCGATAGTGCGAGAGTTTTATGCCAACCTCCCAGAGTGTGAATCTGGTGTTGTGTTTATGAGGGGTACAGATGTGGCATTTAATGCGAAGGTCATCAACGATTTTTATAACCTGCCTAAAATTGACCGTAATGATTATGAGGATTTTAGACAGACAGTTTGAGGATGATATTATTCTTCCAGTCATTACAAAACCGGATACCACTTGGGAGATTTCAAAAAAGGGCAGGAAGAGCATCAAGTGAACTAATTTGACACCAGTAGCTTTGTTGTGGCAGTACTTTATTTGTGCAAGGATGATGTCGGAGATGCACTATAGTATGGTGACTTATGAGAAGGCATTATTGCTCTATTCTATTACCACAGGAAAGATAATGGATGTGGAACAAATCATCCTGAACAACATTCAGCATGCAGCCAAACCAGGGCGAGGGAGTTACCTTTTCCCACATCTCATTACAGAGTTTTGCACTTGATCAGGAATCGAGGCAACTGATTGTAAGAATCAGCATGCATGAAGAGTGGTGGAGATGGAGAATGAAAGCATGGATTCAAAAACCGGTTTTTAAACAAAGCATGGAAATGAGATTATACCTTCTCCTTGGCTTTGGATTGATGAAGATTAGCCCCAAAAAGATGAGACCTCCACACTTTAACACCACCTTGAGAGGTTTAGAGAGTGGTTGTGGCTTTTAGAGAGAGTTTTAGTTTTGCTTTGAGTGAACAATGTGTGTTATGAACAAAAATGCAACCTTTTGCACTTATATATACTTGGGCAATTTTGCAATTATTTATTTTTCACTTCCAAGCCCAATAAAATCTTATTTTATAAAGGGACCCCACAAATTTATTATGCTACCCTTTGAATAATCAATATTATTCAAGGGCCCATGTAAACTAAACTAGTTTACATTAACAACCCATAAATTTACCCTTTTTACCCTTTAACTATTAAAAGGTTATTTTTGTTCATCTCATTAATCTTAACACTTTAAGATATAATAATTAAATATAATTAATTATTGCTTGACCATTTTAACCCTTAAAATGTCACAAATTGTTTTCTATGTAACTATTACTATAGAAATCCCGTTATTACCCTCGGAAGGTGCTAGCCCTCTTCGGATAATCATTTCTCTCTCTCATCCTTCTCTAACTTCTCAAGGCTATTGGTGTGACCATGTAGGTCCACCGTGGATTAGCCGTGAGCCGGTTCTGGATGAATCCGGAAACCTGTCCGGAGGCCCAACGACTATGGTAAACATCTAGCAATGTGCCATAGTCCCTAAACCACGATGAAGAAATACTTCATCGAACCCATTTCAGATCATACGTACCATGCAGGTAAAGTCCCTCCATTGAGATATCCTGATCGAGCATGGATTCATGGAACGTCAGAATCCTAAACTCGATCTTCTACCGAATCGTCAATCAATATGTCCGGAACTCGTCATCACAAACTTGCGTTTGTATGACTAATAATAGACTCTGGCCAGAGACTCTGTTTTCTGACATTTATCGACGTTCTTCTAGGAACTCAAATCCGGATGGAGTCAGCGGTACTCCCGATCCTATATTTTCGAGTCAATGGATCCCCTCTTGACCATCGTTCGTTTCCGCATATGAACAACGTATGACCAAATATGCTTTATTATACGAAACATGATTAGTCTCGTACTTATACACCGTATGAACCATACGCATCCATATCGGATCTGACTACAATGTCTCAGGTCAAAGGACTACATCGTGCACTGATATAACCAAACGATAAATCATTAACTACATGATTTTCCAAGTGACTTGTCGTTATTCGGTCACATTCGAAAAATAGTTCACCAACCGTTAATCCATACCAATGCCCCCATGACATGACTATCATCATCATCATCCATACTTATATCAACTCATGATATCTTTCGGAAGCATTTGATATGCCTACTGTGCAATATAGTTGCCCAAATTATATTGCTTCTGTAGGGAACCCTTTTCGATAATTCATTTACCGATTAAATCAATCATCTGGACAATTCATATACATACTTTATTTTAAACGCATGACTGAATAAAGGAAGCAATTTATATATATGAATTGAAGAACTCTTTCTTCCATTATTTATGATATATATAGATACAAGACAAAATGCTCTGAAACCGACAACACGAATGGTTTCTAGGGCATACACTAATATACACTAACACTGATGATGAGCCACTTATCCATGCTATCCCAGTTCTCGACTCAGACTATTATCACAAGCATCTTAAACATCCAGCTGGTGAGCAACCCAACGCCGGGACAAAATGACAAAGAACCACACAAGGCATTGCCACATCATCCAATTCCACTGCCACTATGAAGGAAATGATGCAGCAGATGATGGGTCAGATGAAACAGATGGCAAAATGTCAGGATTGGCTGGCAAAGCAGACCCAGATGATGTATGACATGTAGAAAAGTTGCTTCACCAAGCTCAACATTGATACTTCGGAATTCCAATGGCCTGACTGGGATTCAGATGAATGGATAGGCTCCGACTCAAAAGAGGAGGACACCGAGGGAGACGAGGAGGCCGAAGAATGAACTTGAGCACTTGTTCTTGTATTTTATTTTTCTTAGTTTTAGTTGTTTTTGTATTTTCATTTCAAACATTGAACTAATTTGCTTTTTGTTTTGGATTGGTTAAATTTTGTTTTAGTTTCCTAGTAGTGAAAAGGCGAGATTAGGATTGTAATATTTTCACATTAGTCAGTGAACTTTCCTAACACAGTGGCCACCACAGTTTTTCAATTGTCTTTCAGAATTTGGTGATGAAAAAGCCAAGGATCGAGTGTGCATGCTGTTGAGCGGAACTTCAACTTCACGGATTAATCAGGGAACTATCTTATACCTTTGTAGATTTCTGTTTTTCTATCATTTAAATTGTGCAAAATGTGACATCAGGGACAATGTCATCTTTAGTTTGGGGGTAGGAAAAATTTCAAATTTTTTATTTGTGTTTATTTTATTTTCATGTTTTGTTGTGTATGCCAATGATGAATTGTATAAATCGATGATGAGAATAGGGTTGTTGGGATTTTATTGTTGAAAAATGTTAAGCATTGCTTCAAGTTTATGTTGATTGACTGAATTTGGATTGAGGTTTGTTGAGTGGTTCAACCACCATTTTCATTTATTTGGACATACTTAGATTCATTTTATGTGGTTAGGTAAAGTTTTGATAATGTTGGTGGACTCTAGAACCTAGTAGAGAAATGCTTGAGGTGAAATTCTAGGAATAGACATTGTTGAGGAAATGATTTAGGCATTTTTTGGAACGTTTGAGCCTTTCCAGCCGACCCATGAATGAATCTTTCCCTAGCCACCCATTTGAGCCTTATGAGATTATCATTGCTTTATTTTCCTTGCAAACCAAAAATTGTCCAATCCAATTACCCTAAACACTTTATCATACCCTTTAGGAGAATCTTGGACCTAATGCAAACACAAAGAAAAGAGTTGTGTGAATGAACTAAAAGAATAGTTTGGGGATTGTGAGAAGGGCAAGAAGAACAAGACAGGTAATTAACCTCAATTTGAGATTGTTGTTATTTTAAAAAAAAAAAAAAAAAAAATTAATTTTTATTTCGAGAATTGCATTGCTATAGCAAAAATAAGAATTGTTCATGGTTGAAGGTTGTTAAATGGTTGACATTTTGAGTGATCGCTGAGAAAAGAAGTGGAAGTTGGATTAAGTCTTAGTGTTTGCTTTAAGGAAACCAAGTTCTCTTGTTTGTTTATCCTTTCCTTTCCTTTGGAGCCCACTACCCGAGCCTAACGTTACAAGCTTGCAAAGACCTTTTGATTATTAGCAATGTCTAATCCTCATTAGTGGAGAGTAGTTTGATATTTAGGCTTATGGAGTCTGCCGCCATTTGATAAACTTTGCATGTCTGCATAAAATAATCTGGGAAGTCGGAAGGTGGATTGAAGTGGGGATCACCTACTCGAGGGACCAATAGAGAAAGATAGTCAATGCAACTTATAACTTCTTGGAGTGTTGAACATTTTTCTAGTAATAATTTTTCAACAACCTTTGAGACTTGTATAAATTCTAGGCAATTCGTATGTTGAGTTGAGTCTAATTTTTGTTTGTTCATTTCCAGTTTTATTGTGTTGTGTTTTGGTTGTTTATTGTTTTCTTTCTTTGAGTTTTGTACCTGATGCTCGGGGACGAGCATGTCTTTAGTTTGGGGGTATTTGATAATCTGAGGATTATACTGTTTTATTTAAGCTTTTAGGCCGGATTTTAGATACTTCTTAGTTCATTTATGCCTAAATTGCTACTTAATTCCTTACATTTTGTGTTTTAGGCCAAAATGGACATTTTGAGCAAACAATGAGCGAATTGGAGTTTCTAGACTCAGAAGTAAGCGGATCTCAAAAGTTAGGAGAGTTCTGAAGCAGAGTGAAGCACTATGAAGCTTGCTCCCATGGAAGAGCATCGAAGATCAAAGATTCAAGCAAAGAAGCAAGCATAAGGCAATTCTGTAATTTTAGAATTCTTCATGAAGGTTCACCGTTGTGAAGTCTATTCTTTGCCGCAGTGAAAACTGTTAAGCACGAGATTAATTTTTACCTCATCACCGCGGCGAAATTCTTTCTTCGCCACGGCGAAGTCTGCTAATTTTAGTTTTTCCAAAACGCACAGTTTTATTTTAGGAAAGTTTTAGGTCTTTGGGCGAGGTATAAAAGGAAAACTTTACCATTTTTGTTCGGGGTCGTCCAGTTTTCGTCTATTCTCATTGAGTTTTGGATAGATTTGATTTTTAGAAAGAAGATTTGAGCTAGAATCTGGTGGATTCTTCAACTAGGGGAGATCTCTGCATTTTAATATGTTGAACATTTTGTTTACTGTTTTTCTTGCTGTGTGTTTTGATTTAGTTATGAACTAACCCATTTTGGGTTAGGGTTGCTATTTCCATATTCTATTGCATAGATTGTGTGGTTATTCTATTTTTAATGGAATTTATTTGATGAATATGACGAGATTGAGAAATGAATCATATTGAGCTTCTTAGGTAATCACCATTGTAGTATTAAATGCTAGAGATAGATTTGAGAATCAATGAAATCAATCTAGGATTCCTTTAGCTTAATGAACTTGGATCTATTATTCTTCAAATTGTTGGATGCGGAAGTTTAATAGGGAAAAGTAGGAATTCATAGCCTGAGAAGGTGTGTTTAACAACTTAGAGAATTTGACTTACAATTTGTGCATGTGAGTGTGGAATTAACATAGTTCGTAGAATTCATCCATAGAGTCCGAATGAAGTCAAAACCCTACCCGTTTGTTTAAATTGATATTACCCTTGTTTTTAATCCTTGCTTTCATAATTTAGTTTCTAATACTTGGCATATTTTGTTTTAGTTTTAGTTTAATTCTATCCCATTAATCCAAACAAATTTGATTGCTCCAACTTGAAAAAAAACACTTAGGAAAATTAGTGCTTAGCAACCAATCCTCGTGGGAACGATACTCACTCAGCACTTTATTACTTTGTGCGACTAGTGCACTTGCTATTTTTGCATGTTGTAGTAACAACGCATCAATGTGGCGCAGGACGGCTCATGTTGCGACATGTCGTCGAGTTGCAATACCACGGGTATTATACCCGTGGTGCGATCGGTGTTCGCTAGTCCCTCGGAGTCCTTGAGTCCACCGTGCACCACTTGCTTTCCCTTTCTCTAATGCACTGCAGTGCGCACGGTATGGGCTTTTGCCCTTTTTCGGGCTTTCACGCGACTTGCATGCGTTTTTTGCGGTGGCACCGCCTTTTTGGATTCGGGTGGAATGACCCGATCCAATTCGCCTAGCCTTTGGCAGACCGTTTGAAGAGTATTATTAAACCTCTCTAGGTAACTCATGATGCCTGGGTCAAGCCGCAAGCTTAAAGGAATATCCCCCGTGGTATTCTGTTAGACTAGCGGCATTTCAAGAGAAGTTCCTCCTGGATCTGGGGGATATCTTCATTGCCATGATTGGTTCGCTCTGATTCAAAACAGTGAGCCATTTGCTGTTGTGGGGCCGATTAGTCAGAGATTTTTCTGATGAAGAGTAGGTACTAAATCAAACCCTCCTTCTGGTGCCAAACTATTGATGCTTGATTTTGATACCAACTACTCGCACATGTAAAATGCTAAAATGACCTAGAAGTCACATGTGATATAAGGGGATTGAATCAAATAAAAGGTGAAGAGCAATATTTAAAGTGGTTCGGATGCTCGCAAGCGAATCCACGTCCACTGTTATTGTATTAATAAGAGAGAGTGATCAGGTTGCATTCAGCGAGCTGAGTTACAGTTTAGAGAGAGAGAGAGAGATAGCTATTTTAGCGTAAAATTAGCTAATCCCCTCAAATGAGAGGGAAGTCCTCTATTTATAGTGGGAAAGTTCAAGGTAATGATTATGAAAGCTGCAAGTGGGTAGGTGCCATGCAAATTCTTTCTTTGCATCCCATTGATCACCTGCCCAAGGGATTTCCTTGATTAAAGCACGGCTTTGACATGTGGGCGATCTTCAGTCGCTTGTTGGCCTGACACTCACCTATTGCACTGACATGAGCCATGCCACTTGCGCTAAGCATGACGTGGCCACACCTGGACAACGCAGAACCCTTCTGAACTCTGACCATCCTTTACTGACGAGGCTCCATGTCAACCCTACTTTTTCCGGCATAACATAAAATATAAAAATTATTGATTGTTAATTTTTTTGCGTGAAAACTCATGACTGTAATTTTTGAATTCATTACTTTTTTTTCTTTAATGAGAAAGAAATTAGCATATTTGCATTACATATCAAACAAGTCTTTAAATTACAATGAGATTGAAATGAAAAAAAAAAAAAAATGTCTCATGACCTAAGTAATTAGAATTTTAAATAGTAGTTGTAGATGGTAAAATCTACGATTGACATGAATAGAATGATCCCATGAGGACGAGGCCACTAACAATCATGTAGACCTACAAGGATAAAGAAAGCGAACTTGAAGGCTTAGATGACACTGGTGTGGTGTCTGTCTTAGGCACTTCGACGCTTAAGCCAACATAGTTGAAGGGAATATATAATTGAGGTTGAGAGCGGGAATGTTTGCTAGGGCAAGACTATCAGCATAAAGTGGCTGGAGCACGACCTTATGTCAACTACGGGATGTATAGTTAGTCGGAACTAAACTTTTATGGCGGGAAAGATGACTTTTCTTGAGAGCAAGAATGTAGGAGCTAAAGAGGGGTTGTATGTGAATTAATAATGAGAGGGTTGACCTTTGTTTATATAGTGAGTCAAGGAATCTTGAGTCTTTGTAAAACTAGGCGTTCTCATAATAGGAATTTGAGTAAATAGGAAACTGATAATGTAATCCAAATTTGAGTAAATAGGAAACTGATAATGTAATCCATGTATAAGTAGAAATACTAGTTCATGTAAGATTAGATCTTGGATGAACTAGGAAGTAAGCAAAACTCTGAGTCCTGTTTTGGAATGAATATGGGCTAATGGGCTAGAGCTTGATTTATCTTAACTTATAGAAAGGCCTAACTCGTGGAGAGACCCAAAGCATAAGTTGTCCCAGTTTGTAGGGTGACCTTGATCATAGAGTGATCCAATTCATAAAGTAGCCGAGCTCGTGGAGAGGGCTGACTCGTGGTGTGGACCAATCTGTAGAATGGGCCAACCTATAGAATGAATCTTCTTACAATATAGGACATCTCATTGGATAGTCAATCCACAAGATGGATTTAAGTGTGGGTCCCGTAAATTGTTTATTTCGTTATTGGGACTGACAAGGTCCAACATGTTTTTTAGCCCATGCAATATTCCTATCAAACTTTTCACATGTTCATTGAATTAAAGGTTACCATTAATCCATCTATGTTTATTTGTTTGATATTTTTCTTCAATATCTGCCATTACTTTCGTTAAAGCATGAGAGTCAATTTTTATATGGATCAAATAAGGCAGCCGTTTTCTTTTTCTTTTTTAATCTCGATGTCATGCAAGATATTAAAATTTTATTAATGATTAAAATAAATAAATAAATAAAATAAAATAAAAAGGATGAGACTAGGGGGAGGCAGCAATTGCATGACAAATGGCAACAAATGACTTTGTCTTACATGGACTACAAGTTAATAGAAAATCGAGGCTGTTCTTAATCTAGTCTGACTTATTAAGCAAGGCAAAATAATGCAAATATCAAAGAGACCTTCTCGGATAGGAACAGCTGAAAATCAAATAAACATTATTATAATTGACTGCCTCTTGATTTAGAAAATACCTCAAATTGGCTTACACGTTTTGTTTATTTAACATATAAATAAACAAAGCGTGTAAATTTAACGGCGGAGGGAGAGGGAGTTGTCAGTTTTATAAAAGTTAGGCATCCTAGGGATATTATACTGGCTGAGCATTTTACAATTGATTAACAAGGGTCAATTACAATTAGGATGAAGTCAATTTAATTGCCTTTTTTAGATTGGATTATCCAAAAAGTTCATTTTTTTATGATTTATAGCAATGTTTTAATTAACGCCGAAAAGCATTTGACTTTGCCAAATGTGTTAAAAACAAGTTATAAAATATGAACAAGTAATCAATTCTTTAATACGTGATGTATCGTTTAAATGATAGTACGTACTTATCCAAGATATCATCTTCTAAAGTTTAATACCCACGTAATTAAAACATTCCAATGAGTTGTAGTTTATGTATTTTTTATTCCCATAAGTTTACACATTGAAATTTTGTATTATTTTGGTGATGGAGGGATCGAGTCCAATGGAAGAGTAAGGCAAGAAAAGGTAACATAACTAAAAAAAAAAACAAAAGAAACAAAACACACTCGAGGTATATATAACATGTATGAAGCCTATCTTTATTACATCATCAATTGTAACTTGTAAAATAAATTAATGAAAACATTTAGCTAGAAGTAGGAAACATATTTCACTGGATTTGAAAATATGTTTCTCTAATTGCTATCCATCCAGGACTTTTTCTGGAGATCTTCCACCACTTTCTTGTCCAACTGGAAAGCTTTAGCGAGAAAACCAGGATCAATGGCAGGATCTGATCCAAATACTGCATTTGCAATGGTAATTACACCAGGATTCTGGCTGCTTAAACCAGCAAAAGCAACAGCATTTGTTTTCCCAATATTGAATTGGAAGTGAATGAGACCAATGGGAAACACAAACACATCACCCTTGTTAAGAACTTTGCTGACAAGTGTGTTGTTTGGATTGGAAGTAACGAAACCAACAAGAAGAGTACCCTCCAGGACTACAAGAATCTCAGTGGCACGAGGGTGAGTGTGAGGTGGGTTTTGGCCATAAGGAGCAAAGTCAATACGGGCAGCTGAAATGCCAAGTGTGTTAAGTCCTGGAATTTGATCGACATTCACAGCGCTAACATTTGAACCAACTGGATTGTTTGTGTCTCCAGGCATCTTAACTGAAAAGTAGAAATCCCCAGCTTTGGCAAGCTTGGGGTCCTTGCAGAACTTCCCATTCACAAACACTGAAAATATGAAAGAATTGAATAATATCGAATACATGCCTAGCCATAGAAAGGATGTATACAGAGAGAGAGTGTGCATGTGTGCTGCTAATGTACATTCAAAAATATAAAAATAGAAATTTTGACAGAAACTTAAAACATACCACCATGCAGGGGGTCATCAACGGCTACACAGAAGTCCTGAAGAGGACTGGGATCAAAAGCAGAGGCCAATGAGGAAGCCAAAGCCAATAGAACAAAAGCCAAAAGGAAACTTTTCATCTTGATGAGTGGGTTAAGTCTCTCTATTCTTCAAGTATTATTGCTTTAGTAGTGAAGGTGAGATATGTTGCAAGGCAAGTTAGTGTATTTACAGATAAAATTCATTGAACTAGTCTTCATTAGTTCCCCTACTCGAAGAAGAGGACGAAGACTTACCAAGTCTTCAATGGCCATCTATTTTTAATTTACATCAAGAGCAGGTCTTTAACAACCAAATCAAATTGTCAAAGAAATTTTTTTTCTTCCTTGCTTACATCACTGCATTTAAATGTATAGAAGAGTTCCGCTTTCGTATCTCACTGGGCTGCTGGTGTTCATAAATTTCATTGACTGAATCGTCCAACATGCATGATCAAGAAAACAGTGAATGGAGTCACACAGATTTGCTCAAAAATATAACAAGACTCGTGTATTTGCTCAAAAATAAGACAAAAAAAATGTATCGTCTTTATGATCTGCTAGAAATTAATTAGAGCAAGATTAAATTCTTAAATCAGACATAATCTAATTCCCAATACTGCGTACTGAATTTCAGTAACATAAAGAATAGAATCGTTAACGGAAGCTAATAATAAAAGGAAGTACGAAAAATTGTACATTAATTTGCTGACCAATCATGAAATTCAGTTGGATTGTGTCTCTAAACCTTCATAATTTCTTTTTTGTGTCGGCTAATCCAATTTCCACATGTAATCGGATCCCCAATTCTTGGATCTCCATAATCTTGAAAAAAAAAAAAAAATCATTTGTGTAGAATATGTTAGAGTAGGTGCCCAAGAGCCAATTAATTATTGTAGAATTGACTCTTTGTAATAATGTTTATTGATTAATTAAAGGCATTTTATTTTATATCGTGTAAATCATATTGTATGTATTAATATATATCCTTAGGATGGTAGAACCATAACGAGGGTATCAAGTATTTCAAATCTTGATAGTGAGAACCCTGTGATCACATATAGTGGTCATTTTAGAAATGTCCGTAGCCCTAATATCATTCTGACTGATGGCATAGCTAATACTGTAAGGCTATCATAGTGTTGAACGACCCTGTCGAAAAGCAATGACTGATCTCACTTGTCAAGGTTGTTTGCCAACAACCTAGTGCAACATATGGTGTTTACTATAGGCAAGTTCACTAGACTGACCCACCAGAGGATTCCATATAAATGGTAACCCCAGTGTCTATGGAACAAATCCTCTAACGAATGATGGTGCATGTGATCCTTAGACTTGAGATCACCAGAGCGCCTTGTGCACCGATTGATGTATTTTGAAACTAGGCCAACGCAGTTGTTGTCAATACGGTAGTGATTGATTGCATCAAAGAGTGTATCGAGATTATGATGGATCGATAAAGGATTCATTACTCCCGGGTACGGGAGAAGTTGTCTCATTGCACAATTCAATAAATGGAAATGACTCTAAAGTTGTGGCCACAGTGGGATTGAGTTGTTGCTCAATCCAATATATTATTCCAGTCATTGGTCTAGTAACTGAATACAAACATATAAAGAGTCACTGAGGTTGACACTATTTCTGTACCTGAGATAACAGATGATGAAATGATTTGATTGCACGGTAACCATATCGTTGATGGGTAGCTATTTCGCTGAATCTGAATCTATCGAGTGGCCACGATACCTTGCTAGGAGCCTATCTTGGTATGTGTGTAGTGAGAAGATTAATTGGTGTTAATCGCGATACTCATTGCCAGTATGATGAGGAGTCTATGGGTCACATACATAGAAGATAATTTAAGAATCGTTTTGTTCAAGGGGTATTTTTGTCTTTTATGATGCAAGGATATTTTCGTAATCTCATAGTGCAATTAAATTTGATGAGGTTGTTGCCTAGATTTAATTTAATATTAAAATTAAACTAGTGAGATTATACATAAATATATTTACGCATTTTAAATGAATTATTATTAATTAAATGTTAATATATTTTATAAATATATTAATTGATTTTAATTATAATAATAATTAATTAAAACAAAATACCAAAAAGAGTGTTTGGACACATGGGTTAATTTGGGATGGAGCCCAATCCTATTCCTAAAAGGATTAGGGTTTTGACACATGCACTATATAAGTGCATGTGTATTGAAGGAAAAAATGAATTCATTTTGTTCATTCATTGAAAAAAAGGCAGCTCTCTCTCTCTACACTCTCCCTTGATCTTGAATAAAAGATTTTTCTTTGATTCAAGTTGTTTCTTGAAGCCAAAGAGGATCTAACGAATCGCTCTTTGGTTCTTCATATTATCTTCATGTGGATCACTGTTCATTCAATTTTACTTTGAATTAATCGGCAGTGAATCCAAATCAAAGACAAAGTGAAGGAGCCTCCAAACGTGCATAAGATCTATGATCCTTGAATGGATTGTTTATATTTTCTGCAGAATTTTGTTTTAACGTGTTAACTATATAATCTGTACCCTGATTTTGGGTTTTAAAGGAATCGATTTATCATTTAATTTTTGTTTTTCCGCTGTGTTGGGTAGATCGATTCCTAACAATGGTATCAGAGCCTGGAATACAAGATTATATAGTTTATGTAAGTAAATCGATAGGGTAAACGCAGCGAAAAACAAAAACTTTCCCATCGATTACTTTGATGAACCCAAGATCAGGGTCTGACATATATATATTATTATTATATATTCATATATATATATATATATATATATATATTGCATGCTTAAATTGAAATAACACAAAAACCAATCAAGGATCAGATCAAACCAACGTTTAGAGGCTCTGCCAATATCTCTGGACACGATCTCGCTACCGATCCAAGTGTAGGATCAAACTCACATTGTCCACACGAAGGTAGTAGAACAGAGACTAGAGATTGGTTTTTGCTAGAACCAATCCTTGACTTTAAGGATTCAAGGTTTGGAAGGATGAAGTGAAGAAGAGAAGAGAGAAAAATTCCCTCTCAAAATCTCCCACAACTGAATAATGAAATTCCTTGTGAAAACCTATTTTGCTTTTCTTTATATAGAAAAGCTAAATATCAATTCCACCCCTAAACTTAGGTGGAATCACACATAGGTCCTTATTTAATTATTTAATTAACTATTAACTTCAATAATTTAACTCGTAATTTTGCTAAATTATTCCAATAAAATTGGATATAGGCTACAACCTCAGTAAATTTAATTACACAGCAAAATTACCAATATACCCTTCCGTCCAAAAGACGAAAATACCCTTCCATAGTTAACCACCCTTAAACTGTCTCCTTAGTGTATGACCCGTAGGCTCCTCATCATACTGACAGTGAGTAGTATCGCGATTGACACCAATCAATCATCTCACAGCAGACAGACCAAGATTGGCCCCTAGTAAGGCATCATAGCCACCCGATAGATTCGGATTCAGCGAAATAGCTACCCGTCAATGATATGGTTACCGTGCAATCAAATCCTTTCATCATCTGTTATCTCATCGAGACTTAGGCATAGAAATAGTGTCAACCTCAGTTATCCTCGATATATTTATATTCAATTACTAGACCAGCAATGACAAGAATAATAAATTAGATGTAGCAATAACTCAATCCCATTATGATCATAGATTTATTGTCATTGTCATTAACTGAATTGTGCCATGAGATAACTTCTCCTGTACCCGGGAGTAATGAATCCTCTGTTGATGCACCATAGTCTTAATACACTCCTCGATGCAGCCAATTACTACTGTATTGATAGCTCTAAATAGAACTACATTGGGCTAGTGTCAAACTACACCAATCGGTGCACAAGGCTCTCTGGTGATCTCAAATCTAAGTATCACATGCACCACCATTCGTTAGAGGATTTGCTCCATAGACACTGGGGTTACCATCTATATGCAATCCTCTAATGGTGAGTCCAGTGAACTTGCCTACAGTAAGCACCCATGTGTTACACCAGGTTGTCGACAAACAACCTTAACAAGTGAGATCAGTCACTGCCTTTCGATAGGGTTGTTCAAAAGTATGATAGTCTTACCGTATTATTTGTGTCCTTGGTCAGAAAAATACTAAGGCTACGGACATTTCTTGAATGGCCACCATATGTGCTCATATGGTTCTCACTATCAAGATTTGAAACACTTGATACCCTCATCACGGTTCTACCATCCCAAAGACTTATATCAATACATGCAACTATGATTTATATGATATAGTAGATAATGCCTTTTATTGATTAATCAACATTATTACAAAGAGTCAAGTCCACACTAATTGATTGGCTGTAGGGCACCTACTCCAACAGTTTAATCTGTGTTTGATAACATGTTATTTTGTTAAATCTGTATAAATTATGTGTTGATGGCATGTTCTGAGTAATCAATTGACTTAATACACTTGATAAATTTTAATTTGTTGATGATCTACAAGATTGGTATAATATGACATGGATTTTTGTTGAGATCGGATGTTAAGATTGATTGCAAAATCCGTTTTGCATTCTATGCGGCTGGTTGAACTAATCTGTTGCAGATCAGTGCACGCTCGTCGCGGTGATATAACCCATCACCGTGGTGATTGTTAGGTGTACACACTGATTGAAAAATCAGCGCTCGCCACGACGATATAACCCATCGCCGCGGCAATCGCAGTCTAATATGTGAGCTGAATGAAAACAACGCTCACCGTGGCAATTGTACTTATGCATGTATGTGACGATAATCAGTGCATACTATGACGATATATCCCATCGCCGCAGCGAGTATACTTTCGAGTGCATAGGGGCCTAAGTGAACAGTTTTTAGACTTTTGAACCAAAATGTAAATCTGAAAAATTATTAGAAGGTAATCAATAATTTCACCCACCCAATTCAAAATGTTTATTTTTGAATGTATGCAATGTACTTGTTTGAATATTACATGGTGCCCGGTACATGAGCTTTAGACCTATAGTGAATGTTTTAAAGTATTTTTTGGTATGTATGATTGTAAATTTTAAATAGGGCCTATGCGCCCTGCCTTTCTCCCCCTTCTCGATGTACATTCTCTTCTCATCTCATTCCCCTTGAATGTAACTCGAGGTTTCTAAATTTGTTGATGTAAAATTAGTTTAAGTTTAATTTCACTGTAAATTTAGTTTGATGTATTTTGTAATGTACTTGAAGACGAAGCAAGGACAAAGCGATCATACTTTAAGACTCGAGATATTTTTTACATGATCCTTAAGTGACCCACTGATTCCTCTAGGCTTGACGAAATCGATTTTAGTTGGCCCATGTATTGGCACGTTTATATTTTTGCTTAGAATGCATGCTAAGGTTAAATGTTTAATAACATGCCAAATGATGTCATTCTAACATAGATAATAAAATTGGTGAGACGTAAAATAAACAATTAAAGTGTATTATTTACGTAAGCCTTCCATCACCATGGGTTTAATCAAACCATTGTTCGTCGGAACCTTGTTCGCCAAAGCGAAGGGTACACTTCTACTAGTGGAAGGTTAAAGCTCATTGGAGTTTTTCTTAATGGCGATGGGTTGACTTAAAATGATGTGTTTTGCTTGTTCGCCAAAGCAAAAGTTGCTAAGCACGTCATAGGCATAGTAGAGAAGTACACTTGTTATGTGTACGTGGCGACATGTAGTGTTTTCTCTACTGATACTGAGAATCACACTGAAGGATGATGGCTAGGCCGTTAGATTGTGTGATTGGCTTGTTAGCTTGCTTCACATTTGAGGTTGATAATGAGAGCTATCAACTGGTGTGGATTAAGTTTGTTGGCCTACCTAATCAACCCATTTTGGCTTTTTCGCCAAAGTGAAGGTTTGAAATGGGTTAGATGGGATCTCAGTCCACTAGGAAAGCCAACGGGCTTTCCCGAGTTAATAGTGAGGGCTAGTGACTTAAGAAAAATAGTAGGAGCATTTTTAATAAAAGACCATATTAAATAATAATGAACATTATAATGACATGTAACGCCCCGCTTGAGATCATAGCCATTATTTATGGTATGGCCTAAAGGGTTACTGAATTGCCCCTAAATGAGGTTGTATTGTTGATGTTATTTGGTTGGCCTTTGGTTGAGTTTATGTATTGGGTTTGGTTGAGTGTGTACCATGGAATTGATCAAGACTTGGCAGATTTTGGAGTTGCAGTCTTCGCCGGGGCGAAGGAGAAGCTTCGCCGCACCAACTTTGGTTTTGTGTTGGCGGTGTTGGTTCTGGATTGTTTCGCCGGGGCGACAGAAGTTCTTCGCTGCAGTGACGAGACGGCAGAAAAGTTCTTGAGGTTTCTAGAGAATTCTCCATAGGGGTAAAATGACCATTCTACCCCTAATTAGCAGGAAAAGTGGGGAGTAAAATGCAAGGAAATTTCATGGAGAATAGTGTAAAATAGGGGTGAGTTTGTAAAGAATTAAAGGATAAAGGTGGAAATTTCAAGAAAGAGTAAGGGCAAAATGGGAAAGAGTGTATATTATATGAGCTAATAAGGGTTGAGTTCTCAAAACCCATTCATTTCACCCATTTCCACCGCCTCTTCATCTCCCATTTTCTCTTAATTCCTCACTTAATCTTCCAAGGGATTTTTGAGAGTTTTGAGTTGGAATTTGACAAAGAAGTGATCCTAAGCAAGAAGAGGTAAGAATCCCTACTCTAGAGATGAGTTTTAATTATGTAAGGGTTAAGTTCTTACTAAGTTTATGCTTAGGAAATAAGGGAAAGTTATGATCCAACAAGAGTAGAGAGCTTTAGTGGAGACCACTCAAGTATGAGGTGAGTAAATCCAACTCAAGCTAAAGCTTAAGAAATTCTTAAGTAGAGATTTATTTATGCATGTATATATGATGCTTGTGAGAAATTGAGTAGAGATGTATGTCTATTTGTTGAGGAATTGAGTTGAGAAGAGTATTTATGTTATGTTTGTGGGATATTTCCTTTATGAGAAGTGTTTTTGATGTGTGATGAGAGAGTGAAATTGAGTTGAAGTTGGAGGAGTTGTGTATGAATATTTTTGGGGAGTGTTTTCCTTGGCAGGAATTATGTCTATATGAGGGAGTTTTTCTCCCATTTTGGATGATTAAAGAGAAGAGTAGAGTTATATATAAGTAGAGCTTTGGTATGCACATGAGTTGTTTGATGAAATGCCTAAGTGAAATCTGCCCTGTCACAGCCGTGACTTTCTAAGTGATTTTTGGGCATTTTACGGATTCAACTAGGCTGAGATCAAAACATAGGAGTTATAGCCCTGTCTCTAAGCTTTGAAACGAGACCAAAACCGTAGCAATCCGATGTGTATAACGCAAGTTATGCCCTTTTTAGTGTGACCTATGCAGAATGACGATTTTGGAGCAACATTGCATTTGGCATTTCAAAAGTGTATTAATGAGTATGAACCATTCATATGAATTAATTGTGCATTGAGAAGTAGCTTGAGAAAGGATAGAGAATGTTGAGTATGAGCTACCTTATGAGTACTAGCTTAAGAGTAGAGAATTTTGAGTATAAGCTATACTATGAGTAATAGTTTGAGTGAGAAAGAGTAGAGAATGTTGAGAATAGCAACTCTTAAGAGTAAAGAGAATGAGAACACTCTGATAGTAAAGAGAAAGAGAGATTGAGCAATAGCGAATAAAAGAGAGAAAAGTGCTAAAGAAGAGAATAGAGTAAGCTGTGCGATGGGGAACCTGTGAGTGATGAGTAGAGTCACGAGAGTGGGTGCTTTGTGATCCCCAGCCGTGCCTCCGGTAAGATGAGGCCGTGACCGTCACGTAGAGTGGAACATGAGGTTCCAGCCGTGCCTCCGGTAAGATAGGGCTGTGACATTCAGAGAGAGAGAGAATACACTCACATGGCCAAAGGTTCCGAATCCATGCATGACTAAATCCGATCGGTAGAGAAATGAACGGAAGTCACGTAGAGTGGTAGCGCCCAGCCGTGCCTCTGGTCAGATGAGGTCGTGACATTCCAATGAGTAAGAATGAGAAAGAACAGAAATAGAAAGAACAGAGATGAGAAAAGCTAAGAGTTAAGTTATATTATGAGTACTAGCTTGAGTATGAGTACTAGCGTGAGAAAGAGATGAGCAAACATGAGAAAGAATAAGAGAGAGAAAAGAGCATAGAGTAGGTTATGCGATGGGGAACCCGTGAGTAATGGGTAGAGTATTCCCGCATGTACGCCGCACTAAGAAAGCGGTATGAGTATGAGAAAGAGAAGTGGTGTAGCCCATGAGAGTGCATGTGGATGAGGGCTATACCCGAGTACCCGAGAGAGAGATTATACACTCACATGGCCAAAGGTTCCGAATCCATGCATAACCAAGTCCGATCGGCTAGAATGAGGAGAAGTCACGTAGAGCGGGAGCGAGTCCCGGCCATGCCTCCGGTAAGATGAGGTCGTGACTACTAAAGAGAGTTAACAGAAAAGAATTATGAGAAAGAGAAATGGAAATGAGAATGAGATAGTAGAGAATTAAAGAATGAGAAAGCTTGAGAAAGCTTAAGAAAGAATGAGATAGAATGAGAGAATTTGAGCTAGTAAGAATAGAGTAGAAGAAAGAAACATGCAATTCTTTTGCATTAGTTGCATGTACATCTCATACATGCATGCACCATGATTTCTTCCATGGTTAGTGAGAGTATGACGAGAATAAGAGAGAGAAACATGATTTTTCCTTCATGGTAAGTATGATGAGAACAAGAGAGAACCATGATTTTCCTTCATGGTGAGTAAGAATAAGAGAAGAATGAGAATAAAGAGAAAGAAAGAATAAAAAGAGCAGAACAGAGTTAAAGGAGAATAAAAGTATTAAAAAGAAAGAGAAAAACAGTGAGAATTAGAAATAGAAGAACGGTAGAGTAAGGAAAGAACCAAAGGGCGAATTGCGGGGACAGGTAGTAGAGGATTTACTTACTGAGCATTGTTGTGCTCACCCCGTTGTTCTTCTCTGTTTTGCAGGAAATAGGAGTAGCGGTCGTATGGACGTCGAGCAGTGAAGAGTATTGGCACCACTGTCCACCAACTATGATATTTTGTATTAATTAGAAAGTTTTTAAATACATAGGCTGCGTTTGTTTCAGTTTTGGGAATACTACTTTTAGTATTCCCAAAAAAGTTAAACAGTAAAATACCCAAAAACTCAGATTTTTGGGAATACTACTCCCAATATTATTCAACTTTTTTTAAACCCCTTAAATTTGATAATTTAATTAAATACCCCTAAATATTTTTTTTAAATTACAAAAACACCCCAATAATCCACATTTACCAGATTCTGGCCACCACCACTGGAAAATGACTGGAATCTGGTAGGATGGTGCACTACCGGCTGAATCTGGCCAATCTGGCTGTAGATGCTCTCAACGAGATCTGGCCTTCCAAAATATTCATTATGGAAGAAAACTGATAAGCTACTAGTGAGTTGGTTGTTATCCTCAATATTGGAATCTATGTTTTCTATTATCTCTAAATGCCAATTTGCAACCGATATCTAGTTAACTTTGGAAAAAGAATTCCTTACTGAATCAAGAGCTAAGACACTTCATGTTAAGAGTCTATTGCAAAATACAAAGAAAAATAGTTTGAGTATACATGATTATTTACTAAAAATGAAGAGTTATGTTGAAATGTTATCTGCTAGTGGTGTTATCATTACTGATGAAAAGCTATTAAACTATATACTGGATGGGTTAGACTCTGCGTACAATGCAGCAGCGGTGAATATAGCCACTAGGCTTGAATCTAAAATTGACCCTATATCTGTACAAAAATCTCAAATCGTTTTACAGAAGCTAGAACTTAGGTTGGAAAAGGCTAATACTATGATGAATTCCATAGTTCACATTGAATTTCATAGTAGCTCAACTAATGTTGCTAGTCTCTCCATGGATAGTGATACAAAGAAGCCATAGCATGATCAACCGATACAATTTCATCCTAGCTCATCTCCTACTTCACAACCCTTGAATTTTAATAACGCTTACCCTTCCTCAAGTCAACATCCACCTATCTTCACTTCTCAGAATCAATTCTTCACACCACAGTTCTCTGGAGGATATTCTGGTGGCAAAGGAAGAGGTCGTGGAGGAGGGAGAAACATATTTGTTTGTCAAGTTTGTGGGAAAACAGACCATCTAACCTTGAATTGCTATCATCGCTTTGATATCAATTTCACGAGGAATCAATCTTTAATAAGAAACAACTTCAGTGCAGTTGGTTTTTCAAGGTCACCTAATCCTGATTCTGGCAGATTTTACTCTCATTCTCTTGTTCCTCCTCCACACTATTTACAAAATTCTAACTTAGGCCCTTCAATGCAATTTTAGAATGCCTTACAACCTCCATTCTCAATAGCTTCTGGACCTTCTCCTAGAAATAATGTTACTCAGTTGAATGCTGGTCCTTCCAATGTGTCTAACCAAGCTTTTGTAACTCAATCTCAGGCACATAATCAAACTCTTACAACAATTAACTACATAGCAACACCCTTTATAGTTCAAGATGTTGCATGGTACATGGACTCTGGCACTACAGACCATGTTACCTCTGATTTTTCTCAACTCATAACAAGCTCAAACTACTCGGGAAGTGAGCAACTTCAGGTTGGAAATGGTGAGCTTCTTTCAATTTCACATACTAGTTTTGTAGTGTTATTTTGTGCACATAGGATACTACATCTTAGACATGTTTTATTTGTACAAAATATTACCAAAAACTTGCTTAGTGTTTCAAAGTTAACTCATGATAATGATATCCTGGTTGAATTTTTTTATGATCATTGTGTTATCAAGGACGAAATATCCAAAGCCACCCTTCTTCAAGGAATTCTTAAGGCTGGTTTGTACTAACTTCAAGTTCCAACCTACTCCAATTCTACTTCAGCTATTGCTAAGCTTCCTTCTCTCAATTTCCAATCACACAATAACAATTCTGCCTTATTTCTTCACTCTAGTCATAAGAATTCTAGTCCATTATCGCATATATCTCACTTGTTTCCTTTATTTTCAAATAAATTTACTACTGTTTTTCATTCTAATAAGGATCAACATGGTACTAAATGTATTGATCCCTTTGTATCTAGTCTTTTATCGTCTGCTGATGTAGTGCCTATTATCAAAAAAAACTATTGTTTTATAGCCCTCAATTGGTGTGAAATCTAAGTTAACTGAACCTAATGAATTTAAATCTTTTCCTATCCAAAAAACTGACATTATGGGATGGCAAAAACAGCTAGGACATCCCAATGTAGTAGTGCTCACAAATATTCTTAAACACCTGGAAATTCCCTTTCATAACAAACATGATATCATTTTTGCCAAGCCTGTCAATTTGGCAATTTGCACAAATCTGTTTATCCTAAATCCACCTTTCAAGCTTCCAAACCTCTTGAACTCATATATTCAGATCTTTGGGCACCTTCTCCTATCCCCTCACTCGAAAGATTTAAGTATTATATCCAATTTTTGGACGATCACACCAGATTTACTTGGATTTTCCTTTAAAAACCAAATCTAAAACTTACACTATTTTTACCAAACTTCACAAATTAGTTGAGAAAAAATTTGACAACTCCTTGAAATGTGTCCAAACTAATTGAGGGGTGAATATAGGAGCCTAGTATCCTATTTTAAAGATCATGGTATTCTCTTTTGACACCCTTGCCTACACACTCATCAACAAAATGGAAAGGTAGAAAGGAAACACAGACAACTTGTTTAACAAAGGTTAACACTCCTGGCTCAGGCCAGCATGCCTCTTAAATTTTGGTGGTTTGCCTTTCAAACAGCTGCCTATCTCACAAATAGACTTTCTACACCTGTCTTGAACAATTTGCCCCCTTTCCAAAGGTTATTCAAAACTGTCCCTGACTATTCTACCATCAGGATCCTTGGATGTGCAGTTTACCCTTTTCTTAGACCTTATAATGCCTATAAATTTAACTTTCACACTGAAAAATGCACTTTTGTTGCTTATAAGTGTCAAACCGGTCGTCACAGCCACAAAATTAAACATAAATACCGTAGTTAGAGGTAAGCAGGGTCGAATCCACAGGGAGCAAGACTAACAACCTAATGTATTTTGAGTAGCAGAAATGAAATTGGCAATTGATTAATGAAACTAAACAAACTAAATGCAAACAATAAAATGTGAAATTAAAACTAATAAAGACTTTATAATAAAAATGTTGCCGTTACGATTTTGGTTAGACACAAGACCGACTCACGCAATTCTCCTCCACCCTCTACGATCCCCTAAACCTACAAGGCAAGGTAAATCAATGAAATGGCTTCTTGACACTCTAGGTATAATCGATCCTGTCTCACCCGATCACTCAAGTTCGATTGGTTAAAGACTATCATTGAACGCCGATAAACGCTACAAGGCAATACCACTCATTGGTATGATATTAACAAATAAAATTTGTCAACACGTATATTCCAATCAACCAACTTCACAATAAACGCAACAACAGTAGAAATTAAATTAAATCCGAACACAACTCAATTACAATCGATGCGAAGTAACGAAAAGCAATATTCATCATTTAATTATTTCAAACCAATGTTTATCATTCAGCAAGTTCTATGAAAACATTAAATCATAATGGACAACAATATTCATCACAAGTTATGCTCAAATCATATTAAAGTATCGAAATCAAACATGAAACGAAAAAAAATATAATCCGAAGCACAATACTACCAAATGTCCTATAATCGGGCTCATCCAACTAGTCGAGAGCTAATGAGCAAAGTCGTGGAGTCAATCTCGATCTTGCCTATGCCGTAACAGACAACCGGGAAGTTAGCCGCTCATAGTGGTGATGATGGAGGCTGAAACGGTGGAAACGAAGCTGATCATGGCGGAGAGGAAGTAACTAACAACGATATGATGCGAAGAAGGGGCGAAAACAACCAACAGAAAGCCCGGAATACGAATAGCCGCACTCGCCAGAAAACGTTAATTTTCCGACGAGTCTTCCTGAAAATGGTGGCGGAAATGGGATCCGAAGGTACCGATGGAAAGCTCTTATGATGGGGAGTTCAGATCAGGTCTTGGGGAGGTGAAAAGTCACCGGAAATGAGCAAGATTTGGGCTGGAAGATGAAGAGTCGCGGTGGCTAGATGGCTGATTCTGGCGGTTTT
Source organism: Pistacia vera (assembly GCF_008641045.1). Classification (NCBI taxonomy): domain Eukaryota; kingdom Viridiplantae; phylum Streptophyta; class Magnoliopsida; order Sapindales; family Anacardiaceae; genus Pistacia; species Pistacia vera. Next base: position 1,239,810 of record NW_022195489.1, on the reverse strand, counting down.
TGCGGCGGCTGAAGCTTGGGATGTGTAGATCCAGCCGTGGGGAAGGGAGATCAACCTTCAAGGAGCCCAAACATCGTTGAAAAACGGCAAAATCTGGCCTGGAATGCGAAGAGTCACGGTGGTGGAAGATGAAACGTCGCGGCAGCAGTGATAGTTCTCACGGTGGTGATCCGGGACGATGGAGATGATGATGATCTGTGCACGAGGAAGCCGAACCATCGCCGGAGGTCACCGGAAAGGAAGATGAAGTCTCGCCAGAAAATGGATGAACAGCACCTCCCTTGTACGCGACCTTTCATTTTCATTTTATAGATGACCTGTAAAATATCACTTTGGTCCCTGCATGATTGAAAATTGACAAAATCAACCCTTGTAAATATGATAGTTTACCCCCTAAACAACATAAATGAGACAAAATCACCCCTAATCCATAAACCACAACCTAATATCAACTCATATCCTTTCCAAAATCATTCCAAACACGTTAAATTCATAAGAAAAATATTAGGAAGTGATTTTCGTGAATAAATTCATAAATTCTTTAATTGTCTCAATATATTTCAATTTAATCACACATGGGGTATTTTTATCGCCAAAATAGAGTCACTTTCATAACTCTAACACACTCCCCAACTTACTATTTGCTCGTCCTCGAGTAAAGTTAAAAAAACTCTTTCAACATTCTCACCAAACCATACACAACCATATTCATTAACAAACAAGACATTCATCAAAAGGTAAAGTGAAAAATTTGAACATAATAAGTAAATAACACAATCTTAAATAAAGAACTAAAGTTTCCATCAAGATTTGCCTATCTCCAGTAAAGCTTCTCAAACACACATTTCATATTCATATCACAATGTTAAAATGTCATGCAAAACTCCCCAACTTATGTACATGCAACATAATGCTCATTTTCCACACAAGATTTTGACATATTATTTCTTTTCATTCATCACTTGTTTGTATTTTTTTTTTTCTTGTCTTAACTTCTTAAGCTTTCTAGAAGGTCCGTGTAATGGGCTTTAGGTCAATGACTCCCAAACTAGGTGGCTATAGGGCACTAAGTGTAGAACACTCCTCGAACTTACTCACTCGAACCAACTAGGCTGCAAGTCAAGACTTTATTTCTTTATTTCTTTTATTTTATTTTTTTTTTATAAAGCTTATGATCTATGTAATGACTTCTTAAGCTTTCTAGAAGACCCATGTAACGAGTTTTAGGCCAACCACTCCCAAGCTAGATAGCTTTAGGGGATTAGGTGTAGAACACCCCTCGGGCGTACTCACTCGAGTCAACTAGGCTACAAATCAAAACCAAATCATCAAGCAACATTTAAGCACTTTTAACACACGCAAGATAATAAATGAAACTTTGCTCCATGGGCATGTAAAGTGTGTGGGAGACTTGCATAAACACTAAAACATATGACATTTACACAAAACGATGTCTAACCACAATTATGGACAAACCTAGCACAAAATAGAACCAATAGTGCAATGTTTAAGACCATGTTGCAACAAACAATTTTCAAAAACCTCACAAAACCTTTCAACTAGCATCTCAATTGCTTCAAAAAGGGTGATTATGCATGAATTCATGAAAATTTTAAAAATAACTCACTTTAGTTCACTTTAACCACTTTTGGACTTAAAAGAGTAAGATTCAACATATTTTCAACAAAAAACATCATCATGCCACAAAAATTTAAGCACAATCCATTCAACATACAATTTCCACAAAAGCATCATCAACAACACTTCACAAAAATATCACAATTTCCACAAAAGCATCATTAACAACACTTCACAAAAATAAAATCATCAACAACACTTCACAAAGCTATCACAATCTCCACAAAAGCATCATCAACAACACTTCACAAAAATATAAAATCAAATCAACACTCCCCAACTTAAAATGTCATTGTCCTCAATGACCCACAACTACAAATATCCTCCCCAACTTAGCATCAAATGATCTCAAATGGCAATATGATCAATAACATTAAAATCGTCCAACATATTTGAGAAACAAGAAATCTAACAATAATAGCATATAAGGTGGAGAGATACAACCTGAGGAACAATGGTGGGGCTGTCATCAACAGAGTTTGTGGAGCATGCATAAGCTTAGCCTTGGACTAGTTAATGAGTTTCCAAACATGACAATCCTGCGAAGAGAAAAATAACAAAAACATAAAAGCAGTAAAAACATATTTACAAAGGTGGGTTGCCTCCCACAAGCGCTAAGTTTAAAGTCTTCAGCCAGACTCAGTGCACTAAAATGGCTAATGTGGTTTTAAGAAAGAACACTCCTCAATCACCTCTCCATCATTAATGCCATCAGCATAAAGTTTAAGTCTTTGGCCATTCACCTTAAAAACTTGTCCCGTTTTTGGGTTTCGGATTTCAACAGCTTCGTGAGGGAAAACATTAAGAAAAATAAAAGGGTCATACCATCGTGACCGAAGCTTCCCCGGAAAGAGGCGAAGCTTAGAGTTAAAGAGCCACACTTTTTGATTAGGAGAGAATGACTTCCTAACAATGTGTTTACCGTGAAAAGCTTTAGTCTTCTCTTTAGAGATACAAGAGTTCTCATAAGCTTCGTGTCTTAGCTCATCTAACTCCAAAAGTTGGAGTTTCCTATGGTCACTGGCCGTGGTCATATCAAAATTGAATTTCCTTGTGGCCCAATATGCTCTATGTTCAAGTTCTACAAGTAAATGACATGTTTTCCCAAAAACTAACCGATAAGGGGACATGCCAATAGGGGTACGATATGCAGTTCGATAGGCCCAAAGTGCATCATTCAGACACATTGACCAATCCTTACGATCGGGCCGTACCATTTTCTCTAAGATAGTCTTAATTTCCCTATTAGCACGTTCCAATTGTCCACTAGTTTGAGGGTCATAAGGTGTGGCAACTCGATGGGTGATTGAGTACTTTTTCAATAGTGACCAAAGTGCCTATTGGTGAAATGTGAGCCACCATCACTGATAATGGCGCGGGGATGACCGAAATGGCTAAAGATGTGCGATTGAACAAAGTTGACGACCACCCTATGATCATTGGTTCTAGTGGCAATGGTTTATACCCATTTAGACACATAATCGACTACAAGAAAGATATATTTAAAGCCAAAAGATGAGGGAAATGGACCCATAAAATCAATACCCCACACATCAAACACTTCCACAATCAAAATAGGATTCAGGGGCATCATATCTCGTCTACTAGTATTCCCTACTTTTTGACATTAAGTACAAGCACGACGATAAAAGAATGCATCACAAAAAGGAGAGGGCCAATAGAAACCACACTAGAGGACCTTTAACGCAGTCCTCTTGCCACTATAATGACCACCACAAGCATAAGAATGACAAAATGCAAGTACACTACTACACTTGTGGTCGGGAACACATCTCCTACCTATTTGGTTTGCACACACCCTGAAAAGGTCTAGGCCTTCCCAAAAATAATGCTTGATGGTTGCAAAGAAATGATCTTTCTAAGTTTTGGTCCACCCTAATGGTAATTGTCCAACGGCCAAGTAATTGACTATATGGGCATACCAAGGTGCTTTGGATTAGGATATCGCAAACAGTTGCTCATCTGGGAAAGATTCATTCAAACATTGACTAGGGACATACTCTGTAAAGAGTCTAGACAAGTGGTCAACGACCACATTATCGCTACCCTTTTTATCTTTGATTTCTAGATCAAACTCTTACAACAACAAAATCCATCGAATTAGTCTAGGCTTAGTGTCTTTCTTGGCTAACAAATACCTAACTGCAACATGGTCTGTAAAGACAACTATCCTAGACCCAAGAAGATAAGACCGGAACTTATCAAGGGAAAACACTACTGCAAGCAACTCTTTCTCCGTAGTGGTGTAATTACATTGAGCATTGGAGAGGGTCTTGCTTGCATAATAGATTACAACGGGCTTTTTATTCTCCCGTTGGCCAAGGACTGCACCAATGGCATAGTCCAATGCATCACACAACACTTCAAAAGTTAGGTTCCAATCAAGAGGTTGCATGATGGGTGCTGTGGTCAACGCTTCCTTCAAAATGGTAAAGGCAATCATACAAGAGTCATAAAAAAACAAATGGCACATCTTTAGTAAGCAAATCACACAAAGGCTTGGAGATCTTGCTAAAATTCAGGATGAAACGCCTATAAAATCTTGCATGGCCTAGGAAATATCTAATTTGTTTGACTGACGAAGGCGGTGATAGTTGAGAAATCAACTCTACCTTTGCCTTATCCACTGCTATCCCCTCCTTGGAAACTAAATGACCTAAGACAATTCCCTCTTGAACCATGAAATGACTCTTTTCCCAACTAAGAACAAGATTTGTCTCTTTACAGCGTTTCAACACCAACTCAAGTTTTTCAAGACAATCATCAAAAGAGGCAGCAAACACAGAAAAATCATCCATGAAGACTTCAAGGAATTGACCCACCATGTCAGAAAATATCGATAACATGCACCTTTGAAACGTTGTCGGTGCATTGCATAACCCAAAGGGCATATGACGAAAGGAAAACGTACCAAAAGGACATGTGAACGTGGTCTTTTCCTGGTCTTTGGGGGCAACTGGTACTTGGTTATATCCAGAATAGCCATCCAGAAAACAATAGAAAGCTTGCCCTACAAGTTTTTCTAGGATTTGGTCAATAAATGGGAGCGGGAAATGATCTTTCCTAGTGGCTAGGTTGAGCTTCCTATAGTCAATGCAAACTCTCCATCCTGTGGGAGTATAGGTAGGAATTCGCTCACCTTTTTTATTTTCAACAACGATGAGGCCACTCTTCTTAGTTATAACATGGGTTGGACTCATCCATTGGCTATCGGTTATAGGGTAGATGATACCCGCATCAAGCCATTTGATCACTTCTTTCTTCACCACCTCCTTCATGTTCGGGTTTAACCTTCTTTGAGCTTCATAGACCGGTTTAACATTCTCCTCACAAAATATGCGATGCATGCACAAAGAAGGGCTAATCCCTCACAAATCGGCTACCAACCAACCGATTGATTCCTTATGTGTTGTCAAGACCGCCACTAATCTCTCCTCTTGCTCGCTATCTAAGTTGGCGACAATGATCACGGGTAAGGTCTTATTGGGTCTTAGGAAAACATACTTTAAAGTATTAGGCAAAGCCTTAAACTCTAAGACTGGCGAAGACTCAATTGACCTCGGTTGTGTCGTCTTAGACAAAGTTGGTAAGGGTTCATACTTGATGTTCCAAGGTCGACGCTCTAGAGTGGGCGACCTAGCTATATACGCACTAACCTCCTTAATCTCAGACACTACACTCAAGCTAGATATCTCCTCAACAAATGGATTCATAAGAGTGTAAATTGCATCATCACATAACATCTGTGGGGCGTGAGCCTCCACTAGACTATCAATAGTATCAACCATGAAACACTCGTTATCGTCTCACGCATCGGTCCTAAACCAGCATTAAACACATTAAGTCTCAGTTTCCTATTCCCAAAAGACACTTCTATCTCTCCTGATCTACAGTTAATGCACGCATTTACCATTGCTAGAAAAGGTCTCCCTAAAATGATCGGTGGCATACTTCCACTACTTGTATACTCCATCTCTAAGACAAGAAAATCCACCGAAAAATATAGTTCCTCAACCTTAACTAACACATCCTCAATTAGGCCCCTAGGCATTTTGACCGATCGGTCAGCTAACTGTAGTATGACTTCAGTCGACTTGAGCTCACCTAAGTTAAACTGTTCATACACGGAAGTGGGTAATAAGTTCACGCTCGGCCCTAAGTCTAAGAGTGCTCTATCAATCTGACATTACCTATCACACAAGAAATAATAGGAGCTCCAGGATCCTTTAACTTCGGGGGAATACGGTTTGAGACAACTGCACTTACATTTTCTGGTAAATGTACAGTCTTAGGTGTGTGAGATTCATTTTCCTCTTTTGCGTGCACAAGTCTTTGAGGAATTTGGCATAAGTAGGTACTTGCTTAATGGCATCTAAGAGTGGAATGTTAATCTGCACTTGTTTAAACAACTCAATCTTTTCCTCCATCTTAGCGCTTTTCCTAGTAGTGGGAACATTTGGGGGCTTTAAGCACTGAGGAAAGGGTGCTCTCAGTATGTACGATGCAGGGGATGGTTCATTCTCCCCAACTTTTTCCTTACCTGGTCTCTGAACACTTGACTCTACAAGTGGCTCACTCTCACTCTCTTTGGCTTGATCCCTACATAGACTTTCCTCTTCTCTACCCTGGAGTTTTACTTCCCTCTCAAGCCTAATTAGCTCTTAACCGCTCCAGAGAGTCATCACGGCCTTAGCTTGTTCAGAAAACCCTCTCTACTGAGAAGAACCACTAGAGTTACCTATGACTTGACTAGGCAATTGGCCTTGTTCCCTCCTATTGACTGCTTCAGCTATTTGACCAATCTGGGTCTCTAACTTACTAATGGATTGGGAATGGGAATGGGAATGTAAAAGTTGGGTATTCTGCTCTAAATCCTAGAACCTAGCATTCATGTCGGTTTTTTGTTCCAGCATGGTTTGGGGCATTTGAGCCATCATTGATTCTAGTGAACTAGACACTGGAGTGGGCTGCTGAACGGGAGGTGGGAACATAGGTTGGATTGAAGGTTGCTCCCTATAATTGCCTTACTGATTGGAAGGATTGTTCTTGTATGACATATTATTGGGGACATTCTGAGGTGGTTGTGGCTTCCATGAAAAATTAGGGTGGTTATGCCACCCAGGATTGTGCGTGTTCGAGTACAGATCGTTCTTTCTCTGGAAGCCTTGTGCAACTTGCACTTGCTCCTCAAAAGAGTCAGGGGCAGGTTCCTCAACCGGATGGTCAAGAGTGGAGTGCATGGCAAAAACATCTTGGTTCGCCTTCTGAGATGATTGTGTAGAGGGTTGCCCTTGTATAGATACAAACTGGTCAAATTAGTGGGCCAACACCTCTAGCTTGGAACTAATGCCATCTAACCGTGACACCTCATACACGCCACCCTTCTTGGATGGCTGCCCTGAGATAGGCATTCTAGACGCAGAAATGTGGTGCATTGAATTTTCACTTAAGGTCTCGAAGAGTTGCCATAACTTATTCTTGTCCTTGTGCATCAATGTTCCTCCACAAGAGGTGTCTACCATATTCCTATGCCTCTCGGTTAGTCTATCATAGAAACTACGAACTAATTGCCACCTAGGGACTGCGTGATGGGGACACTTCCTAAGCATTTCCTTCAAACGTGCCCAACTCTCATAAAATTCCTCGCCATCAAGTTGAGCAAAACTAGTAATGGCTTGTCTTATGCTATTGGTTTTACCAATTCGATAATACTTTTTTAGGAATCCTTGTTGCATTTAGGTCCAAGAGATAATGGACCCTGCTGCCAAAGAACTGAGCCACTGTTTGGCTCGATCCTTAAGTGAAAATGGGAACAAAATTAAGAGCACGACATCTTCATTCACATGTTGAAGTCTACCTATGGAGCAAACCTCTAAAAATTCATCTAAGTGCTTGTATGGCTCCTCATTTAAATTCCCATAATAAATTGGCAACAATTGGATGACACTAGTTTTGATCTCATAGTGTTGTGTCTGGACATTGGGGATACGAATACATGAGGGTGAAGTGTAGGTGGTGGGTGCGAAATGTTGGCTAAGGGGCACATGTGCGGGTTCATCCTGGTCAGCCATCCTACGTGCTTGTTTTCTATTCCTCTTACAAGTGCGTTCAATTTCAAGATTCAAAGGTAATAACTCTTCGTTACAAGACCTTCTAGTTTGCATTCACCAACCAAACACACAAAAGGCTCAACAAGCAACGCAACAACAATCTCAAAGAAAATTAACTCAATGCAAAATCTAAGAAACAAATTTTACTAAGCACACGAAACAAAACTAAAACAAATCTAAAATCTAATGAAACTATACCCAACAAAATTTCACACAACAATTATGTTTAATCAAAACTAAATTTATCAATGCAACCTAAAAGAATTTAATACTAAGAACAAAAATTAAATCCTAGGAATAAAAAAAATCAAAGGTTAAGAGAATTTCACAATTGGGTCGTGCAAGATCTTTAATGCTCATGACACGCTGAAGCGTTTTCCCAATTGCAATTTTCCTGCAAAACAAAAACAAACACAAATGAAACTATTCCAATGAAAATAAAATAAAGGAAAGAAAAAAAATGAAATTACGCAAACAACCTAAAAAGAAAATAATTAACTAACAATGCAAATAGACAAACAAAACGGAACACAAAAATTAAACAATTCACTCAAACAAAGTAATCACTACAAAGAAAATAACACAAACAAAAACAAAGACTAAAGTAAACCTAGAATAAAAACTAATGACTACCCAAACACACAAAGTCAAAAGCACGTTGCTCCCCGGCAACGGCGCCAAAATTTTGTCAAACTGGTCATCACGACCACAAAATTAAACCTAAATACCATAGTTAGCGGTAAGCAGGGTCGAATCCACAAGCATAAGACTAACAACCTAATGTATTTTGAGTAGCGGAAATGAAATTGGCAATTGATTAATGAAACTAAACAAACTAAATGCAAATAATAAAACATGAAATTAAAACTAATAAAGACTTTATAATAAAAATGTTGCCGTTACGGTTTTGGTTTGACACGAGACCGACTCACACAATTCTCCTCCACCCTCTACGATCCCCTAAACCTGCAAGGCAAGGTAAATCAATGAAATGTCTTCCCGGCACTATAGGTATAATCTATCTTGTCTCACCCGATCACTCAAGTTCGATTGGTTAAAGACTATCATTGAACGCCAATAAACGCTACAAGGCAATACCACTAGTTGGTACGTGATTAACAAATACAATTTGTCAACACGTATATTCCAATCAACCAACTTCACAATAAACACAACAACAGTAGAAATTAAATTAAATCCGAACATAACTCAATTACAATCGATGCAAAGTAATGAAAAGCAATATTCATCATTTAATTATTTCAAACCAACGTTTATCATTCAGCAATTTCTATGAAAACATTAAATCATAATGGACAACAATATTCATCACAAGTTATGCTCAAATCATATTAAAGTATCGAAATCAAACATGAAACGAAAACAAATATAATTCTGAAGCACAATACTACCAAATGTCCTATAATCGGGCTCATCCAACTAGTCGAGAGCTAATGAGCAGAGTCCTGGAGTCAATCTCGATCTCGCCTATGCCGTAACAGACAACCGAGAACTTAGCCGCTCATAGTGGTAATGACAGAGGCTAAAACGGTGGAAACAAAGCTGATCATGGCGGAGAGGAAGTAACCGACAGCGATATGATGTGAAGAAGGGGCAAAAACGACCAACGAACAGCCCGAAATACGAACAATCACACTCGCTAGAAAATGTTAATTTTCTGACGGATCTTCCAGAAAATGGTGGCAGAAATGGGATCCGAAGGTACCGATGGAAAGCTTTGGTGATGGGGAGTTTAGATCAGATCATGGGGAGGTGAAAAGTCGCCGGAAATGAGCAAGATCTGGGCTGGAAGATGAAGAGTCGCGGTGGCTAGATGGCAGATTTTGGTAGTTTTTGCGACGGTTTTTGCGGCGGTTGAAGCTTGGGATGTGTAGATCCGGCCATGGGGAAGGGAGATCAACCTTTAGGGAGCCCAAACGTTGCCAGAAAATGGCGAAATCTAGCCTGGAATGCGAAGAGTCACGGTGGTGGAAGATGAAACGTCGCAGCGGCGATGATGGTTCTCACGGTGGTGATCCGAGACGATGGAGATGACGATGATCTGGCCACGAGGAAGCCGAACCGTCACCGGAGGTTGCTGGAAAGGAAGATGAAGCGTCGCCGGAAAATGGATGAACAACACCTCCCTTGTACCCAACCTTTCGTTTTCATTTCATAGACAACCTGCAAAATATCACTTTGGTCCCTGCACGATTGAAAATTGACAAAATCAACCCTTGTAAATATGATAGTTTACCCCCAAACAGCATAAATGAGGCAAAGTCACCCCTAATCCATAAACCACAACCTAATATCAACTCATATCCTTTCCAAAATCATCCAAAACACGTTAAATTCATAAGAAAAATATTAGGAAGCGATTTTCGTGAATAAATTCATAAATTCTGTAATTGTCTCAATATACTTCAATTTAATCGCACATGGGGTATTTTTATCACCAAAATAGAGTCATTTTCATGACTCTAACAATAAGCTACATCACAAAAGGTATAAGTGCTTAGCTTCTTTTGGCCATGTCTACATTTGTTAAAGTGTCAAGTTGGATGAGTCAGATTATTTCATAGTTCTGTCAGTTCTACTTCAATTTCACCCACTACATCTTTTAGTCCTGATTTAGATTTATCTTCCTCTACTACCTCAATTTGGCATGTTCCCTCTACAACATTGGACTCTTTTCTTAACTTTTCCCTTGCATCCTCCATCTCACATAGTCCTATTGCACAAGTTCAATTGGAAACATCAATCATGACATTTTCCAGCCCACTTTTGTCTCCGACCAAACCAAATAAGTCTTTCCCTACCTCGATATCTTCTAGTCCAAACTGTGTCACCAAATTCAATTACTAAATCTGTGACCATTGCTTCCAATAACTCATATCACACTGTCCCACTCACTGTAGATTTGCCTTTAGTAGCACCTCTTCCTCCTAACACAACTACAAACACTCAACTTGTAGATTAACCCTTAGCAGCACCATTACCTCCTGACACAAAAAAAAAAACAGTCACCCTATGATAACTAGAGCCAAAGCCAAAGCTCATAACATTGCCTTACTATCTTCCTTATCCCTTAACACTAAGGAACCAATCACTGTGTCAGAAGCACTCTCTCATCCATCCTGGAAGGCTACTATGCAAGCTGAATATGATGCATTAATGTCTAATCATACTTGGAAACTTGTCCCAGTCACTTCCGAGATGCATCCAGTAGGTTGCAAGTGGGTTTTCAAAGTTAAAACTAATCCAAATAGGTCTATTCGGAGGTTTAGGGCCAGGTTAGTTGCAAAAGGATATCAGTAGACTCCTGAGGTAGATTATCTAGAAACATGCAGTCCTGTAATCAAGTCTCCAAATATTCGAGTAATTATGAGTTGGGCAATAAGTTTTGGATGGGATATTCAGCAAGTTGATATTAATAATGCCTTTTTGAATGGGGACCATAGTGAAACAGTATATATGGTTTAGCCTGAAGGTTTTGTGAGTACTGAACATCCACATCATATTTGTCAATTAACCAAAGTGTTTTATGGTCTTAAACAGGCTCCTAGGGCCTAGTTTGGTAAACTTAAACAGACATTTCTTGGTTGGGGCTTTGTACACTCCCTAGCAGATCCTAGTCTCTTTGTGTATCAAAATCAAGGCAGAATGATGTATGTTTTTGTTTATGTAGATGATATATTGCTAACAGGGAATGACTCCAGCCTAGTTCATCAAACAATTAATGATCTTAACAATTAGTTTGCTTTAAAAGTCTTAGGCTCCCTCAAATATTTCCTTGGTTTTGAGGTGACAAGGAATGAGAAAAGTCTTCATATGAGCCAAGAAAAATACATTAAAGATTTGCTAGTTAAAACAAAAAGGATGGATTGCAAGCCCTGCACTACTCCCATGGTTGTGGGAACTCAACTCACTCTTAAAGACAGTGAAAGTTTTAATACTCTAGCCCTATATAGGAGTACAATTGGTGCCTTGCAGTATTTGACACTATCCAAACTTGATATCTCTTACTCTGTGAACAAACTTAGCCAATTCCTTAAAGCTCCAACTCAGTTGCATTGACAAGCATGTAAGAGGCTGCTTAGATATCTCAAAGGCACCTCCAATTTTGGCCTTCAATTCAATGCTAGCAACAAACTTAACTTGGCTTGTTATACAGATGCTGATTGGGCAAATAATATCATAGACAGAAGATCAACTAGTGGCTGTTGTGTTTTTCTTGGATCTAACCTGATTCAATGGACTTCAAGAAAGCAAAAAGTGGTGGCTCTTTCCTCCATAGAGGCGGCCCAGCCCAAGGTGCAACTGAAGTGGCCTGGTTTTGAGTCTTTTTTTAGAAATTGGTCTTCACTTGCCTAAGATTCCTGTCATCTAGTGTGACAACCAGGGTGCTAGTTCACTTGCTTCTAATACTGTCTTCCATGGCAGGACCAAGCACATTGAGCTAGATGCTCACTACATCCAAGAATACGTTACAGCCAATAAACTTAAGGTGCAATATGATCCAACTGAGTATCAAAAGGCAGACATATTTACTAAAGCACTTTCAACTTCCAAGTTTGAAATACTTCAGGAAAAATTCACTATCAAAGGATTAAGTGGTTCTAGTGTTTCAACAACTTCAGCAGATTAATATATATTTGGTTGATCTCTGCTGGTGCATGTCGGTTGCCATTTGCTGGTGCATTCCAGTTGACCTCTGCTATTACATTTCAGTTGCTGTTAGTTGGTTTTTTTTTTTTTTTTTTTTTTTTTTTTTTTTTTTTCTTTATTTTAATTAAATTGATTATTATCTAAATGATGAGAAATGCGTTACATTTATATTTAATTTTTTTTTGCAGTTCAGATTATTTGTCAATTTCAAGTGACAGAATGTGGCAATGGTCTTCACTACGAAAAGGAAGATGTATAGAGGTTTTGATCAAGGGGAGATGTTAGGATATTGATACGTTGACTACTGGAGTGGCAACAAGTTATAGAAGTTTTGATGAAGGGGAGATGCTAGGATATTAGGATATTTGATTATGTTGACTTGTCAACATATTTAGTTGTGGAAGTCCTATTTTACCCCTCTTGTATATAAGCTTGTAAACAACAAAGTTTCAGTAGTGAAATGAAGAACTTTTTCCATTCTTCTTCTCGAATCTACTTCGTTTTTGCTTTCACTCTCTCTCAACCTCTCACTTGCTAACTGTTCTGATGACTGGGTTCTTCGGAACCAAAGTTAAAAAATATCATTAATTACAATAAAATAATGTTATGTATCACAACGTATTTATATGAGCATAGAGGTGAGATGATCATGTATTCATAATTATATTTCTAAAAAAACAGTGTTACATTATTTAGGATGTAAAATATGGGATTCAAACTTTTTTTCTTCAAATCTTGACCATGCCAGGAAGAATTTAGTAGGCAAAAGGTAAAAAGAAATTATATAAACTAAGGGAGAGAGACAAATTTATGATTTATAGCGATGTTAATATTAACGCCGAAAAGCATTTGACTTTGCCAAATGTGTTAAAAATACGTGATGTATCGTTTAAATGGAAGTAACTACTTATCCAAGATATCATTTTCTAAAGTTTAATACCTACTTAAAACATTCCAATCATTTTCTAAAGTTTAATACCTACTTAAAACATTCCAATGACTTGCAGTTTATGTATTTTTTATTCCCATAAGTTTACACATTGAAATTTTGTATTATTTTGGAGATGGAGGGAGAGTCTGGTGGAAGAGTAAGCTAACAAAATGTAACATTAAGTATATCATAAACTTAAAAAAAAAAAAAACACTCGAGGTATACATAACATGGATGTAGCCTCTCTTTATTACATCAATTGTAAGATAAATTAATGAAAACATCTAGGTAGAACTAGGAAACATATTTCACTGGTTTTGACAATATGTTTCTCTAGTTGCTATCCATCCAGAACTTATTCTGGAGATCTTTCACCACTTTCTTGTCCAACTGGAAAGCTTTAGCGAGAAAACCAGGATCAATGGCAGGATCTGATCCAAATACTGCATTTGCAATGGTAATTACACCAGGGTTCTGGCTGCTTAAACCAGCAAAAGCAATCGCTTTTGTTTTTCCAATATTGAATTGGAAGTGAATGAGACCAATGGGAAACACAAACACATCACCCTTGTTAAGAACTTTGCTGATAAGTGTGTTGTTTGGATTGGAAGTAACGAAACCAACAAGAAGAGTACCCTCCAGGACTACAAGAATCTCAGTGGCACGAGGGTGAGTGTGAGGTGCGTTTTGGCCATAAGGAGCATAGTCAATGCGGACTGCAGATATGCCAAGAGTGTTAAGTCCTGGAATTTGTTGTACATTTACGGCAGAGACATTTGAACCAACTGCGTTATTTGTGTTTCCAGGCTTTTTAACTGAAAAGGAAAAATCATCTGCTTTGGCAAGCTTGGGGTCCTTGCAGAACTTCCCATTCACAAACACTGAAAACATGAAAGAATTGAATTAATATCGAATACATGCCTAGCCATAGAAAGGATGTATACAGTGAGTGTGTTTGCATGTGCGCTTCTAATGTACATTCAAAAATATAAAAATAGAAATTGTGACAGAAACTTAAAACGTACCACCGTGCAGAGGGTCATCAACGGCTACACAGAAATCCTGAAGAGGACTGGGATCAAAAGCAGAGGCCAACGAGGAAGCCAAAGCCAAGAGAACAAAAGCCAAAAGGAAACTTTTCATCTTGATGAGTAGGTTAAGTCTCTCTATTCTTCAAGTATTATTGCTTTAGTAGTGAAGGTGAGATATGTTGCAAGGCAAGTTAGTGTATTTATAGATAAAATTCATTGAACTAGTCTTCATTATTTCCCCTACTGGAAGAAGATGATGAAGACTTACCAAGTCATCAATGGTTATCTATTTTTAATTTCCATCAAGATTAAGTCTTTAACAACCAAATCAAATTGTCAAAGTAAATTTTTTTTCTTCATTGCTTACATCACTAGGTTGCTGGTAAAATTTAAATGTATAGAAGAGGTCCGCTTTCGTATCTCACAGGGCTGCTAGTGTAGATTTTCTTAAATTTCATTGACTGTATCGTCCAACATGCATGATCAAGTTACTCAGAGCCTTCATGGAAATCTAGTCATCTCAAGATAATATAACAAGATTAATGTATTTGCTCAAAAATAAGACAAAAAAATATGTATCATCTTTATGATCAGCTAGAAATTAATTAGAGCAAGATTAGATTCTTAAATCACACATAATCTAATTCCCAATACTGCGTACTAAATTTCAGTAACATAAGGAATCGAATCGTTTGGGAAGCTAATAAAAGGAAGTACGAAAAAATGTACATTTGCTGACCTAAACCTTCTTAATTTCATTTTTGTGCCGGCTAATATCATTTCCACATATAATCGAATCTCCAATTCTTTGTTCTCCAGAATCTTGAAAAAAAAAAAAAAAAATTATTTGTTTAGGTTGTAGGATCCTTAAAGTGATTTAATAAAAGGAATTGTTTAAATATGTAATGGTTGTCAAGAAATTAAAAAATTAGGTGACTAATCACAATGTCTAAGGTTAACAGTGGTCGGTCTGCAGACTCTTGAACCCTATTTGTATATGTGTATCTTCATTTTGTCAAACTCCCTAATGAAAGCTGTCTCGTAGGAATAAGAAAATATGAATGTGTATGTGTGTGTGTGTATATATATATAGTAAATCCTCTCTATAATGATGTTCTATATAGAAATAAACACTACATAGTCATAAAAAAATTTAATCCTAATTTGAGATAATTATAAATAAGAATAAACTTTACATTGTAATAAGTTATAATTTTTCTAATTTCTGTCTTAAGGAAAGTTGTCTCCACATAATAATAATTATCTGTATATTACAAAAAACATATTTTATGTTATATTAAAGGTTTAAGAATAAATAAAATACTTATCTAAAGTTGTTTAGGATAATGATTTATGTTTTAAAGTTGTTATTATATATTTTAACTTGCGAGTACGTAATAACTTGCTAGCATCAACACCTTCTTGTTGAAACCAAAATTTTTTAGCTTCTCAAGCATGTTTAGAGTTTTATGGCATGAAACTTTTTATATTTCCGTACTATCATCCTTAGGATTATTTTCTTTCTCTTCTTGTCTAATTGCGGCAATGATTTCTTCTTCAATTAAAATATACACGATTTGTTACTCATTTGGTGATCGAGGAATAAATTAATACCTATTCAATTAGTGTAGTGAAGTTGTCAAATCTGATCACTCAAATCTGAAATGACTCTTTTATTCTCCTCATCCACTTCATTTGTAACTTGTAATTCATTGACATCGGGGATCCTAATTTTGTAGTGCTTAAAACCATTGACAATTGTCTGTGGCTTCACATCAATTGATCATACTTAATTATATTTACAGTTCAATCAATGACACTTATCTTTGCTGGTTTCAAGACACAATCTTCTATCCGTTTCAAAAGTAGATAATTGAAGTGCTGAATTGAAATCATAATACTACTAAAATATATATGAATTGAAATCCTAATATTGTATTATTCAAACATGACTTATAAAATAAGAAATCAAAATAATAATTTTTGTAACTACACCTCTATTAAGTTATAACCTCCTCGTAGTAATAAAATTAGTTGATCCCATCATTATGATTATAAAGAGGTTTTACTGTATATATTAAGTCTATTCAAAGGAATTAAGTATCATAAATTGACATTAATTAACAAGATAATCTTAAATCTAGAAGAGAAACTATATAGCTAGCTCCATTGACAATAAATCCTGAAAATGAACTACTATTAATTACCATTGACGTTATGTAAAAGATCACACCTACTCCCGTCTTTGCCTGGCCCAATACATAAAGCAAGACATACACACAAGTCTACGTTACCTCTGGTGAGAATTAGTTTAATTTGTCAGCAATCAGCCGCCGTAATATATAGGTTTGTTAAGCTACAAGGGGTCGATCTACTTGTCAAAAAGGTTTGCTCGTTTCATTAACTTCTTGGGTTTAAACCTTAAGGTCACTTATCACATTCGTGACTTACTTTGAAATATTGGGTTTATAAGGCATTCAATAAGTCCTAAGAGGTAGCCGAGGTGTGCGCAAGCTAATCTGGACACTAGGGTCATGAAAATATATATATGTGTGTGTGTGTGTGTGTGTTATTTTACAACTTTCAAGTGTTTATAAATCCTTTTTTGGGAATATTTCTTATGGATTTAAGTGTGAAATTATGAATAATGATATACACCATAAGTCCTCTAATGAAAATAGTATATATTCAAGCTTACTTAGAGCCAACCGTCACCGTTTGTGGTCCGCACAATTGTCTAGGGTCGTGACGTATGGTTTTCCAGAAATTTATCAAAATGAGAAACAAGAGGTTTCATATCATTTGATTGACCGTTCTAGATATTGATTTTCATTCATTCAAAGAATGCAATTAAGTTTAGTTTAAAAAGTGGTCAATCCATTCGATTGTTTAAAGGATGAAGTTTCAAAAGATTGATGCGGCAAGTTTTGATCGGTGAAGTGAAAATGACATCAAATGGAATATTGTTAATTAATGTAGTTGATCCATCTAAGTTTCTAATTTGTCCATTGCATATAAAAAATATAAGTCCGTTGCATATAAAAAATACAAAGCTTCAAAAGAATGATTCTTTTGTGATCCCTGTAATTTGCCTTGATAATATATTCTATCTATTAAATAAATATAACCAATAAGCTTAACTATATTTTAAATTAATAACAATATCGAAACATGAAGAAACCAATAAATAATACAACATGAAAGTTGACAATCAACAGATAAAATAATAACTAATTGCCATGATTGATTTTTATATAAAACAGTATAAATACCAACTCCAGCCGTCTCCATAGTTGGACCATATGTAGAAAAAGAGAAACAGAAGTCTTTGGTCTCCTACTGAATCAGAAAGTATGATAGGTGGAGAATTGGAGATTGCTTGATTATAAAAATTTAGTAAATTGGTTTGTTATAGGAGCTGTAGCCTGCACGAACAAAAAAAAAAAAAAAAACGGAGAGAGAGATATCTGTTGAAGATTGTCACAAGATTGATAGATGAAAAATAACATTAAATCTGGTAAATCGTAGTTCATCTATCTAAGTTTCTAATGTAATATAAAATATATACGTAAGTTTCGTAATTTTAATTTACATGATTCATTCTATACATGAATTCAAAACTGAATTTTGTCTAGGGAAGAGGGATATGAGGACTGGATTCATTCTTTTAGGTTTGATTATCCGAAATTTTTAAATCTGTCTTCATCTATTTGCCGGATCAGTTTGCTGAAAACAAAATCATTTGAAGGGTTCAAATGGGTCAAATATGTTGGAATGAGACAAAAATATAGAGTTTTCAACCACATGTGCATAAAATGTGTCCAACATAAATATTATGCTTCTATTCACTTTAGTAAAAAAAAAAAATAACTAAATGATATGTTTATATGTTGATTATTAATAAGTAATTGGCTTAAAATCAATTGTGAAGAACAAGAGAGTTAAAAGGAAAAAATTAACTGCAATTTTATATCATTAACCAAGGAATATGATGGGTGCACATATCGGTACACAGTACACATATATGCAACCTCTTTATTACAACAATTTAGCAAGAATTTTGCAGACATGCATTATTCAAATAATCAACTACTAAGTTGCTACTTCACAGCATTTTGACATCATATTCTCTAGTAACAATCCATTCAGAACTTAGCCTGGAGATCTTTCACCACTTTTACGTCCAACTGGAAGGCTTTTGCAAGGAAATCAGGGTTAATGGCAGGCTTTGATCCAAATACTGCATCTGCAACGGTAATCACACCAGGGTTTTGGCTGCTTAAACCAGCAATGGCAACTGCATTTGTTTTCCCGATATTGAATTGGAAGTGAATAAGACCAATGGTAAACACAAAAACATCACCCTTGTTGAGAACTTTGCTGATCAGTGTGTTGCTCGGATTGGAAGTGACGAAACCAACAAGAAGAGTACCCTCCAGGACAACAAGAATCTCAGTTGCACGAGGGTGAGTGTGAGGTGCGTTTTGGCCATAAGGTGCATAGTCAATACGGACTGCTGACATGCCAAGAGTGTTGAGTCCTGGAATTTGCTCTACATTTACAGAAGTGACATTTGAACCAACTGGATTATTTGTGTTTCCAGGATTTTTAACTGAAAAGAAGAAATCCTCGGCATTGGAGAGCATGGGGGTCCTTGCAAAACTTCCAATTCACAAACACTGCATCAAACAATCAAATCAGTAAGAATTAATGCCTAGTTACTGTTAAACAATGGTAAGGGTTCAGAGAACACGAAACAAAAACAAGAGAGATTAAGTTTTGCTTCTATTCAATTCTTTTGAAGTAATTACAAAAAGGGAAAACTTTCCCTTTTAAACAGTTTTCAGATAAACGAAAACTACACAAACAATTTCGCTTTTGTAAAAATGAAATAAAGGTGTCTGAACTTTGACAAAACGACATCACTTTTGTCAAAGTTCAGTTCAGTTTGCTCCTGCTACTCAGCTTCTTTGCATTCTCATCCCTTTTTATCAACACTTCCCTTCAAACCAAACTGGGAAGCTTTAGAACATTGCTGTCAAAATAGTTGAGCAACAGTTTATAGCCCAAGTCTGCAACATTTGATTACTTAGCATATGAGCAAATTATGACTGGAAGCTGAACCACAAACCAACTGAACCACATTTGCATCAGCAATCTAGACTACAATATAACCCATATTAAAAAAAAAAAAAAAAAAAAAAAAGGCTGCATTCTGTATGACTGTAAGCTGATTGTATTCTGATCAAAAATTACTGAAGTAGGAATTAATCAAAGTTTTGAATAATCAAAGCTTTGAACTGACCCTGGGCTGATCCAGTAGCAACTAATCAACTGATATAGAAAAAATTCTGAGCTGATCCTGGACTAATCCAGTAGCAACAAATCAATTGATGCAGTAATTCAAAAAAAAAAAAAAAAAAAAAAAAAGGACAAATGAGCTGACCCTGAACTGATCCAAGCTGATCCTGAACTAATCTAGTAGCACCAAATCAACTGTTACCCTGAACTCAAAAACTTCTGAGCTCAAAAACTTCTGAACTGATCCAGCAACCAATAAAATCAGCATATATAGTAATTGAACTGACTGAATACCTCAAAAAACTTCTAAACTATTCCAGCAACCAATCAAATCAGCTTATATAGTGATTGAACTGACTGAATACCAAGATAAGTAGCAAGTGGCAACAAGCAGCAGACTAAAGAACTCTGAACTGATCAAACACCCAACCAACAATCAACTCACATACCAGTTGAACTGTTGTCATACCAGAATGAGCAATAAGTGGCAGATAATAATTTTTTTTTTGCAGTTTTGGACTATGCATCTGAAGAAGCAGATTCAACAACACTTAGCTTTTGTCTTAACTCAGCAAACTAAGCAGCAGATAGTGGTTTGGTCAACAGATCGGCTATTTGTAATTTGGAAGGCACATAATGAACACTGATATTTTTATCTAGTACTTGCTCTCGTATATGGTGTGCGTCAATCTCAATATGTTTCGTTCATGCATGAAACACAGATTGGCAACCAAAGCACCTGCACTAACATTGTCACACCAAATAATTGGAGTGTGAGGAAGTGTAATCCCTAACTCAGAGAACATACTCTGAAGTCATGCCACTTCAATGGCAGTGTGAGCTAATGCTCTATATTCAGCTTCAGTGGAGGAGAGAGCCACTACCTTTTGTTTCTTGGAGCTCCACTGAATCAAATTTGGACCAAGGTAGACACAATAACCACTAGTTGACCGTCTATCGTCTAGGTTACTACCCCAGTCAGCGTCAGTATAGCACTTAACATGAAGAGTGCTCGCTGGTTTAAACTGAAGCCCATAGAATAGAGTACCTTTGATATACCGAAGCACTCTTTTGCAGGCCTGCCACTATAGATCAGTAGGTGCTTGTAAAAATTGACTTAGCCGATTGACAGGGAAGCTAATATCTGGTCTTGTAAGGGTCAAATACTACAGTGCCCCTATGGTGCTTTTATAGAGACTTGGTTGGTCAAATAAGGGACTATCACCAGCAAATAGTTTTGTACCAACAGCCATTGGTGTGGATCAGGGATTGGCTTCCATCATTTTGGTTTTTTCTAACAAATCTAAGGCATATTAGGTATGTTTAAGGTGTATTCCAGTAGACCCTCTGTTGGCTTCCAGCCCCAGGAAATATTTCAAGGAACCAAGAATCTTCAAAGCAAACTGCTCATTCAATTCTGTCATCACGTGGGAAATATAGCTAGAATCTGATCTATGATGAGGATATCATCAACATATATCAGGACATAGATTAGACCAGAGGGATGATGTAGAATTAATAGGCTAGAGTTCGAAATGGAGTTTTTGAACCCTTTTGCTTGAAGAGTAGCTTTAAGCTTATCAAACCAGGCTCTAGGAGCCTATTTTAATCCATATAGAGCTTTGTGTAATTTGCAAACAAAAGATGGATGAGCAGTTGATACAAATCCAAGAGGTTGTGCCGTATACACTTTTTTATTCAAGGCTCCATTTAGGAATGCATTGTTCACATCAACTTGTTGAACATCCCAAGAATTGGTTACTGCCAAGGTAAGTATAATTCGAATGGTAGATGGTTTAATCACTGGACTAAAAGTCTCAAAATAATCTAGATCGGGTGTTTGTTGAAAACCCTTAGCTACCAATCTTGCTTTATACTTTTGTAATGTGCCATCTGCATTATATTTGGTTCTAAACACCCACTTGTTCCCTACAATGTTCATATCAGGTATGGAAGGGACAAGTGACCAGGTGTTGTTATGCACAAGTGCATCAAATTCAACTTGCATAGCTGTTGTCCAGACAAAACTGACAAAAGCTTCAGCTACTATAAAGGGTTAATATTCAACTACATTTGGACTTGTTGTAAGGTAGACTTGATGAGGGAGAGCATTTGCAACTGATTTTGCTCTTGTTATCATGGGATGGATGTTGGAACCAGAAGAGGCAGGAACATGAACACCAGATACAGGAACATCAGAGAACTTTGTTGATGTAAGATCAACCTCAATTAAGCAAGTGGGTAGAGCATCTGAAGATGTAATGATGGGCAAATTTTGTACAGCAAGATCAAGACAGTGTAAAGGTGTAGGTAAAGTGTTGACAACCTTTGATTTTGTGTTGAAGAGCTGTGTATTTGGAGCTGTGTGAAGGGACTGTGAAGTGTTTGGGGCTATGTCTAGGGACTGTACAGGAGTAGCTATATGATGGGGCTGTGTGTGTGTAATTAAACTTGTGTTTGAAAGCTGGATGTTTGGAGTTGTGTGTAGGGACTGTGAAGTGTTTGGAGTTATTATATGATGAGGTTGTGTGTTTGTATGTGGAAGTGTGTTTGAAGTGGTGGTGGCTAATCGGGTGTTGGCTGTATTAAGTGTTGGAAGATCAGATTTAGTAGACATTGGAGATAGACACTTTGTTGTTGTGTTATTATCAGAAATTATTGCATTGCAAGGAGCAGTCTTATCACAAGGGCTAATTACTACTGGAGTGTCAGGGTCAGTTGAACTTGGCATAGAAATTAAAAGATCAGAATCAACTGAGGAATGTGCTGAAGGGTGTGTAGGAATGGAGGTGAATAAATGGGTGTAAGTAGGTAAGGGATTAACGGAATCGAGCTGTGAATTATCAGACAATGACAGAACCTTAGACTAAATAAAATCACCAAATAAAAAAGGAAACTCATCCTCATTGAATTTCACACTAGAAGTAACAAAAAGTTTACCATCATTCCTTAAACACTTATACCCCTTATGCAATAAGTTACATCCTACAAATACGCATTTAGTAGATGAAAATCAAACTTGTGACTGCTGTAATTTCAAAGATAAGGGAAAAAAGCACAGCCAAATGTTTTTAAGCAATCATAATCAGGTTCTTTGCTGAACAGTGTGTGATATGATGTATCATTATTAAGGACTACAGTAGGTAGTTTATTAACTAAATAGGCTGTTGTTTCAAAAGCAAGCCACCAATAGGTCAGTGGCATATAGGCATGTGCAAGGAGGGTAAGGTCTGTCTCTACTATGTGTCTATGCTTCCTCTCACTACGACCATTTTGCTGGTGAACATAGGCACAAGAGTGCCTGTATTGAATACCAGTTTCATGAAGATAAGGAACAAGGGCTTTGTATTCACCACCTTGGTCTGGCTGAAGACATTTCAATTTTGTTCCAAAATGTCTTTCAACAAGGTGGTGGAACTTGATAAAAATATATTTAACTTCAGCTTTAGTTTTGAGAGGAAAAAGCCAGGTGAACTGACTAAAATCATCCAAAAACTTAACATAATACTTAAATCCCTCAAGAGAAGGAACTGGGGCAGGACCCCACACATCACTGTGAACAAGTTCAAGAGGTGCTAAGGAATGAGATTGAGATAAAGGAAAGCTATTTTGATGGAGTTTTCGTAATTGGCAGGCATCATAGAATAAAGGTGCAGGGGAAGTACCTAGGGGGCTTTTAATTTTGACACGAATTTTTTGTAAAACAGGGAGACTAGGATGTCCTAACCTCTTATGCTAAAGCATGCAATGGTTAGTGCCTTTCTTAGTAGTCAAGCAAACAGCCTTGCAAGCATCAGGATTGATACAGTCATTGGCATTACTATAGCTATATGTTTCAGCAAGTTTGCTGGTGTCACAAGTGTCAGAACTAGCAACAACATTATCACAAACAGGAGCATGTATATCACTTTCAGAATTGGCAACAACATTATCACAAACATAGATATTATTCCTAAGGATTTGAGTACACTACAAGTTAGTTTCAGACATAGCAACAACATTTTCACAAATAGGAGAATTGTTATAACAATTATCAGAGTGAGCAGAAATAGTATGGCCATGTATATCACATTCAGAATTGACAACATTATCACAAACAGTGATATTATTCATAGTAATTTGAGTACACTGTTCATTAGTAGAATGAGTCAACTCAACTGAACATGCATAATTCTTAGTAAAATCTAACTTATTAGCAGAAAAAGAAATAGACTGACTTAGACTTGAATTCGAAGGTTGTGAAGTCATATGCAAGTGTTCTGGTGAATAGGGTGTGTAATGAGCTGTATAATCAGGCAAAGGCTATGGAGAATAAGGAATATTCAACTTATAGAGACCTCCTTTAAGGCCCCCTTGTAGTAAAGTTGCCCATGTAGAATTGTCCTTGACAACACAATAAGTATCATCAAATTCCACAACAACATTGTTATCTTTTGTAAACCTAGATATGCTAAGCAAATTTTTTGTGATTTTAAGGACACATAAGATATTTCTAAGATGTAAACATTTGGAATGTAAAGTAGGAAAGATAGAATGACCAGTATGTGAAATTGAGAGATACTCACCACTATCGACTTGAAGTTGCTCCTCACCTTCATACTTCTTGCAAATGTTCAGTTGATGCAGATCTGATGTGACATGATCCATGGCTCCTGAGTCCATGTACTATGTGGGATCAGTAGGGGTAAAGGCTGTA
Source organism: Pistacia vera (assembly GCF_008641045.1). NCBI lineage: Eukaryota > Viridiplantae > Streptophyta > Magnoliopsida > Sapindales > Anacardiaceae > Pistacia > Pistacia vera. Next base: position 1,215,411 of record NW_022195489.1, on the reverse strand, counting down.
GCTATGGCTGTTAAGTGTATTTGCTAGTTGTGAGATATCCCTGAGTTGTTATGAGTTCCACCAACATGCCCAGAAGTAGAATAGCCAATAGTAAGAGTGTGACCAGGTTGGCTCATTTGTCCATGACCAGTGGACACAAAATTAGCTTGGTTGGAACCTGTTGGCTATTGACTGGGAACATCAAAGGTGGCATTGGATGACAGACTAGGGCTAGTCTGAGCATTGGAGTTTTGTTGATGATGACTGTAAATTGGTAGGGGCTGGTAAAGAACATTTGTCATATGAGCTTGGGATACACCATGTGAAAAATGATGAAGACCAATTGAATAAGTGTATTGTTTAGCATAGGCACCTTAAGGTGTGTTTCTAGGGGATGGCAGAGCACTAGTGTATGAGAAATTAAATCGGTGGTAGCAATGAATAGTTGAATGACCAGCTTTGTTACACACTTGGCATATAAGTCTACCTCTGCCATATCCTCTACCTCTTCCTCTTCCATAAGGTATAGGGCCACCAGGTCGACAGGGAAAACCACCAGTGTTATGGTAAGTTGGGAAGGGCTGAGGTGTAGTGTAATTTTGAGGTGCTGGTTTAGTAAAATGTCGAGGAGATGGTGTTTGATAAAAGGAAGGAGTTGTATATGTTTGTGGACAGTGAGGGTTGCGAAGGGAGATCAGTGAAGGTACAACATTGCTGGGTTGGTTATTCTTTTTGTTATTGCTCTGACCAGACTGGCTAGACATACTAGGATTGTTAAAACATCCAGAACTACAAGCAGCAGCAAGATTAATTAAGCTACTATATAGGTCGACTGAATTAAATTTGTCAAGCCTTATTTCATACTTCTGTAATAGGAACTAAGCTTCTTGTAAGGTGACATTATCAATTTTGGATTCTAACTTAGAAGTGAGGGTAACCACTGCAGGATTGATGCATTGATTTTACAACATGCAATGTGTAGCAAGTGCACTAGTCGCAAAAAGTAATAAAGTGATAAGTAGAGTATCGTTCCGACGAGGATAGTGTTACTAATTACCGATTTCTCTAGTTTAAGTCCTAATTGAAGCAACAATAAATTGGATTGATGGAAAATTAACAAGCTAAATATAAATTAACAAAATATAAATGAATGATAATGAAATTAAAGCAAAACCCAACAACTTAGCTAATTAAACAATGCTAAAAAAATAATGCTAGGGTGTTGATTTCACCTAGATACGCTAACCCAAATCATAGAATCTATTACCCAAGTTCTAATTCCTTGATTGAAAATCGAATTCCCTAAGTTGTAAAATATACCTTCTCAGGCTATATTTTCCTACTTATCCCTATTAAGCTTCTGTACCCAACAAAATGAAGATTAATAGTTCAAAGTCTTTTAAGCTTTATGGAATTCTATCTAGATTTCATAGATCGCTAAACCTATCTCTAGCGTTTGCTTAATCTACGGTATTTATCCCAAGAGGCACAATCACAAATCACTTCTCAGTCTCATTGTGAACAACACACATTTGAATGGTGATCAAGCATCCAAAAGTCATTAAGCAAAGAGATAAACACTCAATCATGAAATTAAAACTCAAAGTAAATCAATTCATATAAATTTGAATCATTGTATCAAGTTTACATCAAGCCTAACTAAACAACTCAATTCACACTCAAAAACAAACTGAATCAAGATTCATCATTGAAAAACAAGCAAAAGATGGATAAATCTTCTCTAATATGAAGCTCAAATCTTCAATAATCTTCTCCTTCCAAGAGCTGCCTTCCAAATGACGAACCAAGACCCTTTTTCTTTCCTTTTCATGCTAATTTATATCTCTTTCACTTAAGGATCAAGTCTTAGCAAGCCAAAATGTGCCGTTTTATTTTTCACATCTGACGCAGTTTCACCGTGGCAAAGCTTTTTCCTTGCCACAGTAAGAATTTTTCAGGCCAAATTTGAGCATGTAATAGTCTGAATCTGGAACAATGTTAAACATATGAATTTCATTCCTTTAAATTATCTTTCTACTCGTTCAAGAATCAGCACAATCCGAGGTTTACAACTCAAGTTATGGCAGAAATACTGAAGCACGTCCAAAGACATTTTTCTTCAGTTTCTAACGTACTATTCACGATTTCAGGCCAAGTTTTCACCCTTGTCCAGTCAGAACTAGGAAAAACCCAAAAGATGAAAGTTGTAGCTCTGCTTCTTAGATTTCCAAAGCTTCTAAATTCAGATCATTCTGAGTTTCCAAGCCCAAGTTATGCAATTTACGCTAAAAACTGTCATTTATGCTCAAAATCATCGTTTAGGCCTGCAAAGAAAAATTAATAGAATTAGGTAGCAATTATGGCCCAAATTGTATGAAAAGTATCCTAAATCCTATCAAAATTCAATGCAAAATCATAGGGTAAAATAGAATTATCAAGGAGCATACTCAGGCCCTAAACCATCAAGTACATACTATAACAAATCTCCATCAGACACAACTATCCCACTAGCAGACAAACTTTATGCAATCTCTTTCTTCTTTTTGACATAATCACCAATATTCATATTTCCTTTATGAGTAGTTTGAAGAAGATTCTTAAGATGGAGAGCCCTAGCTTTAGAGTCTGTTAAGAACTCATTTTCTAGTTCTAGCCAAATTTCAGTGGAAAAACGACATTTGGATACATAGCTAAACATTTCTTCAGAAATCGAAGCTAACAACCAGCTCACTAAGGATTTATCTGTCCTTTTCCAAATTACATACGCTGGATTCAACTTTTCACTTATATTGTCATTATTAGCTTTCATTTCAGTGCTAATTTTACTTGGATCAGTTTCAATTTCAGAATCACACAGAATAATTGGTGAAGGACAAGGAATCCTACCTAGTAGATGATCTTCTAGCTCGTGTGAGCTGACTGTAAATAGCACCTATGAACTCCAAAATCTGTAGTTGTTCCTTGTCAACTTAAGGTTAATGACTTGCAAGCTGGAAGCTAGAATTGAAGTTGTATGAGTTTGGAACTCTGTCGCCATTTCTACTACTAATTATTTGAGATTGGGAGAAGCTAGGATTTGTAACCACCAACGTGAGTCATTGGCTCTGATACCATGTTAAACAATGGTAAGGGTTCAAAGAACACGAAACAAAAACAAGAGAGATTAAGTTTTGCTTCTATTCAATTCTTTTGAAGTAATTACAAAAAGGGAAAACTTTCCCTTTTATACAGTTTTCAGATAAACGAAAACTACACAAACAATTTCACTTTTGTGAAGATGAAATAAAGGTGTCTGAACTTTGACAAATCGACATCATTTTTGTCAAAATTCAGTTTGCTCCTGCTACTCAGCTTCTTTGCATTCTCATCCCTTTTCATCAACAGCTACATACAGGACAAGAGTTATTCCCTAGCTTAACTTAATATACAGAAAAAGAAGGGAGTAAATACTAGCGTTCTTTGCTCACCGATGGCTACACAGAAGTCCTAAAGAGGGCTGGGGTCAAAAGCAAAGGCAAATGAGGAAGCCAAAGCTAAGATAACGAAAGCTTGAAGAAAACCTTTCATTTTGATTCAAGCTCTAAGTAAATATTATGCTTGGTAAGAAGTGAGAAATGCTGCAAGACAAGCTACTGTATTTATAGAAGAAATCTTTTGAATTGTTCTTGATATATTTTACATTTTCAATTGATGTAAAATTTTGTCTTCATTGCTTACATCAACTCATTTTTTACTGTACGGACATGGTCTTCTCAATATTTCCTTAGGCAGCTATCGTGTGTTTACCTTAAATTTGACTAAATCATCAATATGATCTATAATTCTTAAACGAGTTCACACTGGTTTTTGTTCTCGATATATATCTGGATAACAACATGATCAATGTACTTAATAAATAAATGTTGTACTAGGAATGAATTTAAATTATCATTAATTAAATAATATTCACGCATCATTTTAATTACTAAACCTTTGAATATGAATAAGCCAAATTATGTTTATTTTTAAGATATATATATTGAAAGCTTCACTAGATGGTCTGATGATAAAAAGAGTAAATCAGAGTCTAACATAATCTCCCAAGTTTGAGTCTCCTTAATGATAAAAGAGTAAGAGGAGAATCTAACATGATCTACCGAGTTCGAGTCTCTATGACCCCTGATATAGGGGTTGCCACTAAAGTTTTTATCCGGTCGGTAGTTCTAGGTTCTTGGAGGATTAGAAGTTCAAGTCCCATGGCCTCTAATATAGGGGTGGCCTTTGAAGCTTCTTACCCGGTCAATAGTTTCAAGGTTCCAGGGTCTCGAGGAATTAGTTGAGGTGTGCGCAACCTGGCCAGGACATCCTCGGTCTTTAAAAAAAAAAAAAAAAAAAAACATTGTCTAAAAATACACTAAAACACCACAAGTTGATTTATAATTTGACTCAAATAATCGAGGTTCATCTTAAGAATAGAAAGCAAGAAATTGTGTTAGAGTTGGTGAACTCTATTTAACATTTAGGTACCTATTTTTAAAGATGCAGCAGGATGATTTACCAAGTTGTGTTAACGCAGTTAGGTTTACAACAAATCAATAATAATCAAGTTGTAAATGTAAAGCACACCAGCATATACATGATTCGGCTAAATCCACATTTAGCCTACATCCATTTTTAGCCTATATCCATGGGACCTCTTCCAGATCGAAAAAAATCCACTAATCAATAAACATTACAAGATATAGTTCAAAGTTGATTTTAGCTATAGCAAAGAGAACTCCCTGTTCTAGTTACACTTAACACCACCCTTTGAATCTTTAATGTCTTGTTGCACCACGGATCTCTTCACACCAGGTTCACTCCTGGAAAATGCTTCAGCTCCACCTAGGCTTCAGCTGCTGAAGACACGCTCTAGCATCAGCAAAGGAACCACGTTCCAACTGCCATTCAATAATGAGGGTAAACAAGAAAGCTTTTGGCACAAACCCATATACAAGAACCTAACCAAGAACAACTCTTTGAAAAGTTCAGAGCACCAATGAAATAGATATTCAGGTTCAAAAAGAAAAACAAACAAGGAAGAAGATGAACTTCCTTTTAGCTCAACAAAGATGAAGGATGATAAGTGTTGGGCACAATAACATATGGGGAATCTTTAAGGAATAAACTTTCTGAAAGTTTCAGAGCACAAAGCTAAAACAAACATAAAGGTTAGCCAAACAAAGTCAAAGAATGGAGAAGATAAACCCAAATTCATGCACTCCAATTCTGGCCAAGTCAGCAGACAAAGGCTGACATGTGTTGGTCCAAAAATATAAATGTTTTCAGCTTTAGTTTAGGACCACAACCAAAAGAGGAAAAAGGCTGATTTTCCCTAGACCAGTAAAGGATATTGAGACACCTGTAAGTGGTCCAAATGATAGCACAAAAGATGCAAAAGAAAATATCTTAGCTGTTAAGGATAAAAACGCAACTTATAAAAAATGAGCCAGACATGCGAACAACAATGTAAAATGCGAAATGAAACATGCATATAACTAACATAAGTGTGCAAGCACACAGCCACTTTGAACATACATAAAATGAAAATGTAAAAGGCATAAGCCTGACATAGCTGAACACGTGGAGGACAAAAAGAATTCCAATTTTTTGTTGGAATACAAACATATCTTTTCTCTTTCTTACAGGACCACAAACAAAGTGTTACAACATTTTAAGACCACTTAAGGAAATTGTGACACATGTAAAGGTAGGTAACACGAGAATATCATGAATCAAAATAAGCTTGATAGACAAGACAACAAAGAGAAAATGCCACTTGGCAAAATGTGTCACCATAACATAAGTTTGACAAAAATATCAACAAATTGGATTAATACTATAATTAAACACATCTTTTAAATTAATTGGTTGAATAATTAATGCATTGTTGTTCTTGATGTGGAATTCTACTAATTAATGATTAATAGGATGAATTGAAACATTGTGGCCTGATGCTTATCACAATTGACATTAACAAACAAAGATTTAGATAAGCTTAAAAAATTTAACATTTACAATTGCAAAGAATTTATTTATTTATTTTTGTTTATTTTCTTTACGAAAGTGAAAATCACTGCATGTAGACGCAGTACATAACTTAAGTAATTAAGAAATTGATCCTTCAGATGAGTCTAATTAAGAAATTGATCCTTCAGGTTTAATTAACCTGATGTTTATTTTTTTAATTATAGTTTCTTTTAGCTTAAAAGATGTATTTGTTTATTGTTTTTAATTTAGAATCTATACCAATCTTGTGGTGTTAATAGGGATGGTTATTGAAACTCTTACTCAACCAATAGTTTTAGGATCTTGAAGAATTAATTAAATCTTACATAAACTAGTATGAACATCGTCATTTAAAGAAAAAAAAAAATTTTGTCTATTCTACTCAGGAATTCAGAATATTCAAAAGTTAGCGGTCATCAACATGCTTGTTAAAGGGAAAAATTCATTAACCACCCCAAACTATATCATTTTCGTTACCCCCATAAGTTTCAAAAAGTATTCAAACACCTCCTACCCTAACACCATCAAACCTAGAGTTAACAATATGTACTAAATCAGTGTAAAAGACTATTTTATCCCTAATTTGTTATTGAATATAGAACCATTGAAGTCGTACAAAAATTAAAAATTAAAAGTTTAAAAAAAAAAATCCACCTAACGCCACCTCACTTGCTACCTACAGCCCTCGCAACCCAGCTGATCAACTGCCACCCACAATGCACTTCTCCGCAAGGTGGTGATGCAGTAATGTATTTTCTTGCATCAGAAGCTAGGGTGTTAGTTGACTATTTATAAATTCTTGTGGGGTACTTTAATTCAGAGAAATATAATTTCCCATTTCCTCCTTAACCTTATTTTAGCAAAGTTTGATATCAGCTAACTACCAAGTTTGAAAATGGGGTGATGTTGAATGTTTCCGAAAATGAGGGGTAAATTGTAATTTTTGTGATGCCTTGGGTTTAAAAGTAATTCGCCTATCCTAGAAAAACGATTTTCTTTGCCTTCTCTTACAATGCTACTTTCAACAACTGAGACAGAGCTACTGTCACTCTAGTGCCTGAAACACAGAAAACTCATGAACCCTTCTTCAACACCTCCATTAAACCCTGAGCCTATCCCTAATTTAACCCCAATTTCAAACCCACCTGATCTCTCAACAACGCTCTCCCCTCTCAAAACCCTCATCTCTCTCTCTCACCAAGCCCTTCAAAATTCCAATTTTCCCCCTTCAAAGTCCCAAAATGAGTACTTTCTCCCCTGCCCTTACAACCCCCACCATCTCATGCCGCCTGAGTCCCTCTTCCGCAACTGAAGTGATCACTTTTAATTTAGTAATCTTTGAGTGAACTAACCCACAATGTGTAAATGCCAAAAAACAAAAAAACAAAAAAAAAAATTTCCTGAATATTTGTTAATTGAGAGAGATTTATAGAAATTTTGTTGAAACATGGTTATCATCATTTAATTTAGTTAAAATTTAACGAATGAATTGATGTCATTGTTCACAAATTTCCAATAAAATTCAAAGTCCTAGTCAACTGAGATATCCTTAGATATATATATTTAAGAAAAGGGGTTAGTACGTTTAATCAAGATTAAATTTTAGTCGACGGTCATTTCTGGTCATCCTATATAGTTAATTTCTCTCAATAAATAAATTAAGATAAAAATTTTACCTAATTTTTGTCGCTTTTTGGAGTGTGTTCTTCTCCTTTCTCCTAAATATGTAATAACACTAAAATTAAGGACTACTGAGAGTTTTAGCATAATATCACATGCCATATATTTGATTTTACTGAGAAATTTTTCTCTAATACAAAAAAGCAACAAAAAAAAAAAAATTTCGTTGATCAAGTTATTACATAACCAAAAAAAAATAAAAATAAAAAAGCAACGTGGGTTTAGATTCACTTAACAAGCCTTTTAAGATAATTCTACTTAATCTTGCTCTTATTTAAGGTAATTCAACATTTAAATCAAGCATGCTTAAAATATGTGTTGTAAACTGATCCTAACTACTCAAATCAACACATCAATCATACATCAAATCAAGCAAGAATAAGAAATCACACAACACACAATCTACTGTGGTTCGCTTGTTCAATATATAAAAAGTTACATCCACGTTAAGCTCCAGAATATGGAGCTCGCTGCACTATGATTAATCACTTCCAAACATACAGATTACAAACAACTCTCCCTCTCTGTCAACTACACAATCACACACTCATCCACTTCTCTTTATCCCACAAATCTCAACAACCACTAGAGTACCCTATACCCTTTAAGGAACACCCAGCCCTCAAAATAAGACTCTAGATAGATTCACACAGAGAAGAACCAGAATGAATATCAAACCCTAACCCAGGTTACAATCGCATTTATAGAGAAAAGTATGAAAAACCTAATACGTGAACTGTTCCCAAATGCGTGAAAAGGTTCCCTTTTATACCGTTGACCACTGATTGAGCTGGAGCTGTTGGATCCTCTTTAATTTGATGGCTGTGATTTAAATTGGACTAATAGGCAAAAACAATAACGTTTTTACTTGGCTTAAATGACATCGTAGACTTCAATATTTAACAATCTCCACCTTGAAGTCTGTGGATGTCTTTCCAGCAATGTTCTCTTGTTGTGCAGCAAGCATTTCCATATTCCTTCTTGGCTCTAATTTAGTTATTCCACATGCAATAAGTTCAAGCAATGCTTGAACTTTGCAAGTGTTACAACCTTGGTTCCCATGTCTGCAGGGTTGTTTTCAGTTGGGATTTTCATCAATTTCACCCCTCCTTTTGAGATCATATCCCTCACAAAATGATACCGAACATCTACATGTTTGGTCCTCTCATGGTACACGGGATTCTTTACTAAATGAATAGCACTCTGACTGCCTGAATAGACAGTCACAGTTCCATCCAGTAGCTTGGCCTCTTTCAGGAACCCTTGAAGCCATATTACTTCTTTGAATGCATCGGTTATAGCCACATATTCTGCTTCAGTTGTAGACAGTGCTACCAGTGGCTGTAATTGGGAACAATTACCTCCTAAGGTAAAATGGTATGTTGTTGTAGACTTCCGAGAGTCTCTATCACCTGCAAAATCCGAGTCTACATACCCAACTAGATCAAGCGAGGAGTTTCTTTTACAGAAATTTAAACCAACATGCACAGTGCTTTTAATGTATCTAAGAAGCCATTTTAAAGCATTCCAATGTTCACATCCAGGATTTGACATAAACCTACTTAATAGTGATATTGAGTATGATAAATCAGGTCTTGTACTAATCATGGAATACATAATAGAGCCAATAGCATTTGCATAGGGTATGGATTCCATTTTTAATCTTTCAGATTCTGTTTTTGGGCTTTACTAAGGATGAAATGGCTAGCTAGTGGCATTGAGGCATATTTAGAGTTATTCATTCCAAATCTAAACACTAGTTTCTGCAGATAGGACATCTGGTGGAGTTTTAGACTGCAAGTTTTTCAGTTTCTTTCTATTAGCATTCCTAATATTTTCTTTGCACAGCCTAAATCCTTTATTTCAAATTCAGCATGTAATTTTCCCTTCAACTCATCAATATGTGCCTTGAACTTACTAATTAAAAGCATGTCATCAACGTATAGTAACAGATATACAGGATTTGTATCCACAAGCGCAAAATAAAAACAGTTATCATGCTCACTTCTAGTAAAGCCTATCCCTCCTATGAATGAGTCAAACCTCTTGTACCATTGCCTAGGTGATTGTTTGAGTCAATACAATGATTTATGCAGTAGACATGCATGATTAGGGAACTGTTTATCCTTAAATCCCATGGGCTGACGCATATATTTCTGTTCTTCTAATTCCCCATGCAAAAATGCAGTTTTTACATCTAACTTCTCTAACTCTAAATCATGATGAGCTACTAGAGATAACATCAACCTTATAGTTTTGAATTTAACAACAGGGGGAAAAATTCAGTGAAGTCTATACCTGCCCTCTGAGTGTAGCCTTTGGCCACTAATCTGGCCTTATACCTTGGTGGGTTAGTTTTGTTGATGCCCTCCTTCAGCTTGTATAACCACTTGCATTCCACTGGCTTTGTGTCTTTGGGTTTTGGAACCAGAGTCCAAGTCTTGTTCTGCCTTAGAGAGTCTCATTCATGGCAGTGAGCCATTTTTTACTATCCTTTGATTTTATGGCATCTTCATAGGACTCAGGCTCTGTCCTTTGTATCTCTACACCAGCAAGTAGTGTTGTGTAGATAAGGTCAGCATAGCTGAACCTTAGAGGCGGTCTTATCTCCCTCCTTGTTCTATCCCTAGCAAGTTGGTATTGGGCCAGGTCCTCTTGTTGGGCATTCTCATTGTTCTCCTCATTCTCATCTTTACCATCATGTTTAGTGTCAATGGTAGTATGCACTGGTTCAAATTCTGGTCCATCAGTGTTGATTTCAGGTTCCTGTTGGTTGGTTGACTACACCTCAAATTGAGTACTTTCGATCTGCCATGGATTCTCCACTTGGTGGCTTGAGGTACCTGCATTAGTGTTAGTAACCCTACAATGAAACACACACTCATTAAATACAACATCTCTACTGATAATGACCTTAATCCTTGAAGCCTCTCTCTCCCACAGCCTATATCCCTTTGTCCCTTCTTGATATCCTAAAAATACACATCTTAGGGACCTTGGTTCTAATTCCCATCTGTGGTATGTGCATAAGCAGCACATCCAAATACTCTTAAATGGTTAATAGGTGGTTTTCTTTCTGACCATCTTTCTTCAGGACATATGAAACCAGTTGCACTAGAGGGAGTCCTATTTACTAAATAGGTAGCAGTGGTTAAAGCCTACCCCCAAAAGGACTTAGGTAGCCCAGCAGTGAATAGAAGGCACTTGACCTTCTCTAACATTATCCTATTCATCCTCTCAGTAATTCCACTTTGCTGAGGTGTCCTCCTAACTGTCCTATGTCTCACAATTCCCTGGTCTCTATAGTATGTATCAAACTCAGTGTTACGGAACTCCAACCCATTGTCAGTTATGAGTGCTTTCACGTTTTTCTCCAGTTGGTTTTCTACTAAAGTCTTCCAACCCTTAAACTTACTTAGTGCCTCATCCTTGGATCTAAGTAGGTAAATCCACACCTTCCTACTGAAATCATCCACTATAGCTAGAAAATAACTATTCCCCCCATGTGTTTTGTTTCTTTCAGGACCCCAAAGGCCAGCATGAAGGTATTCCAAACAACCCACAAACAGGTGAGTTCCTTTTGGGAAACTCAGCCTGTGTTGTTTGCCTATGACACAAGTTTCACAAAAACCTAAGTTTGACACATTGTCATTACCAAAGACCCCTGCTGTTTGAGATAGCTCATACTAGTTTGGCCTATATGGCCCATCCTCAGGTGCCATTTTTCTACAGTTGAAATGTTAGTAGATATAAAAGCAGAGTTAACATTCAATTGATGATATTGCCCACACAATATGTACAAACCATTCCTTTTAACAACTTCAAATAGAATTTGATTATTTTTGTAGATAGTAATGCAGCCATTTTGAGCCCTATAGCTACAACCAGCTTCATCTACTGTGCCTAATGATATCAGGTTATGCTTAAGCTCTGGTATATACCTTACTTTGGTTAACATTATGAGTTTGCCACTTTTAAGTCTAATGGTGATATTACCAACACCTTGGACCCTACATGAGTGATTGTTGCCCATAAACACAGTTTTAGGTTCACCATTTGTTAGATTCTGAAACCAGGTTTTGTTAGGACTCATATGGAAAGAACACCCTAAGTCTAGTACCCATTCATTAGCAATTTCAGAACTAGACACAGTAAGGGCTTTAATAATTTCAATGCTATTACTAGAGGATGCTATGTTGCTTTCAATACTGGTCTATTTTTGCTTTCTAATCCAATCATAACAATTCTTTTTTATGTGTCCAGGTTTGCTGTAGCGAAAGCACTTTCTTGTCTCTGATCTAGGTTTATTATTGTAGGCTTTCCCTTTCTTCCTATTGTTTGGCCCTAAGTTTTGTTGAACAGTTTTTCCAGTCTCTTTACCGAAGTGTCTAGTTTCTTGTTTGCCTTTTACAAAAAGATTATTCCCATTTCTTTTTTGTATCTTCAACTCAAGTTCTCTGGATTTTAAACCAGCTATTATCAGATCAACACTAGGGACTGTTCTAGTATACTGCAATGCATTTTTCACTACTAAGTATTCATCAGGTAACGAATTTAATAAAATCATTGCAAGACTCGAATCCCCTAATTTCTGATCAGTTCCTTTTAACAATAGTGTCATTTTAAGAAATTCATCTAGGTTTTCTTCTAATGACCTAGAGACATCCATTTTGTAAGAAAACATAGCACCTTTCAAAAATGCTGAATTAGGAGCAGACTATAAAGCATATAAAGTTTCGAGTTTACCCAGAGCTCTATCGGTGTGTTCAGACCATCCACCTTTCGTAGTACACTATCTGATAAATTCATGATAATCAAATTGTATGCTTCTTCGTCTATCTCTGCTTTCTATTTCACCTTTTCCTCAGACCATTTGGTTGCATCTTTCTCTAGTGCTATTCCCACCTTATTGTGGGATAACAGGGCCTTCATCTTCTTCTTCCACGTATTAAAATCCATCTTCCCATCTTACTGGGATATTTCTACACGCGTGGTAGTGTTCATCATTTTGTCCAGCAACAAACCCTAATGTTCTATTCCTTTATCTTGACTAGCTTTCTTGGTTTGACCTTTTGAGACAAGAAACGACTTCTGATGTTCAAGATTCTCGCCTAAGGATTCAAGATTTATGACCCTATAGATCAAGAAATTCCCTAAATCAAAAACCCCCAATTTTGACAAAACCCTAATTTTGTGACTTTGCCCAATTGACTCGATTTCAAGAATTTCTAAACCCTAAAGTGAAGGCTCTGATACCACTGTTGTAAACTGATCCTAACTACTCAAATCAACACATCAATCAGAGATCAAATCAAGCAAGAACAAGAAATCACACAACACACAATCTACCGTGGTTCACTTGTTCAATATAGAACAAGTTACATCCACATTGAGCTCCAGAATATGGAGCTCGCTGCACTATGATTAATCACTTCCAAAAATACAGATTACAAACAACTCTCCCTCTCTGTCAACTACACAATCACACACTCATCCACTTCTCTTTATCCGACAAATCTCAACAACCACTAGAGTACCCTATACCCTTTAAGGAACACCCAGCCCTCAAAATAAGACTCTAGACAGATTCACATAGAGAAGAACCAGAATGAATATCAAACCTAACCTAGGTTACAATCGCATTTACAGAGAAAATGAGGAAAAACCTAATACGCGAACTGTTCCAAATGCGTGAAAAAGGTTCCCTTTTATACCATTGACCACTGATTGAGTTGGAGCCGTTGGATCCTCTTTAATTTTATGGCTGTGATTTAACTTGGACTAATAGGCAAAAGCGATAGCGTTTTTACTTGGCTTAAACGACGTCGCAGACTTCAATATTTAACAATATGTTATCGAAACTTAATGCCACATCAACAAAACAAACTGGAAACTTATTAAAAGTAATCAAGAAGTCCTTAAATAATTTTAGCAAAATTCCTTTCAATTCAGAACAATTGTTTGTTGAAGAAGTCCTTAAATTAATAACGTGGTTGATCCACTCTAAGTATATATCTAATGTTAATTGTCTATACATATATATCAAACATATAGAGAGAGATTGTTTATTCCTTTTGCCCTCATTTTAGGTGAAATTAATTAATAAACCATAAACTAACTATTGTATATATGTTAATTAATAAATAATAAAGAAGCAACCAATGATAGCAACACATTCAGACATGCATATGTAACATTATTGATATAATATTATGAAGTATTTGCAAAGTTTGATATATAAATTTACATGTCCAAAAAAATTAACAAATTAAAGAGTGAAACTAAAATTAATAATCAACTTAATAAATAAGAAGCACGTGATAATAAAAGAGTTTAATATATTGGCTACATAGAGATTGTATAAAATGGTATATATAATTGCACTCATGTTGATGATAAATAACATGCATTGACAATATCTGGATCGATACAGTTTCAGAAAAGTTTCAAACAAAAATAAGCAGATTCTGAGGTTAATTAATTAATCAATCATATTTACTTTTATGTTAGAAAATTTTCAACGTTGAAAATTTTGCAAATGAAAAATATTTTTGTTTTATAAATGTCCGTGAGAGAGAAGAGAAATATAGAAAGCAAACTGCTATATTATATCCATAAATAGAAACAGACATGGTGCTGGAGGTACATACATGAAAATATGCAACCTCAATTTATTACATGAAGCATTTCAGACAGTACACGTATAAAAATCGGATAGGCTAATATTAATTATTCAAATTAACTTCAATTGTTTCACTGCATTGGGAAAGCTATTTCAAATTGGCAACCTAGAACTTTTTCTGAAGATCTTTCACCACGTTCACGTCCAACATGAAGGCCTTAGCCAGAAAATTTGGTTCAATGGGAGGATTTGATCCAAATACCGCGTTGGCAATAGTAATGACACCAGGGTTCTGGCTGCTCAAACCAGCAAAGGCAAGAGCATTTGTTTTTCCGATATTGAATTGGAAATGAATGAGACCAATGGGAAACACAAAAATGTCACCCTTGTTAAGAACTTTGCTGATAAGTGTGCTATTTGGATTGGAAGTGACGAAACCAACAAGTAGAGTACCCTCTAGGACAACAAGAATCTCAGTGGCACGAGGGTGAGTGTGAGGTGCGTTTTGGCCATAAGGTGCATAGTCAATACGGACTGCTGAAATGCCAAGAGTGTTAAATCCTGGAATTTGATCTACATTTACAGTGGTGACATTTGAACCAACTGCATTGTTTGTGTCTCCAGGCTTTATAACTGAAAAGGAGAAATCCTCTGCTTTGGCGAGCTTGGGGTCCTTGCAAAACTTCCCATTCACAAACACTGCATCGAACAATCAAATTAATTAATGTTGGTTGTAAGTTATACCAATGAGCATTCATGAAAACAAAAGTAAAATTTTGAAAGAATCTTAAAGGAATGTATAGAAAGAGCTAGCATTGAGTGCATACCACCGCTCAAGGGATCATCGACGGCAACACAGAAGTCCTGAAGTGGACTGGGGTCAAAAGCAGAGGCAAATGAAGAAGCCAAAGCTAAGAAAACAAAAGCTTGAAGGAAACCTTTCATTTTGATGATTGGACTCTATCTTTCTCTATATTCTTCAAATATTATTGCTTGGTGGGGGATGAGAAATGCTGCATGGGAATCTACTCTAATTATAGATGAAATCCGGTTGAACGGGTCTTCGATTGTTTCCCTACTTGTGAAGACTTGCCGAGTATTTA